>NC_082690.1:95634554-95968204 GCF_949987515.2 Delphinus delphis | reverse complement strand
AAAAAAAGAGAAGAGAGAAGACAAAATTTACCAATATTAGAAATCAAAAAGGGGTCATCACTACAGGTCTTATATACATTAAGAGGATATAAGGGGTATTATGAACAATATTTGACAACTGAGATGAAATGGATAAACTCCTTGAAACATATAAATTACCAAAGAATAAATATCCAAATAGCTCATTATCTATTAAAAAATTGGATTTGCAGTTAAAGACTTTCTCACAAAGAAATCTCCAGGCCTAGATATGAATTCACTGATGAATTCCACCAAATATTTAAGGAAGGAATAATGCCAATTTTATAAAAACTCTTCCAGAAAATTAAATAATGGGGAAGACTTCCCATTGATTTTATGAAGCCAACATTACCTTGGAACCAAAACCAGATAAAGACATGACAAAAAATGAAAACTTCAGATCGATATGTCTTATGAAATAGATGCAAAAATAATTCTATCATATACAGTCCAGCAATACATTAAAGAGATACACCATGAAAAGTGGGATTTATCCCAGGAAACAACCTAAGTGTCCTTCAGCAGGTGAATGGTTAAACTATAGTACATCCACACCATGGGATTCAGTAATAAAAGGAACTAATTATTGATAATACACAGCAATCTGGATAAATCTCCAGAGAGTTATGCTCAGTGGGAAAAAAACTCAACAACAACCCCAAAGGTGAGATTGGGATTGACATATATACACTACTATGTATAAAATGGATAACTAATAAGAACCTGCTATATAAAAAAATAAATTAAATAAAATTCAAACAAAAACAAAAACAAAACAAAACAACCCCAAAGGTTAACATTTTTATGATTCCATTTATATAACACTCTTGAAATAATAAAATAATAAAATTATAGGATTGAGAAACAAATTAGTGGTCGCCAAGTTAAGGAAAGGGTGGGAACAGGAAGGAAATGGATGTGGCTATAAATGGGCAATGCGAGGGACCCTTGTGGTAATGGAAATTGTTCTGTATCTCGACTGTATCAATACTGTTATCCAGGTTGTGAAACTGTACTATAGTTTTGCTAGATGTTACCATTGGGTGAAACCGGGTAAAGGGTACATGAGATCTCTGTATTATATCTTACAACTGTGTGTGAACCTACAATTACCGCAAAATAATAAGTTTAATTTTGAAAAGTGAAAAAAAATGACCATACCCACTGTTGGCAGGGATGTGGAGCAACTGGGATACTCATTCACTGCTGTTAGAAATGAAAAATGGTTCAGCCACTTTGGAATCATTTGCATTTTTAGAATAAAGTTAAACAGACACTTATCATATGACCCTGTAAACCCACTCCTGGGTATATACCCAAGAGAAATGAAAATATATGTTCACAGAAACACTTGTATAAAAATATTAATAAGAGCTTTATTTATATTAGCCCCAAACTGGAAACAGACCAAATAACCATTAATAGGTGAATGGATAAATAAATTATGGTATATCCATAAAATGGGATGCTACTTAACAGTAAAAAGGAATGAATTACTGATACATGCAACAACATAGATGAATCTCAAAAGTGTTATGCTAAGAAGCCACAAAGTGGTATAGACTGTCTGTTTTCATTTATATGGTATTTAGGAAAAGGTAAAACTATAGAGATAGAACAGTGGTTGCCATGGGCTGGAAGGGGGAGGGGGGAGGGGATTGACTGCAAAGGAGTAGGAGGGGACACATGGAGGCAAAGGAAATGACCTTGACTGTGGTGGTAGTAATTACATGACTATGTTTATCAAAGCTCATCGAATTGGATACTTAAAATTGACAAATTTTATTATTTGCTCACTAAACCTCAGCAGCACTGATTTAAAAAAATCCTGTGATGGTGAATCTGGAAGAAATCTTAGAGATTGTCTAGTCTAACACACTCGTTTTAGAGGATGTGAAAGTGAACAGGGAATTGGATGGGGCAGGGAGTGTCAGGAAAGTCCCAGGCAGGGCACGTAGGGAGGGTGACAAGGGCCCCTATTTGACTGGAGCATTGGGGTGGGGGGAGTGGGACATGGGGGAGGGGGGCTGGGAGACAAGGCAGGTCATATGGGGAAGAGAGAGAGAGTGCAGAACATCAGAGTGCTGTTAGCACTATGACTTCTTTGTGCAAATTAGGCAAAAAAGGAACCCCTCTGGGTAGACCAGTTAGGCAAAAGTCACCTCCTCTGGGTTGCCCAATTAGGAAATGAGGTGCCCTGTGAGCAGGCTAATCAGTGATTGGTGCCAGAACACACAGCTTGGGAAGCAGATGCCACTCCCTCTAGTAACCTGTCAGCCAAATGCCCGCATGCAGGGCACGGCTGTGAGGCAGGCCTGCTGAATGACTGGTGGTATCACCTGGTCAGGCATCCCTCAGCTGTGACAGCAGTTTTCTCAGCAGTGCATAGTCACCCCATCTACCTATACTCAACTACCGTCCCTCCCCTGGGGTATGGGGTATGGCTGAATCCCTGAACTTGCACTCCAGCTGTTCGTATTCCAAGTGTTCCTCCTCATATACATAGCAGGTTAGAGCATTTCTGGCAAATACACAGCGGTGTGTGAACTCTACAAGCCCCCCACCCCACCCCCAGCATTAGTCCCTTATAGAGTCCCCCAGCACTTAGCTAACGTCTGTCCCTCTGGGAGCATAGCAACATTCCTCATCACGTGTACCCTACCCTGGGCCTCTTCCCCGACCAGAGCGCTCCTCCTATTGTGTACACCCTAGCTGTCTCCACCCCCTTCCCCATGACAGACTATAGTTTTACATAAACTATAGTTTTCCCTATAAACTCCCTTCATGGCAGACATTGTATTGTGAAAATCCAGTGTGTAAAATCAATTAGTTTCCCATTCCAATCAGAGGTTATTTATTCTTTTGAAAAAGCAACCAGTGCCTCGGTTTGCTCATCACCACCAACAAATGTCTGAGGAGTCTTTCTCTTTCCTTCTCTCAGATCAGCCCCTCTTCCTGGAGCTGAACCTATGGGCCAAGGGAGGGCTCAGAAGCCCTCACTCTCACCCTGGTCTATACTCCAGGTTCCCTGGACTTGGGAGGGATTCCAGTCTGGCCTCCAGATTTCCCACTCTGCTTTAGCTGCAGTAGGGAGAGAAAATTCAGGACCACAGGCCTGTAGGTAGATGCTCAACAGAACCATGGAGACCAATTTTCCAGGATTTCCCCAGGTGGGCTTTCTAATGACTCATAACAGGCAGGAAGGACTCACTACAGTCCCAGGCATCAGATAGCCCCTTGCCTTTTTGTGACAGCTGTCTGGGGAGGGGGGTCTTCTCAATGAGGACTGGGCCAGACTCTGCTGTCTGAAGACCAGATCAAAGGTGAATGATCCCCATAGGGCCTACCTAGGGGAATTCATTGATTAATTTAGCAAAGATTAACTGAGTACCTACTATGTGCCAGGCAGTACTCAAGATCAGAATAGACAGCAGTGAAAAGAACATAACAAAAAATTCCTGCATTCACGGAGCTTCCATTGCAGTGAGGGAGAGAGAGAGAGGAAATTGATAAACCAATCAGTTTCTGTCAGTTGACAATAAAAGCTATGGGAAAAAATAGATGAGTGTAAGGGAGGGCACTATTTTTCTTAATAGGTTGGCCACAGATGTCTCACCCAGGAGCTGACATTTAAGCAGGGCCAGAGTCAATTGAAGAAGTGTGCTGAGCCAGTGTCTAAGGGAACAGTATTCCAGGTATAGGAAACAGCGATTGCAAAGACACTGGAATCACAGTCTGCCTGGAATGTTTGAGGAGCAGCCTGAAGGCTAGAGTGTTTGGAATGAAGCAAAGAGAGTGTAATAGTTACTCCCTGTCTAATCCGTCATCAGCTCCTGTGAAGTATATGCCTCTAAAATATACCCCAAATCTGTCCATTTTGTTCTCCCTCTAATGCTATTACCTGAATTTAAGTTTCCATCCTCTCTCCTCCTCCACTTTCACTCCTCCCTTCCATCCATTCTCTATACAACAGCCAGAGTGATCTTAGAGACAAGTTACTTGTAAATTGTATCTTTCTTCATCTTTCATTTCCTCATCTTTCCTCATCGTTCATTTCCTCCCTGTAAGAACTGTGTACCCTTTGCAGTATGAATTTTCAGTACCTCCCATTAGAGTAGGCACAGTGTATTTCCTTGTCCTGTTGATGATGGGCTTGGTCCCAATGGAATGTTAATGGACATGATGCAAGCAATGGCTTTAAGTGAACTTGTGTGTTTTGGCTTGGTCTTTTAAGTATCTACCTTCTTCCATGAGGAGAGCATGCATTGGTAAACACTGGTCCCAGAAGGAGAAACGTATGGAGAAGACCTAAAATCAACCATTTGTGTGAACCACTGTTACCCCTGCTGACTTGTAGACTTGGTGAGACACAAAATTAACTGTTGTTGAGAGCCACTGAGATTTGGCGGGGGGGGGGGGGGGGGGAGGGGGTGGTTTGTTATGCAGCATTATTGTAGCAATAGCTGACTTATTCACTTGTCATTATATTTAAAATAAAGTCCAAACTCTATACCATCGACCAGCTGCTGTACATTATCTGGCTCTACTCTGCCCACCTCTCAGGTCTCATCTTGTGCCATCCTCTCTCCCTTACACAAGATGTTTCAGCCATTTCAGCCTTCGTTTAGCTCTTGAATATACTACTGAATGTTGCTCCCACCTCAGGCCTTTGAACATGCTATTGCCTCTACCTAGAAATCTCTTTTCCCAGATTTCTACATGATTAGCTCTTTTTGTTTCTCAAGTCTCTGCTCAAATATCTCCACCTTAGAGTAAGCAGACAATCAAAAGTTGCTCCCAATTGCTCTATTTTCTTATTGTTGACTGCAATTTACTAAAACCTACTGCTTGCTGAAATTACTTTAAAAAATTATATTGGCTTGTTTATTGCCTCTTTTCCTCCTCTAGTATGTAAAAAATACATGGGAACAGTGACACTGTTACATTCAACTTTTATTCCCAGTGCCTACAACAATGCCCAAGAAAAGTTAGTTCTTTGAAAAGGTTATTAAAATTGATAACCCTCTAGCAACACTGAATAAGAGGAAGAGAGAGCATAAATTATTACCACTATCTGAAATGAAAAAGGGACATCACTATACATCTTAGACACTTAAAAATAAATAATAAGAGGATATTCTGACAAATTTTATACCAACGAATGTAAAAATTTTAAAGAAATAAACAATCATGAAAAAACACAACTTACCAAAATGGACACAAAAGAAACAGAAAATCTGCATGGTACAGAGCTAGTCAAGATTGAATCCACAATTAAACATTTTTTCACCAAGGAAATTACAGGCTCATAAGACTCCACTGTGGAATTCTTCCAAACATTTAAGAAAGAAGTACAAACTCTTCCAGGGAATAGAAAAAAAGAGAGCACTTCTCAGTTTGCTTTCTGATGCCAGCATAACTTTGATACCCAAACCTGATAAAGATGTTGCAAATAGAATCCAGTGTTGCATAAAATGGATAATATACCACAACCCAGTTGGATTTATTCCAGGAATACATCTATTGGGATGATCGGATAGTTTTTTTCTTTGCTCTATTAATATTATAAATTATAAAGACTGAATGTTAAACCAACCTTGCATTCCTGGAATAAACCCAAACTCAGAGAAAAGTCAATTCTACATGGCCCCACAGTTTCTCTACTGCCTCTTGGATCCCACCTCCTACCCCTCTCTCCTGGTTCACTCTACTCCAGCCAGATGGTCTCCTGTTGCTCCAGGAACACCCAGGCATATTCCTGCCTCAGAGCCATTGTACATGCTGCTTCTCTGCCTGGAATGACTTTCTCCCAGACAACTACCTGTCCAGCTCCCTCACTTCCTTTTCTCAGAAGCCACCTTCTCAGTGAGGCTTTCCTGACTACACTATCTAAAATGTCTATCCCTCTTCCACTCCTGATAACTTCTAGCCCCCTTTCCTGCTTCATTTTTTATCCTTAGCATTTACTACCATCTAACATACTATACATTTCATTTATTTTGTGTGTGTGATGGTGGATTTTATGTGTCAGCTTGACTGGGTCATGGAAGGCCCAGATAGTGGGTGAAACGTTATTTCTGGGCATGTCTGTGAGAGTGTTTCTGGAAGAGGTTAACATTTGAATTGGTGGACTGAGGAAAGCAGATGCAGATGGCCCTCTCCAATGTGCGTGGGCATCGTCCAATCTGTTGAGGGCTTGGATAGAACAAAAAGGTGGAAGAAAATTAAACTCACTCCCTGCCTGACTGTTGAGCTGGGAAATTGTCTTCTGCCCTCAGAAATCCTAGTTCTCAGACCTTCAGACCCCAACTGGAATCTACACCATTGACTCTCTGGCTTTTGCACTGACACCAGCTTTCCTGTGTCTCCAGTTTGTAGACTGCAGATCATGGGGCATCTCAGCCTCCATGGCATGTGCCAATACTTTATAATAAATTTTGTTTTATATATATACATATCGTTATCGTTCTGTCTTCTCTGAAGAACACTGACTAATTCATTTCACTTATCGTATGTCTTCTCTAATTAGAGCAAAAACTCCATGAGAGTGGGGATTTTTGTAAGTGCTTGTACTGCTGTATCTTCAGCATCTAAAACAGTGCCTGACACATAGTAGGCACTCTTAATAAATACTAGCTGAATGAATGAATGAATGTTCTCAATGTCCTTCACAGCAAGTCATACATTCAGCAAACACTTACTAAGGACCTACGACATTCCTAGAGGTGTGGGAATGTACAGATGACTCAGGCCCCATTTCTTCCCTCCAGCGTGTGGTACAGGAGTGGCGTGGGAGAGACTCAGATTCAGAAACAGTTCAACTCAGTGGGTCAAATAGTTGATTTCCATGATTTGAAGTAGTTATGCTCTATAAAGCCACCACAAACACCAAATTAAGGCATACTGGATCATTCTTCCTAGTGAAAATGCAGGGTTAGTTTCCCATAGACTTCTGGTCACAATATTTTTGTCAACACTCAATACCTTATTTTATGTGTGTTTCTGTTTAAAGATATCTTAGTGAGCATCTATTGTTGATTCATTAATATTAAACTCATGGCCAACAGAACTATAATTCATGTCTTAATGAAACATATCTAACACACATGTTTTCTCATTAAGGCACACCATGGTCTTCTTACACTTAAGAACACCACTAGACAGTGTGCTTCGGGGCCATTTTTTTAAAATTAATTAATTAATTTATTTTTGCCTGTGTTGGGTCTTCATTTCTGTGCGAGGATTTTCTCTAGTTGTGGCAAGCGGGGGCCACACTTCAACGTGGCGTGCGGGTCTCTCACTATCGCGGCCTCTCCTGTTGCAGAGCACAGGCTCCAGATGCATAGGCTCAGTAGTTGTGGCGCACGGGCCTAGTTGCTCCACGGCATGTGGGATCTTCCCAGACCAGGGCTCGAACCCATGTCCCCTGCATTAGCCAGCAGATTCTCAACCACTGCGCCACCAGGGAAGCCCTGGGGGCCATTTTAAACAGCAAAATCACCAACAAAATGCACAGAAATGTGCCAAACGTGGCACAGCGTAGACCACGAAAGGACACTTGTTTACAGCATGAGAGCTGAAACCGGAAGGCAGCGCATTGCCTTGGTGGACCTCAGCTGAGAACACGGGTGTTGAACGACTCAAATTTTCCATCACTCTGTGCATGTCCATGAATGACTATTGATTCTGGGTTAAGTTTTAGCAAGGAGGTGAATTCACAGATGTGGAATCTGCTAATAATGAGGAGACAACTGTGTCTAGTGGAGGATCTGCAACTTACTGGGCATGACCCCAGACCAGAATAAGGATAGAAAGAAAAGCAATTGACAAGGAGGAACAGGGCTGCTGCTGGAAAACTCATCTCAAAAGGAGACAAACACATTCCCAAAGTTCTGCCCTGACAGACAATTCCTCCCTTACCTGTCCCTGCCAGCCCACTTTGACAAACATATTTGCAATCTTCTAACCATGGCTGGTCTGAGTGACTTGAGTTGTCAGGCCTGATTTTGTTCTCTGTGAGTCAATTTTTATTTTTAATTCCTCGTCACTCCACAGAGCTGACAGCTCCCCGCGGTGTGTGAGATGTGTCACAGCCAGGGAAGATCCTGGGGATAAAAGAAGACCCTTTTCAGGAATGAAGCAGCATATGTGGATTTCCTGACAGCCTAGACTAATTGTCTTTTCTTCTGTTCTCTACACTGAAAGTATTTACATGGGAACAACCCAGAGGCTGTAAGTTTCCAAGTGATCCCTAGGACTGATTAGCCCACCTGAAATCCTCATTCTGCATTGATGATGCCACAGTGGTTTCCAGAGCAACCGTGAGGGATGGCAGAGCAAGGGGGAGGGGTTCTGGTGGGGGAATCTCAGCAGGATCCCTTCTTAGTGAGCCCTTTCTCCAGTTACCCCCACAACAGGAACCAGGTGAGAGGGAGGCAGAAAAGAGGAGAAGGGTATGTGTCCCTTACACAGCAGCCTCATCTGTCCTTCCCTTTTTTCACTAGTGGGTTCAGATATTTTTCTACGTGGTCTGCAGAATGGATAAGTGTTGATAATGCTGAGAAAACACGGATGGTTTCTGTATTATTTATTTTCTTCTTTATCCCCAAGGTCTTATACCATGAAAGCATTCAAGCATCTAGCCCATTAGTCAGCAAACATTTATTGAGCATCTACTAGGTTCCCAGCCTTATGCTGGGTACTAGGGACACAGAACTGTGGTCAGATGTGGCTGCTGCTCCTGTTACATTGACATTCTAGAAGTGGAGATTAAACAAATACTCTGACATGTGGCGTTCTGGCTGCTGTCAAGGCAAGAGCTACGAAGGAGATATTTAGGGAGCAGGGGTAGGATATTATAAGAGAACCTAATCTAGGTTGGGGATTCTAAGAAGGCTTCCTGGTGGAGGTGATATTTACATTGAGATTGGAAGTGTGAACAGGAACTAGCCAGGTGGAAAGTGAGGGTTCCCAGTTGAGGGGGAATAGCTTGTGCAAAAGTCCTGGGGCAAAGAGGCAAACTTGTGATCTTAGAGATCATTGTGACCTACCCCCTTTCCTATTATAGATGAAAAACCTGAAGGGGAGTGACTTGCCCAAGGTCACACAGTTAATTAGAAGCAAGCCTGGGATTGGATCCTGAGAGCCCATTCCCTATCTAGGTCTTTTTCACAGGTTCCCATCAGGCCTGTCAGCTCCAAGCCTCTCCCGATTTGTTTCTTGGATCACAGGTTAGCTACCTGACTTCTCTTCCCTCAATCCCCAGACCTGGATGCATTGACTTGGGGATGGGTCACTGAGGAATTGTGAAATAATAAGAAATACACAATACATATTGGTCTCTGTCCCAGGTCGTGACACAGGGCTCCTAAAACCCTTGTAATTTTCTAAGTGATAAGAGCACTGAGAGCATCTTTTGTTCTAGTATTTGGTCTTTGACCCCAGTTCCTGACACAGGGCTTTTAAATCCTGGGTGTCTTTTGTTCTAATGAGGTGACTCTGGGTGAGCTCCTGAGTGGGGCTGGTCACCAGAAAGACCAAGTAATAATTACAAGTTTGGGATTTTCAGCTCATCTCCCATTCTCCACAAAGGGCAGAGGAATTGGAAATGAATGTAATAAATGATCAAGCCTATGTGATGAAGCCTCCATGAAAATCCCAATAGGATGGTGTTTGTAGCTCCAGGCTGGTGAACGAATCCATGTACCGGGAGGGTGACGCATCCCAGCTCCACGGGGACAGAAGCTCCGGCGCTCAGGACTCTTCCAGACCTCACCCTATGTATCTCTTCATGTGGCAGCTCATCTGGATCCTTCGTCATATCCTGTATTATATCATAAACTGGTAAACGTAAGTAAGCATTTCCCTGAGTTCTGTGATCTGTTCTAGTAAATAATGGAATCTAAAGGGAGTAGAGCATGAGAAGCCCCAATTTGCAGTCAGGTTGGACAGAAGTTGTGGGTCACTTGGGGACCTACTACTTGCCATTGGCATCTGAAGTGGGGGTGGGTGGGTGAGGATGGCAGTCTCATGGGACTGAGCCCTTCACTGAGCCCTTAACCTCTGGTGCTACCTCCAGGTAGATAGTGTCAGAATTGAGTTAAATTGTAGGACCCGTGGTTGTTTGGCTTGGTGTGGGGAAAAAACCTACACATCTGGTATCAGAAGTGTTGTGACAGTGATAGCCGTGTGAGAGTAATGGGAAACACATGGTTTTCTTCATGCAGGAATGTTCTTCAGGGGGTAGGCAAGAGAGGAGAGACCTTTGCTCCTGGACATGTGCTGTCTAATGCTGTGCACATTCCCCAGGCTGGTGACAACATGGGAAGTGGAACCGGGGGTGCATGTGAGACCGTGTCCTTACAGCATCTGATCTGACACCTCCCTGACCATGGCCCTGCTTAAGGCCCTGGGTGGGTCAGGGTTCCCAGCATCAATTCAGTGAGGAGTGTGGAGCCCCCTGATTGGAGGCCTTGCCAGAGAAACCCTATAGGACTTGGGGGTTCTTGATGCTGAAGGGTCTCCCGCAAAGGACAGACCCACATTGGAGCCATGGAACCCCCCAGAAGATTCTGATAGACCTTAGACATCTTCCAGTCCTCCCTTTTTGTTCTACAGATGAGGAGCCTGAGGCCCAGAGAGAGGAAGAAGTTTATCCAAGCCCACACAGTGACTCAGAGTCAGAGAGTCAGATCAGGGCTCCTGCATCCTGCCCCAGGGCTCTTATCATCTTTGAAGCAAAGGACTATAGGAGACCTTGGAGACTCTGTTGACCATGGTGCTGACGGTGATGCCACCTTCCCTCCATATTTGCAATAGATAGAGACAGGCAATTCAGCAATTCAACCAGGTTCTGATCACACTGGAAAAGCAGAAGAGGCAACAGAAAATAAGAACTAGACTTAGGAGATAGCCCTATTGGCAGCATCCTCACCCTTTCTCCATAGAAACAAATATTATCCAGGGACGAGGAGGCATGGAGTCACCAACTGTGTGTCCCTGGGTAAATCACTTTTCTCAGCTTTGGTGTCCTCATCTCTAAAATGGGAATAGGGACCCCTATTCTACAGTGTGGCTGTGAGGATGAAATGATATGTGAGCTTTCTCCACTTGCTTGCCACCATTTGGTCTACGGCTAGAAATGTCTTTCAACCTCTCTCTCTCCCTCTTCTCTGTGATCATTAATTTTATGTGTCAGTTCCATGGAGCCATGGAGGAGCTAGACATTTGGTCAAACATTCTGGGTGTTCATGTGAGGGTGTTTCTGGATAAGATTCACATTTGGATGGGTAGACTGAGTAAAGTAGATTGTCCTCCCTAGTGTGGGTGGGCCTCATCCAAGCAGTTGAAGGCTTAAATAGAACAAAACGGCTGGGGAAGAGGGGACTCCCCCTGCCTGGCTTTCTTGAGCTAGGACATCAGTCTTTTCCTGCCTTCAGACTTAAGCTGGCGCATCAACTCTTCTTGGGTCTCGAGCCTGCCAGCTTTCAGGTGAGAACTTATACCACTGGCTTCCCTGGGTCTCCAGCTTGCCGACAACAGATCTTGGGACTTCTCAGCCTCCATAATTGTGTGAATCAATTCCTTACAATAAATCTCTTTCTATATGTATATATCCATCTTATTGGTTGTGTTTCTCTGTAGAACGCTAATATATCCTCCTCTGCCCCCCCCCCCCACTCCCTCAGGTTCAGTGATTTGGAAGTTACTGGGCCTCCAGGTCTGATACCTGCCAAGAGTCTTCCCTCAGGTGTCAGGGCCCCTGGCCTGACCTGCCTCAGTTGTGTCAAATATCCTTGTACCTCTCCCACAAGAGAAGAGAGATCTTGGGGAAGCAGAACCAGTCCAGGGTCCTGGGTTCAAGCCCTGACCCTGGCATTGACTTGAGATGCTGAGCCTTGCAGTACTCATCTACTAACAGGGCTGACGGCCCCTCACTGCTCACCCCACAGGATTGCTCATGAGGATGAAAATGGGACCATGGATTTCCCCCCTCCCTGCCCCCTCCTGGACTTAAAGGTGTGTGTCTGCAGAGCCTGCACCTTTTTATTCCTGTCCCAGGCCCCTGGCTCAGGACCTTGCTCCCATAAAGTTCCCCATGAATGTTTGATGACCAACTGAAGGGGCGTATGAGGAATCTCTGTGTAATTACAGGAGACATCCATCAGAGGCTCTGAGACACAGAGATGTCCAAAGACATTCTATTAAATGAGATGGAAATTAAATGACAAGCCAGGCCGGTGTTCTGGAGGCAGAGAAGAGCGCTCCAGAAGCCGGGCTGGTCAGAGGGCTCTCTTCAAAGTGTGTTCCCAAATGTATTTTCAAGCAAGCGGTGGAGCCCAGTGAACCCTGGACATGGAGCTCTTTCCAAATGAGTCTTTAATAATGTAGTTATACAAATTGGGTCTAATTAAGTTGTACCCGTTGAAAATGCACTGCTGTACATCTGAATGATGAAATCGGGATCAAAAAGCAGCCCAGAAAAGATGCAAAGGTAATTTTCCACTTGTACTAAGCAAGCTGGGATCTTCAAATGGCAATTGCATTGAATGCCCTCCCTTCCCCGGGATTGTTAAAACGCCAGCCCCACAGGCCTATGGGTTCTCAAAGCCGGCACCATCTCTCTTTCCTCTCCCTCTCTCTCTCTCTCTCCCTCTCTCTCTCTCTCTCTCTCTCTCTCTCTCTCTCTCTCTCTCTCTCTTTGCCGCCTGCTCCTAGGCCTCCAGAGCAGGAGGCATAGGAAGGCAGGAAGGGCTTGCGGGCCCCTGAGGTCATATCAGCTTCTCTTTGGTCCTTGAAAATACTGCGCGTGCTCCCTCCTAGAGGCCTCTGCCCTTGCTGTTCCCCTGACACGGCTGCCTTACTCTCACCATCCACGTGTGGGCTATGGACAAGCCCCTCCTGGACAAGCTCCTGGCGGCCCGATCTGAAGTCGTCTGCTCTACCATGCCCATCTGCATCACTTTTCAGCGCCCTGCCTCGTTTGCTTCAGAGCACATCATTCTCTGGGCAGCATCCCTTGTCTTGGGTTTCAGTCTTTCCATTGTTCCCCCCAACCCTACCCCAAGCCCAGATGTAAATTCCCAAAGCTCAGGGACCTTTTCTGTCTGTCTGTCTTACTCCCTGCTCTCTCCCCAAGACCCTGACATGGAACAGATGCTAAGTGAGCACGTGTTGAATAAATGGGACCCTCAGAGCTGGACAGTCCCGGAGGTTCAATAACCAACCCCCTGTTGAAGCCCAGAGACGGGAGCGGGTTTCCAAGACCACCCAGTGAGTTCGAAGGCAGTGGGGGAGGCTTTGGTTCTTGGTCAAAACACCCTTCTCATTTCTCCTCTCATCTCCTGGGTGGTGTGGGAGATCGCCAAGATCACCCAAGGGGCGTGGCTGCAGAGCCAGACCACCTGTGCTCAAGTCCCCCCTCTGACTTTATGAGATGTATTGACCCTGGGCAAGTTCCAGAGCCCCAGTTTCCTCTTGGATAAAATGGAAATAGCGGTGGTACCCTCCTCCACGTTGTTGTGTCAGCACCCCTGCAAGGTGATTTTATTATCCCCGCATTCCTACGGAGGAAGCAGAGGCTCAGAGGCCTCAGTTACTTGCTCAAGGTAACACAGCGTCAGAGCAGCCGAACCATTGCTTAGGAACTCATGTCTCTGCCCTCGACCCCGCCCCAGGACTGCTGAATCCCTGCCGCCTGGAGTCCTCTGCTGCCCTCCCCTGCTCCCACCTCCCGGTGGTCTGATTGATAAGAGTTGGGCTGCTGACTTTTCACCAGCCTCTCTCCTGAAGAGGTTGCCTCTTATCAGGTCTGAAAGGCAAGTTTGCAAGATTTAAAACCCTCCCGGACAGGGGAGCTGGTTTACATGCCTCCAGGGCTGATTCAGCTCTTGGCTTCTAATGAAAACAGACTCCTGCTTCCCCGCTGAGCTCAGAAGGGACACTCAGCTCACAGCAGTGGCCGGTTTGCTATAAGGAGGCACCGTGCTGTCCTCAATCTAGGGGGCCCAGGACTTCTCCCCCCAGGACCCCTTCTGTCTGTTTCATCCTCTCTACCTGCTCTCTCCCCCCTTTCCAGGAATGCAGAAACAGGGGTCTTAAACTGGTGGGGTGTGAGTCGCTTTGGACCAGTAGATGAGATGGGATGACCCAAAATAGTAATTTTTAAAAAGAATTGAACCAACATTTAAAAGTCAGATGATTTCTTATTTTTAAAAAAATTGGATTTCTAGCCACCCCAGCACAAGGCAAGATTTTTCCAGTTTCCCAGAATTCCCGCCTCTCTGAGGCTCCTCTGCCCCTTCCCTTATTTACATTTCCTGCTTGTTCTCTATAGGTACCTGAGTTTGAGAGCCCCACTGTGCTGTACAGCCTGGTGGGGAGTTAAGTCAGTGTGCTCACTTTACAGATGAGGACTCTGAGGTCCAGAGAGGGAAAGTGACTTGCCCAAAGTCGCCCAGAAAGTTGATCATGCAACCAGGACTAGAGCCCAGAATGTCCTCTCCCAGGGAAGCATTCGCTGCCCCGAGCACAGCCTGCACACTTGGGCTTCTGGGGGTTTCCTCCTTTGAGGTCTGGAGGCAGCTGTAGCCTTCCACATGGCTCCCGCCCCATAGCACAGCTACCAAAGAGGGATTTGAACAGTCAGATCTGTTCTCATTATGTCACTCACTTCCCAGCTTTGAGAAAAAAGAACATTTTCCCCAGTGGCAGGATACAGCCAACCTCCTTGGGATGACATTCTGATCCTGTGCTATGTGGCCCCAGCCTACCTTTCCTGCCTCACCTGTCACTCCTCCATTCCTTCCCACAGCCTGTCTTGACAATTCTCTCTTCCCCAAACACGCCACTGTGTCCTTTCCTCAGGCTGCAGGCCACTCCCCTTCTGCAGAGGAAACTCTGCTCAGCCTTCAAGGCCCCCACCACACCACTTCCTCCAGGAAGCTTTCCTGGACTCCTGATCCCACTCCGGGGTCTCCTGGTCAGAGTTAATGACGCCCTCCTCTCCTTTGTCACTCTGCTTCTCCCCCTTAGAGCACAGGTTGCTTTGTGTTCCGGCCCCAGCTGCTGTATTTGCCTTAGTCACCTGCCAGCCTGTTGATAACTTACCGAGCGCTTAGTGTGTCTCAGGCTGAGCCCTTCACATGGATTAGCTCATAAATTCAATAGTCCTTGCAGGTAGATAGATCTCCTTATTTGTTCAGATGGAGAAACAAAGGCACAACTGGGTTAAGCAGCCTGTCTAAGGTCACTCAGCCAGTAAGTGGCCATGGTAGGACACACCTGGGGTCCAGAGTCTCAGGTCCCACTATCCAGGCTATTAGTGAGGGGTACAGAGCAGGACTGAGTGTGTGGCTCTGATCGACGGCCCTGCACCCTGGTCAAATGAGCCAGAGGGTGTCCTCGGGGTCAAGGCCAGATGGGCAGCTCCTGGGGCAATTTCCTCCACTCTCAGTTCTCAAGCCCATTGCCCAAGCCCCAACTCCAGCCCCTCCCCCGATATTTCTCCCATTTTTCTTTACCCACCCATGGCCCTCTCTCTCCAGTCTCATTATCCTTTAATAGAAAAGCCCCAAGCAGCTTTTCTTGTGGGACCACCATGGATCAGAATCAACTACTGGAATTTCCCCATATAGCAAACCACCCCCCTCCACGGGCCTTTGCTCATGCAGTTCCCTCCACCTCTGCCTGTGCCGCAGACCTTTCACGCTCCTTTCTTCCTCTCTTCCAGAGCTCTGTCCTGCCCTTTTAGAGGTAAACTCTGATCCTGGCCTGACTACCCCTCTGACCCCAGCTCAGCCCACCTCCCCTTCGCCCATGCTGCCTCGGCCATGCTGGCCTCTCTCTGTTCCTCACACAAAGCCAAGTCCCTTCCTGCCCCAGGACTCTTGCCCTTGCTGTTCCTTCAGCCTGGAAGGCCCTTTCCCTGCTTTTGCTCCTCCTTGTCATTCAGGTCACAGCTCCAGTGTCACCACCTCTGGGGTGGCACCTGCCCTGTTTGCTCCCGTGTGACGGCAATGGCTGAGCTGTTCTCTATTTCCCCTGAGTTTGAGCCTCAGGGGAGCAGAGTCTGCATCTGTGTTGCTCACAGTAACCCCAGCACCTGGCATGAGACCTGGCACATATTAGGTGATCAATAAATATTTGAGTAAATGCAAGAAAGGGAGGGAGGAGGAAAAGAGTGCTGAGGAAAGGAAAGAAGGAAGGGAGGAGGGGAGCGGGGGAAGGGAAAATAAGAAAAGAGCACCCAGTTCTTCCAGCTCTTGCTGTGTTGCCAGGTTGCACTTTAAAACTAACAAAGCACCTTGTCCCTGGCACAGCCTGTGTGTGTGTGGGGAACCAAGAACAGGAAAGGACAGATGTCTCTTTTTACCCTCCAAAGGCAGCATCTGGGTGAGGCTCATCTTAGCAATTGTTGTCCCACTGAGAGCCTCTCACCTCTCTCCTCTCTCTGCCTATGAGGACAGGCACCCCAGATGTCAAGTTCACTGGGAAGGGCCAGATAATAGAAATGAGTGCCAGAGGTTGGGCCTGACCAGAGGCTGAATGGGGGACAAGAAAGATTAGAGCTCGAAGAAGACAGGGGTCCTAGTGAGCTGGGACAGTAGGGGGATGCCTGTTGTGGTAGAGAGTGGCTGCCCACGGCCATGAAGCCACGTGTGAGCAGCCTTACTGCTACCTGATAAAAACAGCTGTGACGCAGGTCATAAATTAGAATCCGGGTCCCAGATTAGCCTTGGAATTAAGAACCCTGAGAATTCAAAGGGGAAAATAAATTACATAAAATTCAATTTAAGGATTAAATAGTCATGATTTCTGGTGAAGCCGTCTCCTGAGATTATTAAATTGCCTTGCATTTGAGAAGGAACTCTCACCTGAAGTCCCAAGCTGGCAGCGGGTTACACAGTGGGTTGACACATGGTGCCACTGGTCCCTAAGCCTTCAGGTCCTTGGGGAAGGAGTGGCTCTGCCTGCTTGTCCCCCACCCATCAGTCAAGCCACCCTCCAATCATTTCCTGCTATTGGGTCCCAAAGAGAGAGAAAGTTCGCAAAGGAGGTGAGGAGGTTCCAGGCAAGCCCATTCCCACCGTGGGCAGCTAGGAGTTTGCAGGCTGTAGACAGCACCGTGCCACACGAAAGCACCTGGAGCACGCAGGCTGTGTGCAGGCTGGAAGGTAAGACCCTAGAGGTCCTCAAGTCTACCCCTCCCCTGATGAGGAGAACAAGACCCAGAGAATAGAGGGACTCATCCAAGGCTACTTAGATAAGTGTCAGGCCTGGAACTGGACCCTGGGGTCTCTTGACATCTGGGGTTCATTTCTTAATAACACCACAGGCCATTCAAGCAGGCAGTTAGAGCCAAGTAACATCTGCCCCAGGACTTTGGTTGGAGTTATCAAGAATAAGGTACTTTCTGGGAATTCCCTGGCGGTCCAGTGGTTAGGACTCCATCCTTCCACTACAGGGGGCACAGTTTGATCCCTGGTCAGGTAACTAAGATCCCATATGCCTCACGGCGTGGCCAAAAAAAAAAAAAAACTAATAAGGTACAATACTTTCTTTCTCCTGAGGTTGCCCAGCTGGTCAGATGTAACCCCAGATCTTCTGAAACTCATCTTTGTCACCAGTTAGACCGAGGCTACCTGAGGGTTAAGCCAGAGAAACCATAGCTAAGAGATGGAGGGAGATAGACCTCAGATGATATCGTTTGACACCTGGATCCAGCTATGCCTGAATGCAGTAACATGCAATGGTTTCAGTTACACGAGTCAAAACCTTTCAAGTCCGAGACCATTTGAGTTGGGTTTCTGTCATATGAACCTATAAGAGTCCTGACTAGTTCAGTGTCCCTCTCCTGGAGGAGAGAATCCAAGCTTTTAAGAATGGCTTGCGAAGCTTTGAGGACTCAGCACAGCTGCTCCACCCCACAGTGTTTGTGGGGCCCATACCCATTCCACCCAATCCTTGTGCCTCCATGAATGCCTCTGTCTAGGATGCATTTTCGTCTTGTGTGCCTGGAAAACTCCTTTTCATTCCCCCAAATCCTTCCCAGTAGTAATTACTTTTCTGTTTGTTTGTTTGTTTTTTCTTTTTTCAGACTTCCCCAGAGGGACCATTTCCTCCCTTACGCCATGTCAAGCATTCGGTGTATTTCTGTTGTGCTTCCTCTCCTGGTTTGCCATGGCCATCTCTTCATTTGCTTCCCCTAGAGGAAAGGGATCAGTTTTCAAATGCGTTGGTATCTCCCAAGCTGAATACAGCTCTCAGTATGTAGGATGGAGCAAAACTGAACAGAACATGGCACAGAGAGGCACTAAACCTATATAACTGGCTGACGTCTTTCAAAGTCAGCCAATGGGAGTCCCTGTCCCCAAATATCTCCCAGAGTCACCTGCCAGACCTGGCCAGGGCAGCCTTTTGGAGAGATAAGCCTTCTGATGCATTTCTACCAATCCCTGACTCGGTTAAGAGGGTTGGTTCCAGAATCTTATCATTTGGATTCGAAGCCTGGCTCTGTCACCTCCTACCTGTGTGTCTGTAGGAAGGATCCTTAACCTCTCTGGGCCCCAGGCTTCTGGGTTGGACTTAGTGACACGGTGTGGTGTAAAGAGCTTGGAACGGCGTCTGGCACATTGTAAGCACCCGATAAACGTTAGGTGTTATTATTCATTGCAGAGGAAACGAGGTGAAGATTA
Source organism: Delphinus delphis (assembly GCF_949987515.2). NCBI lineage: Eukaryota > Metazoa > Chordata > Mammalia > Artiodactyla > Delphinidae > Delphinus > Delphinus delphis. Next base: position 95,949,488 of record NC_082690.1, on the reverse strand, counting down.
ACAAGAACTTTGATGAGGACCTTTTGTACTTTTCACTATCACTCTGTTTCATATTAAACGGTATTTTATGTGAGTGCTTACCATGTCGCCCTGTTTAATTGATTTAGAAGCACTTCTGAAAGCTTGCCGCTGCCCAGAGCCCAGGTATGCCGTTTCAACATGATTAACAAAGATGTTTGTGGTCATTTTATCAAATGTCGAGCATCAGGTATTTAGTGAGGAACATCATTACATCGTTTCCGTGGGAGAATTAGATTAGATTTAGATCATTTCGACTAATAAGCGCATTTTACAAGCCCAGGCTCTCCCAAGTCGGGTGGAAAAATAGCTCAGAAATGGAGGAATTCACTGCAGGATGGAGCCCCCAGACCCTGCTCACTTTCTGGCATTGGTCATCACAACCATAGGCAGGGAAGAAATTTCACCTCCCATCCTTGTGTAGCCAGATAGTATTCTCAGCTCCTGGGAAAATAACTCATTCCACAGGGCTCTTTCTAATGATTTAAAGCCTAGCTTACGTAGGCTCTGGGCTCCCCTTACAACAAAGGGTTCAAGAGGGCTGGAGGGAGGGCCAGTGAGGGCTCAGTTACTGAAAGCCTTCTGAGTGCCAGGCATTGTGTTTTAGGGCATTATCTCATTCAACTCCACAGTATCCCTGGGAGAAATGTATAATTAGATCCATTTTACAGATGAGGAAACAAGGCCTAGAGTGGTGAGCTGACTTGTCCAAAGTCACACAGCATCGTAACATGGAGTAGAAGCCAGATGTCTCGCCCCAGGTCCTGTGTTCCTCCCACACCTCACTCCCTGTGTCCTGGGGTATCATGACTGGGAGCCTTTCCCCAGCCTGACTCTGAGCCAGGCTCCGCCTCGTTTTCCACCCTGTGTCCTACTGATTCCTACTGTCAACGCTGGTGGAAAATTCCAGCGCAAGTTCTCTCTTGGGTAATTTACAAATGACTACTTCTTGCAGTTTTTAAGTTATTGGAATCAACTTCCAACAGGGCCTATGCCATGGATAGAAGTGTTTCTAAGTAGGGGAATCACCCAACCTGGGGAAGAACAATTCACAATTCATATCCTACTATGAATTATTCCCAGGTAACGATGAATGGTAAGTGATCTCCGTGACCGCCGACATGCTCCTCCAAGGGTATTTTTAGATGAACTCGGGACGTGAGGTTCAGAGACTTCAGGGGCCAAGAGGAAAATGGTCATCTTGGGATTGGCCCCATGGTTGGAATCTGGCTCATCTCACGTGGAAGAGGGACTGTATTGACATCAAGACAGGAGAAGGACTTCCCTGGTGGTCCAATGGTTAAGAATCTGCCTGCCAATGCAGGCAACACGGGCTCGATCCCTGGTCAGGGAAGATCCCACATGCTGTGGGGCAACTAGCCCATGTGCCACAACTACTGAGCCTGCGAGCCACAACTACTGAGCCCGCATGCTGCAACTCCTGAAACTGCATGCTGCACCTACTGAAGCCCTTGCACGCCTAGAGCCCGTGGTCTGCAGCAAGAGAAGCCACCGCAATGAGAAGCCTGTGCACCACAACAAAGAGTAGCCTTGCTTGCCGCAACTAGACAAAGCCTGCATGCAGCAATGAAGACCCAACGCATCAAAAAAAAAAGTCAGGAGAGCCCCTGGGGACACTGAACTGTGAAGTCTACTGCCCGTCAGCAAGAAAGGAAGTCCGCCCCTCTGTCCTAACTCCTTTACACCAACATACAGACCAAGGGTGTCCATAAAAGACTCCTGGGCTACTTCCCTCTGGATGGTATGGACTCCAAGGACCTTGAGGGGAGCTGAGCTACAATGGATGGAGGGAAACTGAGCCCCTGATGACTGCATGGAACAGTGCTTTCTCTCTTCCACTGACCTGCTTTGGACTTGTGGCATGAGTAATTAAAAAAAAAAAATCTCTTCTGGAATTAAGTGCCTGAGACTTGGGGTTGTTTGTTACAGCAATTATGCTACACTGACTGATACACTCTCCCTTCACAGACTTTGTCCTGAGCCTCTCTCTCAATCTCCTCCTCTCCCTGAGCCTTGGGTTTTCCCATCTGTTTTCTAACCTTTCTAACCTCATCCTGGGGTAATTCTTCTCCTGCTACCCTGATGCCTATGCTAGAGGTTAATGCTCCTCTTTGGTTCTTCTAGTCCTCCTGGGAAGTGACCGCTTACCTCCAAGGAGCAAGATCAGGAGGAAAAAACAAACTACATCTCTGGACTGAGATGTGAGCCTTTGACTCCAATCTGGGCTCTATTACAAACCTGCTGCGTGACTGTGGATAAGTCATTTCCCCCTCTGAGTTTCAATTGCGCCATCTATAAAATATGGAAGAAAGATTTTTTAACCTTTAACAGAGGCAGTTAAGTTGGATTCAACTGCCAAATCAGACTCACAGGATCCCAAATGACAGTGCTCACAAACCTACAGTTTATTACAGGAAAAGAACACGACAGAGTGACTGCATTCAAGTCAGGATGTACTTCACAGATAGGTGCTTGGAGAGGCGGGTGCAGGCTGCTACCATCCTCCCTCTGTGAGGGGAGTGGGCATGGAACACCTCTAAACCGGGGAGGAGTCTCAGCTGAGGTATTTTTACATTTTGCTGGTCATGTGGGCATTTTCCTGCTACATTACCAGCCTCAACAGCAGAGCCCTTCAGGGGTCTCACCAAGGCCAGGTGCAAATCACCAATCCCACTGTTTTATGTTGGGCATGACCCGTGAAATCACTCAATGGAAAAGTGGATATCGATCTTTAAATATTTTAGAGCACAGATAAACTCAATATATGACAAACAAACAAACAAAAAATCCCACTGTTTTCCATAAACAGTGTTGACAGGCTGGTCGGAGTTGCCCTGAAACTCCTCCACCCCTGATGACAGAACGACACTGTTGCCCAATCATGCCCTGACTGGGGGTCAATGCCATGAGGGGGCTTTCAAAAAACAGCTCACAGCCCAGCCCCCCGCCCCACCACTGCCTCCCCATCCTATGGACTAGATCTTTTTATGACAAAATGATCATCCTTAGTTTGACAGCAATTAAAACACTCACGTAAATGTCAAACATTTACAATAACCAGTGGGGGGTTGGTACAGATTTGAACAGACAACCGAACCATCCGATAACACACAGTTTCTCATATTTTTGTCCTCACTTTACGATTCTTTCGCCTCCCTGCTCTACAAGCCGTCTGCACTTAATGGTGTACATTTGTTGAGTGATTAAGAACTGTAATCAATTTATCATTAATCGAATCTCAATCTTCTTCAGGCCAGTTCTCCTCCGTAGGCATAATGTCCGGAAGATGTTCTGATTCACTCTCCCAACACATTTGGTCACAAGCATCAGTGTCATCATAAATTCTATTAGTTTCTACAATATTAATTAGACCTATGAATCCCATATTATAGCCGATAGCGGTATCATGTGCTACCTTGGATATGTGGTTACACGATAAATGAGACATAATTACAGTGTAATTATTTTGGCCCTCCCAACAAAATCTCCCTTTCCCATAGGCCATATATTCTTTCTTGTAAGAATGTAGGTTAGAGACCATGTCTCTGTTATTTCAGGACTCAGAACCTCTTGAGGACACAGCCAAACTCTTTATCGCAGGTTGCCTGGTTTGACAGCTACTCGTTCCCGGTGACAAGAATCCCCCAGGAGGGCTCGTCTGTCCCTCAAGATGGAAACATTAAAAGTCCTTTGATCACAGTCCTGGGTTCTACAGTCCTTGGATACTTCGACTTGAAGAGAGGCACGATTCTGGGTTGGGAAGGTGAGTTAAATCGGTAGATTGGGCACGCTGCTACTCAGACCGCGGAAGAGCAGTTATCCCTTCCTCTTCTTGTCCAAGAGGCCTCGGATCATAAGCACATTGATTTCCTATCAGGCAGACAAGCTGGGCTGAGGCATGAACAAGCCGCTCAGCATAAAGGGGAGGCGGGGCAAAGGCCCCTGGTTTTGCTGAATCATCTTGGAAAATGCTAATGCCTGCCCGGGGAAAGGCCTCATTTGGCGGGGAGGCCGGAGCCCCCCCCCCCGCCCCGCCCCCCCGCATTTCCCCCCCGAGGTGGGCTGCGCCACAATCCCAACAGTCCTTGACTGTGTAACTTGACACCCCGGTACTCTTGCCCTTGGTGTTCTTGTGGCTTTAAACCCTGCACTGAGCTAACCATTTTCTGGACACCTACTGTGTGCTTGGTCTTTCCACCTGCGGTACTTGGCTTAATTCACACATCTCACCAGGTGGGGCAGGACTGTTTATCCTCCTTGAAAGATGACTCTGCGGTCCCCAGAGGGGAAGTGACTCACCCAAGCTACTGACTTTGCAAGTGCTGCAGCTGAGACTCAACTCAAAGCCGGGTCTTTTGAGTCTAACATAAGCTCCCCATTCTGCAGTCCGTCCAACACTGGACTGTCCATGAGACTTAAGGCCTGCCTGTGGCACCAGCACAGCCTGAGCCAGACTGAATGCTCATACAGGGCTTGGGAGACCCCAGAGCTGGCAGAAAGACCCCCTGATGAGGTTTCCATACACTTCTGATGCTAGACAGTCCTTTCTGATGCCCAGTTTCTGTTGGCAAAGGCCTTTTCCAAATAATAACACTCTGTTGGTAGGATGGGCACCACGTCCTCCCATTTTACAGATGAACAAATGTAGACTGTGGGAAGTTGTGGCTTCACCGTGGACCAAGGTCAGGTCCAGAGCTCTTTAGGGTGGCTTCCCCAGTGCCTGGTGTAGCCCCTTCCACATTAGCAGACCCTCAATTCTTTTGTCAAATGAATAAATGAACAAATTACAGATTTTCCATTTCTTTACTTAGTTTTGGGACTTCTGAAATGATCAAAGGCTGTTGCCCATTAGAGCAAGAAGGGGCTGTAGAGATCATTCAATCCCCTCACTGTACTGATGAAGAAACCAAGGCTCAGAGAGGGCCAGTGACTTGCCCACCATCACACAGCCAGTCAGAGGCAAAGCAAAAAGTAGACTCCTTGTTCAGTGCTCAGGATGACCTGACTCATCTCAAAGGCTTCCCATCAATGATGCTGGGCTTTGCAAACAGCCTCTTTGGGTGGCAGGGGTATGTTGAAGAGAGGTGATACCTTCTCCAAACTACCTGTACCCAAAGGAGGAATGGGCAAAGCCAGAGATCAGCAAGCTTTCCTGTGACGCCACAGGAGCCTGCCAGGGGCTTCACCAAGGACCTTGTGGAGTTTCAGAGCCTGAGGGAGCTCAGAGCCAGAAATCAGCCGGCCCAGTTCATTTCTGCAGACACGGAAGGGGAAGAACTAGGGTCCCCGCCCCCGTGGAGCTTGTGGCCTTGTGGGAAGAGAGACAGACCACAGGGTCCCCTCATAAATGTGAAAGTTCAGGAGTGTAGCCCCCACTCCCACCCCGAGGGAAGGTGCAAGGTTTCTCCAGCTCCCAGTTTGTCTGTTTCCCCTGTTCTCTCACCTCCGCCCCTCTGGTCCCTCTGGTCTGACTTCCCCAGCCTGCATTGCTTTCATGTATCTTCTACTGTCTTCATCCCCCCGGCCCCGCCCCTCCCTCCCTCTTCAGCATTGCTCTCCTCTCTCTCCATCTCTCTGGGTTCTACCCATCATCTCTTACATCCTGCCCTGATCTCTGTCCCCATCTCTTTCTCTCCTTCCTTCTCCCGTCCCATCCCTGCAGCATACAGATCCCTCTGTCTGCCTACAGCCTCTGCATGATGCCTTTCATCCTTTACGCTCTGACCGGGGTCTGACTGTCTCTGCTTCCCGCAGTCTCGCCCCCTCTCCCTCTCCTCTCCTTTCTCTCCCAAGACCTGGAGCCAGAGCCCTTGTTCCCTGTGCCTCTGTCTGTCTCTGCCTCTGGAGGACCCTCCCCATGGCTGTGAAAACACTTGGGCCTCATAACCTGAAGGGCAGGATTGATGAGAAAATAAATTCCTGATTAGTGTTTTAATTTTAAGGATTTTTAGAGGGGACTGAACAGTAAGGGAGGCTGGTGGAGAAAGTCTGCATTATTAAAACCATAAATCCTCGGTGGGAGGGACAGGGAAAGGGGCTGAAAGGAAAGCAGAGGGGGGCGGACAGGGCTTCCTTTGGGATGGGGGAGTGAGGGTGTAGGAGGTGAAGCCCAAGGGCCTGTGTCGTCCCCTCCCTCCTCTACCCAAAGAGGCTTCCCTGGGTGGGGGCCACAGGACCACCCGCCTTGGCCACTCCTCACTCCTCCCTGAGTGCGCTGGGCCACAGATGAGACTGACAGCTCCTGGGGCTGGAGGGCAGGGAGGTGGAAGCCTGCTAGTCCAAGTCTCTCTCCAACTGGCCTGCTCAGCATTGGGCAGAATAAGTGCCCCGTCAGCCTTGACCGGCAGGAGAGGCAGGAGAGCACAGGGGTAAAGCACGTGTGGGGTTGCTCCCTGCCCCAGCTTCCCCTTCTGCTGGACGGAGAGAATCATAGCCACGCACCCCACCTGCCCCTGCCACCTCACAGGTGTGTGTGACGGTGCAACGAGACAATGCACAGAAAGTGTTGGCACCCATTAAATGTTAGCTTTTGTTCCTATCGCTGGCAGAGAGCAGTGCCCCTCTGTAATCTCAGTTTGAGTCTCAGACCCTTTTACATATGGACAAAAGGAGGCCCAGAGAGCTAAGCCCCTTGGCCAAGGCCACAAGGATGTGAGTGCAGCTCTGCAGCCAGTTTTTCTCCAGGCTTCCCTGGGGCTGCTCTCAGAAGGGGGTCACACTTTATATGGCGGGGGGAGGCGGTGGCGGGGTAGACTGGGTCTGGCCAGCAGCCCTGTCTGGCAAGTGGGGAAAGCAGGGCCAGGAAGTGGGACCGCTTGACTTCACTGACAAGGCCTGGGACCTGCAGGCCAGGTGGCCTGGGGGAGGATGGGGAGGGGGTCTACCTTCTGCTCTGCCCTGCCCTCGAGCAAGAGAATGAGGCCCTCAGCCCCAGGCCAGTAGCCTGGGGGTAAGTAAGTGTGACAGGTGGCACGGGAACCTCTGCCTGCCCACCCGCACCATGTACTTCTCCCCCTCTTCAGCCCTCCAGCCTCCCCACCTTCTTTTGGGTGACCTCTAAGTCCCAGGGGAGTCACTGGCGTTACAAACCCCCGGGGGATTGCATACTGTAGAGTGGGGAGGGCAGGGGAGGGATGGGTGACCATCATGGTGATGAGGAAGCAGTCCCTCCCTGGGAATTTCTCCATGGGTCTTCAGGCCGCACTTCAGAGGCAGGAGGCTGTCCCTCTTGAGAAGGGAGCCTGGAGCAGGGCCCTCAATGAGTAATTCAGAGGAAGGGGCTTAGCAGCCGCCTTGGGAGGAGGTATGGGTGGTCTCTAGGGGTGAACAGGGCCACTGAGCCCCGCTGTGACACAAGAGGCATGCCATGGCTGGTAGAGGAAAGAAGAGGAGGAGAAAAAGTCCAGCCCCCTCCCCCCTCCCCCCAGGAAGCAGTCTCTGCGGGTCTGGGTGGCCTTTCTTCTCCCCTCCAGGGTGGCTCTCGACAGCCAGAGTCACCAACCTGGGTAGGACCCTGGGACCCCCTGAGGCACATTCCTGGCTGGTGGTGCTGATTGGGCCCCAAATCCCTTTACAAGCTGCCCAAGGCCCACACACCTTAGCCTATTTTAATAAAGGGAGTTTGAGTGCGGAGGAATTGGGGCCTGCGGCCAGCCCCGCCCCAGCAAGTTCAAGGGCCCCCTGTTGCTCTGTTACTTGTTTCCTCTCTTTGGTTTTTGCTAGGAATTGGCTTTGGAGCTCTGTCTTCTTTCTGGTAGCCGCAGGGCAGGTCAGAGAAAGGAAGAATTTGGCTCCCTGGCTGGAAGAGGGCTGGCTGGCCATTGGCCTAGTCTTCCAGCTTCCCTTGGGAATCTGACCACATCCTGGCTCAGCTCGGGTCCAGGACGGAGCACATTATGACGTGGTAGTATTTCAGCTCAAACCCGTGGTGAACTGGCGTGGAGAGGATCTGCTTAAGAGGCTGCTTGGGTTCTAATTCTGGTTTTGCTACTTCCTTGCTGGATCAACTTGGGAACCTTACTTACCCTTTCTGTGCCTCGCTTTCCTTGTCTGTGCCTCGCTTTCCTTGTCTGTAAAGTGAGGATGCAAAACTCCCCTCAGAGGGCTTTCGTGACTCTTTTCCCCAAACTCAGCCGGGCGACCAGGCCTGGTGTGGTGCCCACTGCCTACCGGCCGGGTGTCCCACGCTGGGCCTCATCCATCCACCCGGTGGGGCACTTGGCCACTTCCTCTGGGAACCAGCTGCCGCCCGCTGGCTAGGATGCCCTATGGTCTGGTGTCACTTAGACGTGGTCCTGGTCACCGTTGGGAGTCCTTACCCAAGCCACACCATCCTGATTCCGTTCTGCCCAGGCCCTCATCCTGCCCTTGGTCTTGCTAGCAATCACCCCACCCCCATGCCACCAGTATCACCATAACGCAGCACTGGCCTGTCTTCCACACAATAGCTCTTCCGATTCCTCCAAATAGCCCTCCAAAGCTGGTACTATCACCTTATTTGCAAAAGAGGAAACAGGTTCAGCAAACACTGTGACTTGTTCAAGTTCACACAGCACAAATAAGGTGTGGAAGGACTTGAACTTCCATCTACCTGCAATAGGCAGGATTCCGACAGGCAAAGATGAGGTCAGGAAGCATGAGCTCCACGGGGTGATGCAGGTGGGCGGTGAGGGACAGTTGTGGCCCCAGTCTAGGAAGAACAGGGAGGAGATGGAGGAAACAGGAGGCTGGGTGGGCAGAGGGTCCCTTGATTTCAGCACCACTGACAGCTTGAAATGGTTGTGAACCCTTCTGGGAAAAGATAGGCTGACGGATGGAGCCCTAGAGAGGAAGCCCAGATTGATGGGTTAAGTAGAACTCCCACCCACCCACCCCCAGCCCTCAGCTCTAGGTTTCCTGGGTGGTGGCAGTGGTGAGAGAATCCAGCTATTTTGGTGGGTGACCCTGGGCCCACAGACTCAATCTGTAGTAACTGACGGTGCAGCAAAGAGAGAAGAGCCTTCGCTTAGGAGTGAGGACGGGCCTTGGCTTAAATCCCCAAACCATCACTTCCTGCGTGACCTCGGGTAATCAAGTTTCCTTCTCTGTGCCTCAGTGCCCTCATCTGTAAAACAGGAATAGCACCCGCCTTGCAGGACTGGACCGAGCACTGGATGAACGTCAAGCAATTAGCATAGTTCTTTGCGTGTCCCAAGGCCCTTCAATGGTGACGGTTTGCAAGGTTTGCCCTGACCCTGCTTTGAGCTCAGTGCTTTTGGGCAGAGGCTTGGCCCCGTTTGCATCTTCATTTCCTGGTCTGTGCAAAGGGGAAGGTGGGACAAGCTGATCTCAACAGTCCTTCCAGCCATGACAGTTGACTGCAGGCCGGGCCAGCCTTCATCTGGAGCTACAGGAACGTGGACAGGGTGTCACCTGGGGGCAAAGGGGTTTCCTGCAGTGACGTGTTTCCTCTGCAAGCAGAGTGAAGGGAGGGGTCTGTCCAGGGCCTGAGGAGACACAGAGGGGAGCAGCAGGAAGATGCCTGGGGGAAAGGGACTGGCTGTGGGGAGGTCACTTTGACCTCCGAGCTGGAAAGAAAGCTGAGGCAGAAGGCCTGGCTGCTCAGGCCACTGCTTGTGGCCAGAGTCCTGAGATAGCTGTATGGGCAGAACTGTGCAGGGACTCCGGAACCACAGGCCTCGTTAGGCACGTTTCCCGAATAGCCAGGGACCTCTCAGCTCAGGCCGTGTAGTCAGGACACAACCCACAATTCCCTGCTTTTAAATCCGGGGAGCTGGAGAGGGACCCCTAAGAGCAATTTACCAAAGCTACAGGCATGAATTCTGTAGCCTGGCTTGGGCCCACATCTCTCATCTACTATCAGGTGCTGTGTGACCTTACGCAGTTTGCTCAACCTATCTGAGCCTCAGTTTCTAAGTCTGTAAAATGGGGTTAATAACAGTAGCTACTCCACAGAGGGGTGTACCCTGCACTGAAGAGTGGCTGACACATGGCAAAGGCTTAATAAACGTGAGCTAAGTGGTCTCATCCCCTCCTCACAACAGCTGTGCATACTGGTTGCTGCCCCCTTGCACAGATGCGAAAACTGAGGCTAGAGATGAGCATGATTGCCTAAGGACATGGGGCTCATGAGTGGTGGAGCAGGAGTGGGACCCAGGGCTGGCTGACTCCCAGGTCTGAGACCCATGCCCCCTCCATCCTTTCTCCTATGACAGGTTCCTGAGGTTCTGAGTGGGGGTAGGAAGGGGGAGGGTCCCCCCCAAACACTTTCAGTAGATCTGAAAGAGGCTCTCAGGGTCCTGGCTGCCCTGGAGCTGTGCTGGGGTTAGGACATCTGCCCAGTCTCCTTTCCCCTTTTTTTTAATTTATAACTTTTCCAATTTCCTGAGCGCCATCACACATAGAAACCATGCTAGGCATGCCACTCATGTTAGCTCATTTAATCTTCACAATATCCCTACGGGGTAGGTGTAATTTCCCCCATTTCACAATTGAGGAGACAGAGAGGGTAGTCCCTTGCCCCAAACCACACAGCTGGTTAGAGCTAGTGGGGCTGGGACTGGAGACCTCTGCACCTCTGCTTTCCACCCAGCTGTCGCGCTAGAGTGTGATGCCCACAGCCAGTTATGCACCGGTTCTGTGCCTCAGTTTCTCCATCTGTAAAGTGGGAGTGTTAAGGATAGAAGCTATTGGGTTGGCCAAAAAGTTCGTTTGGGTTTCCGCACCCGAAGGAACTTTTTGGCCAACCCAATGCATATCTTCTAGGAATATTATGAGGATTAACTTGGTTAATTAATGTGCACCAAAAACATTTGGGAGAGTGTCTGACTCGGAGTGAGCTCTCCGTAAGCAAAACTGAGCTGCTGTCAGCTTGAAATGATGGCACACAGTCAATGGCACTGGGCGCCCTGAAACTCTTAGGACTCCTCAGCCATGCTTGGGAGGGCTCCAGTGGGTGGACCTACCCAACATTTACTTAACCAACATTCAGGGGGCATTTACTAGACGCAGGCACTTTACAAACAACTCATTTATCCTTATGACTCCCCTCCGAGATCAGTAGGGATTGTTCTAATCATCCCTTGCTTACAGATGAGCAAACCAGGGCACAGAGAGGTTAAGCAACTTGCCCAAGGTCACACAGGATTTGAACCTAGGCACCTGGCTTCCAAGTCTGTGGTCTTAGCCCCTGTGCTCCACCACTGCATCTCACAGCTCTTCTACCCCCCAGAGCCCAAGAACCTGGGCAAGAGAGGAGCCACTTTCCTTTACAACCACCCCCAACTCTTCACCATATAATTAACGATGATTATGTTATCTTCTCGGGAATGAAACAGACACACCATGACTGTGAAGCCAGTTATTCTAGATCCGCATGCCCTTCTCCCGGGAGATAAGGGCTAAAGAGGCTGCAGCCAGGTGGTGATCTCTAAATTCCGTACAGGAAGGAGAATTCGGGAGCAGTAGAAAGACTGTTGGCCCCATCTTGCTCATGTCCCAAACTATTTTCCACATTGTTCATTTTTAAAACATCTCAATCAGGGTCTGACTGGAGAAGTGGGGTCAGGACTGGTCATCATGGGTCCCCGGCATGGTCCATGGCCAGAGCAACCTCAGCAGAGACCTACTGAGCGAACTCCATGAGTGAAAGCCCATTCCTGGACGCACCCAGAGAGGAGGGGTGGCTGGTCTAGCATCCCTCTCTTTCAAGGGGCAGGAATTCAGGCCGAAAGAGGGGAAGTGACTCATGCAAGTCACACAGCAAATTGATGGAGATCAGAACTTCAAGCTCCCTGGTCACTCCTTGTGACCGTAACATTGACAGGATGTCTCACCTTGACCTGGGCCCCCAGAGTAACAAGGAGAGGGCGTGGGAGATGGCTCAAGGGAACGCTTCCAGTTCCAGGGACTGTAAACTCCATGAGAATGGGAGCCCCCTGTGTCTTATTCTTTGCTGGATCCCTAGGGCCCAGTACGGAGCCTGGCTCACAGTAGTTGTTCAGTAAATATCTTCAGAATGGCTGACTGACTGAATGACCCCATGTGCAGTGAAAGTGGATGAACAGAGGGCCAGTTCATGCATGCTAGAAGGACAGTGGAATCCTTGACCAGAGTGGGAGCTCCTGATGGTTTGGAAGACTTCAAACTGCTCACTGTGGTTTCTTTGTAGGAGCCAGCTGGGCCCGTGCTCCTGGGAAACTTAGAGCTCTCATCTAGGGGCAAAAAGTGAGGGCCATCTCTCTCTTCTGATAGGAAACCCCTTCTGACCTACCCCCTTCCAGGGTGGATTCAGGACGAGCCAGCAGGCTCCCAGGAGAGACAGGCTCTGTTGGCTGCAGACAGTGCTGCCAGGGCTCTGCACCTCTAGTGCTCCAAGCTACCTGAGTCCAATCACAGTGGTGATGGCAGCTGTCACCTTTTATTGCAGCCGTTTTGTGCTGGGGTCTTTGCTCTGTGTTTTATGTATATGATCTCATGTAACCTCCCACCACTCACAGGGGCGGTGAGCCCCATTGTACAGATGATGAAATTGAGGCCTAGAGATGTGCAACATCCTGTCCAAGGTCACACAGCCACAGGGACAGAGCTGGGGTTAAATGTGGTTCTGTCAGACCCCAGAGCCCCTGCTCTGGACCACTTAGCCTAGGACATGGCACTGGTGGCTGGGACCCCAGACCCAGCCCTGGGACCCAGGATGACCCAGCCAGGCCCTCTGCCCTGAGGAGGAGTGGGTGCTTTATCTAAGGCTGGCACAGAGCTGCCCGGGACATATGTGAGCCTCATCATCTCAGCAGGGGAAGCTTTTTGGGAGAGGAGACACCCCTGGGGCCTCCAGAGCACCACATCCAGGGCAGGCCACTGGTTCCAATCCTCATGGGTCTCACTGCTCAACTGGCCCAGGCTTGGGCTGCCTAGTAGATTGGAAACTGGAGCCAAAAGACCTGGTTCTCGTCTCAGCTGGGCCATTTTTTTTAGCTCTGTAACCTTGGGGAGGTCTGTTTGAGGAGGCTTGGTTTCCTCATAGAGGTGTAATGAGTATCAACAGAGGTGTGGGCCCTCCCTGCGTTTGTATGGTTTTGGAGTTAGCTGAGAGTATCCAGTATCGTGGCAGGGGAGGAATGTGGATGGCCTGGATGTTCCAAGTCCTAGCTCTTGGCTCCTTCTCTGGCTCTGGGCCTATGTATCAGTCAGCTATTGCTATGATAACGCTGCAAAACAAACATCCCCAAAGTCAGTGACTTACAGCAACAGGCATTTATTCTCACTTTTGTGGACCTGCAGGTCGACTGTGGTTCTCCTAATCTAGGATGGGCTCAGTTGGGCACTGTTTCAGCCTGCAAGTTGGGTTCAGGTTACTCCACATAAGGTCATTCTATGACCCTGGCTGAAGGGCAGCAGCCTCCCAGGGGAACCTCTTCTTCCAGGCACCAGCAGAGTGCAAAGGAGCAGGTCAATCCACAGAAGCATGTTTCCAGCCTCTGCTCTGCCATGTCTGCTCATATTTCTTGCTCAAAAGTGAGTCACATGGCTAAGCCCAACTTCAGTGTAGGGAGTGTCCCTACTGCACAGTGGGAGGGGAGAGTAATAAATACTTACTGGAAAATAATCCAGTCTATCATGGCTGGAAGACCCCCAAGTTAAATTCACAAGTAGGGAGAGGCCCATTTTGGCCACTGCTGGCCCTAGGCCTCTCTGGCTCAGGATTCAAGTACAGAGCGAAGAGGCAGACAGGGCGGGAGAGGGGGCTGCAGAGGGGGTCTGAACATGGGGTGTTGTTTTCACGGTGCAATGCCGGGTGAGCCGTTATCCTCTTGGTGTCTCTGTTTTCCACCTTCACATTCTCCAAGGCCCCTTCTAATGGCCCTGCCAGGCCCGGGCCCTTCCTCCCTGTCCTGTCCCCAGTCCGCTTCCCCCTCACTGTGGCTGGCATCTTTGGAGTACAGAACAAACAGCAAGGCCCCACACCACACCCAACTGGCTGGCATTTCAGCTCACAAACACTTCTCCCTGGGAAGCAGATCTAATTTCCACCCCATGAGTAAATGGTTGTCTCGCACCCAGGCAGCCCCCGCCGCGGGGCAGCCAGCTGCTTCCAGGGTGGGGACAAAGGTGGGCAGAAATCTGGATCAGGACTAGCTGCAGGCACACGGATGCCGACTCCTGTGGAATAAGCACCCTTCTTCCTGTGGTGTGGAGTCTGGCGGGTGAAAGCTGCAGGCGGGCGGGGTGGCGAGGCTGTGATTGCACAGGCAGGGCCAGGCCAGTCTTTGAGACCATGAGTAACGTGCCCTCTCTAGACCTCACTTTCCTCATCTGTAGATTCTGGAAGGCCCTTTCTAGCTCTTAAGCCCTATGGTTCTAAATGGATCTAGCTTTGTTCAAAGACGGATTTCTGTAGCACCGAAGTACAAATCAAATTCCCAAGACTTATCCTTCCCTCCCTTTTGCTGACCCTGGACAGATAGGATTGGAACCATCACTCCTCTCTCCTCTGCTGCCAGGCGGGCCCTCTCTGCAACTACCTGGCTGCTGGGGCTGGTGGTGGGACAGGGGACAGGTGGGGTGGATGGGGTCCTGATTCCCTGGAAGGCACCCTTCACGGGGGCTGGCTCCAGAGGGCTCAGCCCGTCAGGGCCCTGGGGATGGAACAGGCTTTTCAAAGAAAAGGTCACTCCTTTCCCAGACCAAGTGTCCCCGGAAAATCCCGAGGAAGCTCCACGTGCCCTCCTGGGCCGTCTGAGGGCACAAAGCCAGGGCGGCTGAAAGCACCGCTGGAGAAACCCCAGGAGGCAGGGCAGTGAGACCAACCGGCTGGTGGAATTCACCTCCAGGGAGGGCGGGTGCCCCCTCCACAGACCAGCTGACCTCGTTTCACAGTCCTCCAGCACCCTTCTGACAAAGGGGATGGAGTGAGTGAGTAACAACACAAAAGGGAGGCTCCAGCCCCATCTAGCCTCAGCTGCGCGGTTGGCTTCCCATCCTCTGAGGACTCTTAAATGTCAGCGTCCGCCTGAGCTTGGTCCCTGGGCGTCATCCTCTGCACTCTCCCAGGGTAGTTCATCTAGCCCTGTGATGACATTACCAGCGTTATAAGCTGCCGCCTGCTGCCCTCTCTCCTGGGGTCCAGACCCCACAGACTGTTTCATATTTTTAAAAAAACGGGTGCTGTCACCATACCCAGGCTTGAAAGGGCAAGAGAGGGAGCAGCTGCCAGAAACTGGAGAGAGCTGTCTAGAGAGGGCTGCCTGAGGAGCCGTGGTTGTCAGTAGAGGGACACGGCCCACCTGAGGCAGGGAGGCAGCAGGGGAATAAGGTTCCGCATACACTCCCCTCCTGCATCTGCTCTCCCACCCCAACGATGGACCCAGCCATATGCTAACGGGCATGGACCAGACAGCCTGCGGATGCCTCCCACGCAGCAGCCTCACAGGACAGAGAGCAGGAGGCGGTAGAGGGCGGAATGTGGGTTTGGAGGCGCAAACGGAAGATGCCCGGCTCAGGGATGCTGAGGACGGAAGTCGTGAGGACCTGCCGAGCTTGCTGCCCCACCTCTCTCTCCACCTTTGGGTCTTCTCAGCCTTGGGCATCAGGGTCTGAGAAGCATCAGGGCTCTGGATTCAGACAGACTAGGATCTGAATCCTGGCTCTGCACCTCACTGGCTGTGTGACCTTGAGCAAGTCACTTAACCTCCTTGCATCTCAGTTTCCTCATGTGTAAGATGAGAACAAGAGTACCTAACTCAAAGCGCTGATGAAGGTCAAGGAGGAAATGTACAGAAAGCGCTGGAAACATAGGAAGTGCTCAATAAATTGGTCACATTTTTATTTAGATCTGTCTGTTCTTTATCTCTTGGCTGGACTTGTAGAACCTCTGAGCTGGTCTCTGCCCCCCATCTTAGCCTCTTTAATTCATCCCCCACACTGTCCCCAGAAAGTAGTCCCCAAGACTCTGGCCAGATCATGTCACAACTGTCCTCAAAAACCAATATTGGCTCCCCTGTGCCCAGAGGATAAATTTCAAGGTCTGTAACAACCAAAATCTGTCTTGACCCCCTGATCAGACCCTGCCAACCTCTCCCTTGGTCCCCTTGTCCACCGGACATCGATCTACTCTGTCCTTACTGTCTCCAGACAGCCTTTAGGTCTCCACACCTTTGCCCATGCTGTTCTCTCCACCCGGATGTCCCTTCTCCTTCTACCCCCCTGCTGGGACTCACATGCCCCCTCTTCCATGAAAATTCCCTCACCAACCCAAACGTAACCGCCCGCTGTGCCTTCTTATGCTTCCACATAGAACTTTTCCCATTTGCCCACCATAGAAGCAGCTGTGGCGTGTCTGTCCCTCTGCAGCCAGAGCACTTTGAAGGCAAGTCTTGTGGCACCTCGTTTGGGTCTGTGCGGTTCCTAAGCCAGTGCCCCAGAGGGGCGGGGGCCGTCTCTACACCGCGGTGATCCTGACGCATGCGCGCTGATCCTCAGCGGAGCCTCACAACGGGAGGGTGTCATAATCCTTTTTTGAGTAATAAGGAGCAAAGCAATTTGCCTTTGGGGCTCCTTGGCCAGGAAGTGGAGAAGCGGGCTCTGAACCCGGGGTATCTGGACTCTGAAATCTGTGCTTTTCCCACTCCCTATGGTGTTCAAGAAGTATTTGAAAAACGGATGAATGAATGAATGAAAAGAAGATGGTGATAGCAACATGCCATGGGAGTTAAAAGCAGGAAAGACTTGGGTTCAAGTCCAACACTTACGACCATGGGGCAGTTGCTTATCTTCTCTGAGCAGAGAGTAGGTGCTCATGAAATATTTCTTTCCTGCCCTTCTCAACTTCCCCTAGCATCCTGTCTTTGCACACGATCCATTTTCCTGGGTCTGTAGGTGAAGTGGGCAGCTCAGGGTTCCTCCCCAGGGCTTTCCCAGTGGGGAGTAGAGAACCCCGTGTCTGAGACTGATGTGGGGAGGTCCGCAGCCCGCGGGGAGTCCAGACAGCCGCTCAAACAGCCCTTCAGCCCGCGCGATGAACATCTCAAGCCGGCTTTTCCAGCACCCAGAGCAGGAGAGGGGCCTGTTAAAACTACTTATATCCCACCTGCCTGCCGACTGACAGCTTAACCACACTGCCTCCTCCCTTTGACTTTTATTTGTCAACCACAGTTTTACCTCCCAAGTGCCACAGACAGTGACTCCAGGCGGCTTGGCTGGACAGCCCAGCTCTCCCAGTGAAGACTGGAGATTCACAAGAAGCCCGAGGGGGCCCACCATGGCTGCTCCCCTGCAGGTGGGCTTCTGGCGCTGGTTGCCAAAGAAGCCTTGTTGGAAGGTTCTGGGCAGCCCAGGGGTCTGCAACCAGGGCTGGGCTTGCAGCATCTGTGGTCTGGGATTGGCCTGAGTGTCCAGTGGCAGGGCAATGCCTCAGTAATTGAACAGACTGCGATTATGCTCCCCTGTGAGAGGTACCATCGTCTGGGCTACAAATCAACCGCTTTAACTTCTCATCAGGGACAAGTTTGGCAAGAAGGTTGCTGGCTCCAGTGTGAATGGGATGAGTGGTCAATGAGCAAAGCTGGTTTAAATGGTGTCCTGCTCTGAGGCCCGGAATTGCCTGTTCACAGGGCCCAGGTCACCCTGTGGAATGTTCCTGCTACGGATGGAAGGCCATGATGGAAGTTATTTAATATGTGAGACTCTGGCACTGACACCATTCAAGCCTCAAAAGGCACCACAGCCAGCTGTAAAGAGGTGGGAAATCCAGACTGAAAGATTGATCTTCCATTCATTCATTCATTCATTCATTCAGTGATTCATCTGCTGAAGTACTCTGCCCTGAAATCTCTGCAAGGCTGACTCCTTCTCAACATCCAGGTCTCAGCCCCAAGGTCACCTCCTCAGAGAGGCTGCCCTGACCACCCTTTCTAATGCATTCCCTCTTTCTCCATGCCACCCAGAGGCTGTTACATCGTTGTGTTTTATTTCTGTCACAGCGCTTTCCAGTAGTCGAAGTTCTCTTGTTTATTTATTTGTTTGTTAGTTTGCTGTCAGCCATGCCCACTGGAAGTAAAATCCTTAAGAGGAGGGACCTTGCCTTCCTATCCACTGCTGTGTTCCCTAGTGGCCGGCACTGCGCCTGGTCCATAGCGGCCCCTCACCCGTCCAGCATTTGCCGAGAATCCCCCAGTTGCCCGGCCAGTGCTGGGGCTCAACCACGGCTTGTTTGCTGCCCTCCGCAGAGTCTGGCTTTGGGCTAAGAGCCCTGTATTAACCACGTGTTTCTGATGCTTAGACATCTGGGGCCTTGTTGATCCTGGACTCCAGAGCCCGATTAGATTCTTCAGTCTAGCCTACCTACCCTGCCTTGCCTGTTCATTCCCAGAAACCGCAATAAGGGCTCTTGCCCATGTTTTCCTCTCCCTGCCTCTGCTTCCTGACCATCCCTGGTGCTTCCCCATGTGGTTCCCCGTGGCATGGCAAGCCCCTTCCTCTTGGGATCTATAAGTAACAAACTATCTTCTCAAAGGCAATTATCTCCTGATCTGTTGGCCTCCCCATACCTGAATAATAATAAAAACTACATTTTAAGACAGGCCATGAGGGTGAAGGCAGACCCAAGGTGAATGGGGGAGGGGCACATAAGCCACACGTGCCATGTAGCGTCTGCAGGGCTGGTAGTGGAATGACATCAGCTGGATGGGAGTGGGGGTGTTGGTGGGCCTTCTAAGTGAAGGGCGCAGCGTGGGCAAAGGCTTGGCAGCTAAGGAAGGGATGGAATTCTCTGGTAACTCAGATGGTCCCATATGGCTGGAGAAGAGTTGAGAGGAGGTGCAGGACAGGAGTCTTGGAGGACTTGGAATGAGGCCGGGTTTTGTTTGGGGCAGGCAACAGGCACACGTGGAGGTGTGGATGGAGCCCATCGGCTGTGGGGTCTCTTGGGGCGTCTCCTGCGAGCAGGACTCCACTTGGACGCCACGCTACGTGTGGGATGAGGTGGGTCACAGCCCTTGACTCCCCCTTGCTCAGCTCCAGTCCTGGCCTACACCAGCCCTCACACCCCTACCACACCCCAGCCCTTTGCTGAGTCACAGAAACAGCTGCTCTTTCTGCTGGGGCCCTTTAGACTGAGTCACACCTGCCCATATGCTCCCATCTGCCACTCTTCCCTCCTCCAGCTCCCAAGGGTGGGGGCCGATGGGCCTGATTCAGTAGCTAGTGGAATCATCCTTGCATGTGGCACCCAGGAGCTCAGATCCCTTGGGACTCTGCCTCCAGTACTAATTTCCTGAAAGAAACTGAGATGGAGCTGGAGGGAGGAGCAGGGCCACGCAGAAGGGGTGACAGCTGTGGACGTCCATCTCTGTTATCATCCCTCTTCCTCTCCTACAGTGTCCTTATGGGCCTGGCTGGTATCTAAGAACAAAGATGGGGGTCCCCTTTGCATTGGCCTGGAGGGAGCACAGAATGCATGGGAAGACGCCCAGCGCCGAAGGAGAAACCCCCAGGGCTGAGTGCCCTCAAGCCGAGGTTGGGATGGGAGAGGAATTGGACCTCACCCTTGACTGTCTGCAGCCTTGGCCTGGAAGAAAATAACACAGACTCTCTGGAGAGATTGCTTGGAGCTGCGAACACTTATGGGCATTCACTGAATTCCTTTCTTCCTTCCTTCCTTCCTGCATTCACTCATTCAACCAATATTTTTCTACTGTTATGAGTTAGTCATGTTCTAGACATCAAGCATACAGCAGTGCACAAAACACCCTGAGCCTCTGTCATCTGGGAGTTTAAATTCTGTCCGGGGACGCAGTCAGTAAGTGAACAAGGAAATAAATATAATGTCTATAAGTGATAAATATTAAGGAGAAAAATGAGGGGAGTTAAAAAAAAGAAGAAGAAAATGAAGGAAGGATTGGGGAAACGAAAGGGAGGGCTTAGACAGGGTGTGTTAGATCTGACAGGACATAAAGTACACCTTTTACTGTGATCCATCAGCAGCTGGGAGGAAAAGCCAAGCGCCATGGTGGATAAAGAGAGGACGGACTGAGAAGTGGTGTCCCCTCCTCAGGAAGAAGATGGCCTGGCCGAGGGGGAGGTTCTTACCAAATATAATGGTAACCATTTAATGGGAATATGTTATGTGCCAGCCCTTTACATGGATTATCTCATTCAATCCCCACAGCTACCTCTTGATGTAAATATGATTATTTCCCCATTTTCTGGGTGAGTAAACTGAGGCTTGGAGCCATCAGCTCACTTGCTCAGGGTCACAGCAGGTGCAGGGTGAGGATTCAGCAATTCAGTGTCTAACAATTTAACAGCTGGGGCAAGGGGCTTGACCACAGTGCCACAGCTGTGGCACAAAACACAGAGGTGCTCTTAGATAAGGGCCAACAGGAGCCACTGCATTCAGAGGAAGAGGGCTCTGGAAGGTCTGTGACACCAAGAGGCCTTATGGTGGGGTAGGACTTGGACAGGCAGTGATGGAGCCAGGGCATCCCAAGAAGAGGCACAGCGTGAACAAATGTTCAGAGACTGGGAGAGCCAGATACGGCGTGCTGCAGGGAGGAACGAGACATAGGCTCGTATTGAGGAGGTGAGGGTCATTCTGGGGTGACCTTGACTGTGGGATAAACCAGGACTCTTCAGCCATTTGGCAGTGGGAGCCACTAAAGGGGTTTGAACAGAGGATTGACTCCAAATGAGGGCAGGAGCATAAATTGGTGCTAATGGGCAAAATGGTGGAAGAAAGGCATGTGATAGGCTTCAGAGAGGCAGGCCACCACATCATAGCTGGCAGAGCACATGGTTCAAGGCATGGGCCCTGGACCCATGCTGCTTGGATTTGATTCCAGTTCTACCCTTGTTGTGGGCACTGTTGGTTCCCTGCCCTGCATCCTTGGCCCTAACATTTGATTGCATGGGTCTGACTCCCAACTCCTAGCCCCAGTATTGCTTTGCTTTAGGGCTTTCTCAGACTGCTGGATCACATTCCACCTGTACCAGGAACGCCAGGAACTTAATGCCCCCAGGAACAGCCCATCAACAGTGGACTAATAGAAATTGGTATATCAATACCTCAGCTCCCTAGTGCATGTTTCCCAGGGTTCCCCAGAGGGATTAAGCTCCAGTTCCTGTAACTTGCTTGCTAAGACATTTCTTACTGCCTGTCTTACCTGTCTGACTCCCTCACTCCCCTACCAGTGTTTCCTGGACTCAGTGCCCAAATATACTTCTTGCAATGAAGCCTTTACTTGGAGTTATTTGCTGGGGAAATCAGAATAAGACAACCAGTTTTTAACTATAGGATCTTGGGTGAATTGTTTCACCTTTCCATGCTTCAGTTTCCTCATCAATCAAATGGGGATAATGGTAACAATTCATCAAAGGGTCTTTATGATGAGTAATTGAGTTCATAAACACAGAGAGCTCAGAGCCTCTCATGTAGTAAGTTTTTAGCAAGTGTCTGCCAAGATTGTTTTAAAACCAGTGAGGTGGCTGAGGGAAAGAGGCTGGTGGCTGGGAGAAGGCGGGGGTGGTGGTGGTGGCAGATGTGAGAGAGTTGGCAGCTGAGCTGGGAAGAGAAGGAATCAGGACACAGCCAAGTTTGGAACCTGGAGAACTGGAGAGAGGAGTGCCATTTACAGAAGCCGGCGGCCAGGAGGAGGAGCTGGGTTTGTGGAAAGATAGTGAGTGCAATTTTAGAGAGCGTTCAGGAGTGAGACAGTCACGTGCAAGCACCTAGCAGGCAGCTGGGACAGTGGGGCTGGGTAGGAGAGAGGGCAAACCTGGCAGCCGTAAGGATTTGGGAGTTACTTGGAGGGAAATGAGTGCTGTTGCTATGGGAGTTGGGTGGGGAACAGGTGGGGTAGGTCAAGCAGAGGTGAAGGTGGCAGGGAGGGGAAAGTTGGGGAAGCGAGGTCCTCTGGGGGAGCAGGGAGATTGGGAGGGGATGGAAACCAGTTTACAGGTAAGGGGTAGGGTAGGGGAGCTCTTCTTCCCGAGGTTCTAAGGCAATGGGCATTTCTGAGACTTGAATCATGGAGAGCCTATATCTTGGGTCTGGGTCCCAGGAAGCAGAGCCTGAGGCAGGGATTCAGTGCACATGACTGATTGGGAAAAGAGAAGGGAAGCAAGGTGAGAGGACTAGGGCAGGGCAAGTCTCAGCTGGAGACTCACTTTAGCCTAATCCTGTGGGGAGCTCTGTAGTACAAACTAAACCACATGGTTGGTCCCAACTTGAGGCACGGGAGCTGGCCTGTTGTATTCACATGTCCCTCAGCCGTTGGCTCCTGTTGGGTCAAGGGCGAGTCTCCAGATTAGGGGACATCTGTGAACCATTAGCAGCCAATACTCACAGTAAATGAGCAACGGGGCACGGACCCCAAAAGGGATCTGGATGGGGTACCACCAACATCCATAACAGCCTGGCCTAAGTCTCACGCAGCCAGGCTCACCCTGGCCTGACTGAGGGTAACTGACATTCGATCTTCACTCAGATAGTTTGGCTAAGCAGGGGGCCCTGTGTGCCAAGTTTGACTATGACCAGTGTTCCATACCTCTGGCTACACCTGCCAGGCATTGTGCTAATGACTTTGCTTGTACTGTCTAATGGTCCATGAGAAAGATGCTTGATTACCCCCTTTTACAGGTGAAAAAATTGCAGCTTCCTTGCTCACACTTAAGCAGCCAATAAGAGAGAGTGGAATTGAATCCAAGTCTGTGTGACATCAGAGCCCAAGTTCTTAACCTCTTGCTGCCCAGTACAGTGGTGGGTGATGAAGGCTATAAATTGCATTTGCCTTGGCAGGACACAAAAGCACCAGCAATCTCGGGCCCCCAGAAACCATCATCCAATCCTATATACCCTGCCCCATCCCAGTCCTGATGTTTTAAAGGAAGCAAACAAGAAAAGGAAGGAGAAAGAAAATTCCATCATGAGCCCTCCACGCTGAGGACCCATACACCTGATCAATGCTGAATTGAGATGCCACCCACAGGTACCAACACTCCCCCTGCAACCCCCAGAGAGGAGCACTTGGGTTCAGCCTGGGTCCCAGAGGCAGACCATGGTCTGTGTGCAGACCTCATCCTGTAACGCTTCTGGACACCATGCACAGTTTTTGCCTGGCCGGGCTTCCCTCAACCCTACTGACTCCCAGCCTCTGATGAGCACCCCTGAAACAGACCAGTTGGGGCTGTGGAAGGGCTAGAACCAAGCACAGGGAACCTTCCAGCTCTCACGGAAGAGCCCACAATCCTGCCCCCTGGAAGGCTGGGAAGCTGTCCTGCTTTGAGCTCTGCTGGGCCCAAGCCCACAGCTGGCAGAGGAGGCCATTCTGAGCTGCAAAGACCCCTGTCCAAGTGTCTGGAGCCCTGGATTCTGGGCCCTCCTCTGTTTTAAATTCACTCCATGGCCCAGGACCAGCCACTTAACCCCTGGAGCTGCACTGCCCTCATCTGGGAAAAGGGGGTCATTCGGGTGGCCTTCCTTGCAGGTGGTCACAGGGACCAGATGAGATCAGATGAGAAAGGACACAATACGTGAACACTGCCTCTCTGTTGCTCCCTGAACCCAACAGCAAGCACAAGACCACCTCTGGGCATCCCTGCTGACTGTTCCCTCTGCCTAGAATGCTCTTCCAGGGATCTGCAGATTCGCTCCTGCACATGTCAGGTCCCTGCTCCAATGTCCCTTCTTCAGAGAGGTCTTCCCTGACCACTCATCTAAAAACAGCATTCCCAGCTCTGTCCCCGACCTTGCTTTGCTCCTATTACCACCTGGTATATTTTTTATATTTACATATAAATGTAAAAAATACACACACATATATATTTCATTTTTATCCGTCTCTTTTCGCAGAATAGGTCTCCTTGCGAGTAACAACGTCATCCCCCGCCGTGCCCCGCAGCCTTACGGCACGCTCTCTAACAATATCAAATGACTGTATTTCCCCTGAACTCACTGTTCCCTTGCGCTTCTGTGCCTTTGCTGCTGCTGTTCCCTTACTATAGAGTCACTTTTCCGGCCTTCAAAACCTTCACCTGGTTTCTCAGTTGTCTCTTCCTCTAAATGTTGTTTTTCTGCTCTTGCAGTGCCCTGGGCACCCCAGTAACGGCGCTCTCCATGCAGCAATAACTGGAAGTTTGCCTGTGATCCTCCAGGGTCTGCTCGTGTCTTTATCGCTAAGCTGATGCCTGGGCTGGCACCAGAAAGTGAGCAGTCACAGAAAACAACGTGTGGCCCCGACCTGGGTCCTCTTGGTGGCAGTGGTAGCAGAGGGGACTCCTGCCCCTTGATTCCAGGGGCTGAGCTGCACCAGAGGATGAGCAGGTTCTTTCCTGCCGTGGTTTGCATCCCAAACAAAGCTTCTTCTCCTGACTGTAGCCCCTTGCAGGGCAACCCCAGGTGACGTTCTCTCTAGAAAGGGTCTGGGTCTCGTGAAACAACTGGTGGTCCGTGGGTGGTGGGCAAGGAATGAGCTGGTGAGCGATTGCTGGATGCCGATTAGGAGAATGAGGTCTAAGAAGACAGCGAATAAAGGGGCAAAGTCTAGGAAAGCCCTGGGATCAGCAGAAAGAGCAGTGCTGCCAGTTTCTGTCTGGCCACGGACCAGCCATGTGACTTTGGAAAAGCCGCTGCATCTCTCTGGGATTCAGAGTTGGCTTCTGAGCTTCAAATAAAGTGTTTGTACAATAGGTTTTGTCTCACAAAAAATGAGATACCTGGAGTTGGGAAGGATTCCGAGGTAGACGCTGAGCTTAATGGGACAGTAGCGTGATTGATTAGTAATGTCTGTCAGGGTATTGTCAAGGAGACGTGTGTCATTCCTGGCCCAGAGTATTTTTCATACGCTGACATTTCATGATTCAATGACTCCATGGAGCTAAAGATGAAGAGTGTGCATACGTGTGTTGAAGGAAGAGGGATCTGAAAGGTTAAAAAAAAAATGTAGGCTAAGAAACTTGGGTCAGACCCATAGAGAGCTCCCAAATAGATGGAGAATGGAAGCAACTTTGCGCCCACACACAGCACAGTCTAGCACCGTGGCTTGTTTTTTCAAACTGAGTCCCTAACCGTTAGTGAATTGTAATAAATTTAGTTGGCTACAAGCAATATTTCAAGAATGTACAGGGAATTCCCTGGCGGTCCAGTGGTTAGGACTCCATGCTTTCACTGCCAAGGGCCTGGGGTCAATCCCTAGTTGGGAAACTTAGATCCTACAAGCTGTGCAGTGCAGCCAAAAAAAAAAAAAAAAATGTACAGAGTAGAATAGATAAGTAAATTCAACTGAATGGAATGCTGAAGGGGTTCAGGACACACTACCTGAAAACAGGCATCTTGTCACATTGTGTATTCTAGGCTGAAGGAGTTTGAGGCAATGGCAGAAGTAGAAAGGTCACTCTGACACCCCTCCTCCGCCTTCTTCCCGGAACAGGCTATAAAACCCTCAGGTGAGAGGTGCCCATTCCTGTACCTGCAGGAAAGGAACGTTCTTATCCCTGAAGAAAAGGGATCACCAAGAAGAGTCCTAACAAACAAAGTTTGCTAGGTCTGCCTGTTTACTACGTCACCTCACACTCCCTAAACCTATGAGAGTCCTCAACGACTGTCTACTCCCTCATCAGACCCAGCATAGAAATACATAGGTATTTCTTTGGGTCTTCCTTTCCTTATGAAGTCTCCTGTATCACATAAAACTTACATGAAATAAACGTGTGCTTTTCTCCTGTTCATCTGTCTTTGTCAGTTTAACTTTCAGATCCAGCCAGGGACCCTCAGAGTGGCAAGGAACACTTTTTCCTCTCCTAAAAATGCTCATGGCCAGGTTAAATGCCGCTTTGTGAACTTCTGTTTCAGCTATATATGTATATGTGAAGAGGCCATGATGGATTTTTCACTGTGGCTCATGGTCTGAACGTTTGAGAGGTCGTGAAGGAGTTGGGTGAACAAATGTGCTTAGCACAGGACAGTCCTGGTTCAAGTCCATCATCCTGGTTGATTAGATAGTACCTCCTTGCACTCCCTGTGGTGATTTTATCTGTCAACACATTTTTGGACCCTCCATCCTTCAAAAGGTGGGACCTGATTCTCCTCCCCTTGAGTGTGGACTGGACCTAGCGACCTGCTTCTTGTGAATAGAACACGGTGGAAGTGGCAGTGTGTCACTTTTAGGACTATGTCACAAAAGGCATTGTGGCTTCCTCCCTGTTCTTTCTTGGATGACTCACCCTGGTGAAAGCCCTCTGCCACATCATGAGGTAAGTCGAGCTGTGCTACAGAGAAGCCCAGTAGTGAGAAACTGAGGCCTTCTGACAACAGCTACGTTAGCCATCCTGGGAATGGATCCTTCAGCCCAGGCCAGCCTCCAGATGACTGCAGCCTGGCCAGCATCCTGTATGTAACTTCATGAGAGACCCAAACCCGGAACCTCCCAGCTAAGACCCTCCCAAATGCCTCACCCACAGAAACTGAGATAATCAATGTTTACCGTTTTAAGCTGCTAAGTTTGTTACCCAGCAACTGACAACTGATACACTCTCAAAGTTACCTCCTTTGGTTGAAAAATTACATGGTTACTCTCTACAGGAAAGACCTCGAAGACCCTGTGGGGTGTCCAAGAATCAGGGAGAATGACAAAATTCCAAGGAGACCAGAGAGGCACAAAGCTACCTTAGTTTGCCGAAAAAAGCAGGGAAGGTGGAAGACTGTATTCTGATCATGACAGAAAAAGCCTAGACTGGCTGACTAGACGGAAAGCCCAGAGCATTTGGAAAAGAATTTGACATGGTCCAAGGGCCAGGCTGGGCTCATCAAAGTCAAGTTTGCCCCAATGAAACATTTCCTCCCTTTTTCTAGGGTGACTAGATTAGCAGATCGGAGAATACAGTGCCGGTTTGTGGTGGTTTGAGCAGCCCTAACCCAAGGAGTTTGTGTGGACTTGCAGTGCAAACATTACCCAAGTTCCAACCTGTCCAAAAATTTTGCCAGACACTTGAATGAAGACACAGAAGGTGTGTTCATCTGAATCTCGAAAGCACAAGTTATTTTCATACAGTCGATTTATGACCCAAAGCTCTCTTCCCAGGCAGAATACTGGGCCAAAATCAACAAGAAGAAATTTAACAGTAATCGATGTAAAGTCAGGCTCTTTCAGACCAAAAACATCAATGATTCAAGGAACAAGCCCAGGGTGTATAGGTGAGGCCAGCGTGGCAGAATTCCACCTGAAATGATCTGGTCGTTTTTCTTGACCCCCAAGGTCAATGTAAGCACAAACAATGTGATGTGGCTACTAAAACCGTGGACCTAGAGGTGGGTTCCTAACTAAATGGGGCCCTGGTGGTGGAACAGAGTGCGCTCTACCTGCTCCCTGCCCTGGTCAGCTACAGTGGGAGCTGTGGGTTCAAATATGGACCCCATACTTTATAGGCACAGAGTGTCCAGAGGAGGGACCCAGATGGGAGCCACAGGACCTAATGTCCTCAGGTGAGGAATGATGAATGGAATCTCAGGGGAAGCAGCGTGGAACAGGAGACAAGGCTTAGTAGGGGCAATCTGGCTGCCTTTGAGTGTCCACCCAGGAAGGAGGGAGGAGCTGAGACCAGTGGGTGGAAGGAACAGGGCAACTGCTTTGGGGTTACTCAGGGGAAGGGTGTTTTCATGGGCGGGCTTGTCTGTGGGTGATAGGATGACACGAGCTTCCCATCACTGGGGCAAGTGAGCAGAGGCCAGCTGGAGCCCAGTCTGATCCAAGCGGGAGACTGGACAGTAGGAGCCCAGAGCCCCGCCCCCTCCTCTGTCCAGATGCAGCCTCTGGTTTCCATGGGGGCTTTCACAATGGTAACGGATGGTAAAGGGGCAGGTGAGCAGAAGAGAGGGGGGCAGAGAGTGATGGCAAGACCTCCCCGGGCCACCCTGCAGGGCTACATGGACACTCCCCGAGGCAAACAACATCATTTCCTCCTGCATCTTACAGGCCAATCAGTGAGAGGAAGGGAGAAGCTGCGGAAGCTTGCAGGGGAACTCCGGCAGCCTCAAATGTCATCTCCCATAAGGCTCTGCGGAGCTGCAGTGAACACACTCACCATATGCATGCACACACAAACACACACACACACACACACACACACACACACACATACACACAATCCTGCTTACATGTGTCCAAACATCAGCCCTCATGCAAAGGTTCACACACGCAATCACGTGTCTACCCACCTAATCCTCACCTTCCTACACACTAACTCACCCTCACCTATGTGCACACACAACACGCACACACACAAGTGCACACACACACGTAGATCCTGGACAGCAATCACAGAGAGATCAAGGTGGCCCAGGAAGAATGGAGGTAGCTTTTTTACCAGTCTCATCCTAAGAAATCTCTGCCCTCTCTCCTTCCCTTCTTTATACCCTTGATCCGGCTAAGGAGCCCAGGAATCATGGAGCCAGTTCTCCAAATTATCCTCTGTGAAATCTCGGCCTCACTCTCTGGTGTCTGACATCTCCAGTCTCAGTGTCTCCCAGGCCAGTGCTCAGTCAGATTTTTAGTTTACTATCTAGCCAGTACGGTTTAGCGCGCACCCCCAAAACAAGACCACCTCTGTTCAGATGCTTCCTCTGCCCTCTCTGCAGGCCCTTGGTTGGGTTGCGTGATGTCTCTGGGAGTCACTTGCCCCGTCTGTAAAATTGGTAATAAGCTCACAGCGTTGGCACCGGTAGTCCCTGCAGAACCGCCTGAGACAGTCAATGGTCCTCTCGCTCAGCCCAGCTCAGAGCTCACCCCTCCCCACGTCTCCTTCCCTCCCCTTCTCACCCCCAGGCTCTGCTTGGCTCCTGGAATAGATCTTAGCAACTGTGGCCTTAATTGCGTGTGTTTGATAAATGGCTCTGCTGGATGTATTCAGGACACAGCTTTAGACCTGAGTCAGGATGGAAATGGCCAGGAGGTAGGTTGGGAGTGCAGAACCCGGGCTGGGCTGATAACGCAGGGGCCCTGCCCTGCCCTCCTCGCATCCGACACACTGCGGACCAGCTGGCCCACTCCCTGCTCCTCTGCAATCACTCTTAGTGGTGGTGGTGGGAGGGTGATCTGAGAGCCTACAAGGATCCTTGGAGACCTGCCTCCCTGGCGCTTATTTTCACAAATGAGAATATCAGATATGAGGCTCAGAGCTGCTGGGTGACTTGCCCAGGGGTACACAGCTGGTAAAAGGCAGACTTGAAAGTCTAACCTGGGCCTCCTGGCCCCCAGGCCAATGCCTGCCACCACCCTGCCTCATTCCGCAGCCCCCAGCCAACACACTTCCTCCTCTCTGCTGATTTATCTGCTGACTGTCTCATTGCCCTTTACCACTCTTCTCTCTTCTGAAATACCCCGAGTGGGAGGCATTTTCTGTGGCACCCAATGATGGGAGCTCAAGCCTGGACCTTTCACTTATTTGCCGTGTGGCTTTAGGCAATTTGCTTGACATCACTGAGGCTCAGCTTCCTCGTCTGTAAAATGGGGATGATGCAGATTATATCGACCTCACAGACTGACGTGGTAAAGAAGAGAGTGCAAGCAGCATACTTAGCACAGTGGTGGCTCCGAGTAAACTAAATGTTGGCTGTCACTGTTCCTGTTGCCGAAACTCAGCCTCTGCGCACTGGAGCCGAATTGAATCTCGGAGACAGAGTTTGGGGGGAAGTAGAAAAGAATAGCTTTATTGCTTTGCCAGGCAAAGGGGGACACAGGGGGCTAATGCCCTCAAGACTGTGTGTCCCAACCTGGGGTGATCTGGTGAGGAGTTTTATAGCAATGGTTCAAGGGCGGGGTCACTGATGGGATCAGGGTGTGTGCAGGGCCTGCGCTCCTTTAATCTGGCCTCAGGTGGTCTCCTTAGAGCTTCTGTGGTTCTCAAGGTTGTCAAACTGTGACCTTCTCTCTGGAATGAAGAACGCTTCATCAAGTAGTTAACATCTTTCGTTTGTCGGGGGTTTTAGTTCTGCAGAAGAGCTCAAAGGTATTGTTATGTGTATCCCTTGAGGCGGAACCAGGACCTTGCTCCCAGGCTGTGCTGCTGTCTCCTGACTGCTCCTCCCTTGTCTCTGCATCCCCTCCCTTCCCTGATTAGCAGCTGTTTGAACCTGCCCCTTGGAACTCAGGGAAGGTCATGGAAGCTTGAAGCCTATTTCCTAGAAATAAGGAGCAGGGGACACAGAAGAGCTTCTGTGGCCAGGAGCCCTACAGGGTCCTGCTGGGTTTTATTACTAGTCGAGGTCCCTGGGGCCACCTTGTACGGCCAGACAGTTTGTGCATTGTACAAAGGCACTTGGCAGGAGTAAGCGGGGCCTGTGCTCACCCACAAGCTGTGTACCCTGGGAGCTGCGTCTGCCCCCAGAAGGTACCATTTTCTAATTCACCTACGCAGAGGGGATATTTTCCCTAATTCGTGCAAAGAGGCTGCGCGGTGCAGCCGCACTTGCCCTGACAGTAATTGAAGGGTACAGGGCAGGATTCCAAACTACTCTCCTCTGGGAATCACAGTGCCTGAATCCCTCCACTCAAGCTTTCCCTCGGGTCCCATGGTCATTTCTGATGTTCCAGAAATCCCCTTTCAAATGAAACATCCCCCGAAACAATACCACTCTAAAAATAATCACACCTTATCATTTGCGTTATCATCATGCCATTATTTTAAACCTTGAGTGGATTAGCCTTCATGCAGCTGAGATAAGCCCTCGGGAAGCAGTGGGGAAGGAGCCAGGAGCCGGGGCAAAGGCACTGTTCCCTGCCTTCATAATTTTGTCCAGGCCCAACTCCAGAGGGCTGAACCCAGCCAGCTGGTCCCACCATAGAGGCTGCAACAGCAAAAGGTTTTGATTTACTGGGAAACCCACTCCAAGAAGCAGTATTAATGCCAGGGGTAAAGCTGATCTCCCAGGAGTCACTCCATTTTAAGAGGAGAGAGGGACACATTCCAAGGGAATGAATCTCAAATGGTGGGATTTCGGGCCCGGCAGAGGCGCCGTGGAAGAGATTACGGGACCCTTGGTCCTTCGAATCACTCCCC
The DNA here is from genome assembly GCF_949987515.2 of Delphinus delphis. Classification (NCBI taxonomy): domain Eukaryota; kingdom Metazoa; phylum Chordata; class Mammalia; order Artiodactyla; family Delphinidae; genus Delphinus; species Delphinus delphis. The sequence goes on along the minus strand of NC_082690.1, from coordinate 95,918,405 downwards.
AGAGGCGGCTGCCAGTGTCACTGATACAAAAGATCTGCCTCGCATGTGGGGTTCAGATGACATTCCAGAGGTGGGGTGTCTGCGTCCAGCGCCCCAAAAGTAGACCTGACATGAGGATTCCTGTGCAAGTCATTTATCGAGAAGGTGAAACAGTTGGGAAAACAGGAATGAAAGTTGAAGAAAGCAAGCAAGGATGTGACCTCAGTCGATGTCCCATGGAGTATGGCTTTAGCTGGCAGTGGTAGGGGACCTCTGGGTGGAAGTTACGCCCTGAGGTAAGGATGCTGGGGCTTTCATACCCCTAAACCCATCAGCCGCTGGTTAAGTGCAGCCCAGGGAGAGGCTGGAGGATGTAAATTCCCAGGCACTTCTGTCTCCTTGCCTTTGTAGCAAAGCAGCTCTAGAAGCTGGAGGGCAGGCAGTCCTCCAAGGAGTCACAGGCACTGGTTATTGGAAAGTAAAGCACATAGAAGCACATAGAGCTCTTTCCAGCTCCCATCTTCCTGCATAAACAGGGTAAAAGGTCACGGGGGGTCTGGGCCGGGTGCCTACAATACCTGCCAGATGGGACAAAGGGAGGGGGAATCTTGAATGCCCTCCTCCTTCACCCATGGAGGAGTCTTATCTCGAGGAGCAAAAAGGTTTCTAATATTCCAGGCCCAGCCCTCTACTCTCCATGTGCCATTGGAAGCATCCCTTTTGATCCACTCCCTCCCTGTTGAAACCCAGGGTCAGTGGGTAGATGGATAGGTGGATGCCCCCAAGGGTCCCAGTGCCTGTTCCCGCTCCAGCCAGGAATTTCTACCTCTGACATCTGGGTCCTAGGGCTACTGCAGCTCTCCCTTTTTTTTTTTTTTCCTGATGTCCATTTTTGAAAATATTATTGATTGGAGCTGGATTACTAATGTAATTTTACAAACCCCCCAAAACAGCAGCAAAACCCCCCACAACCTCACATCAGCGAAAGGGGGTACTGCAGATACACATGCTCCAACTGATTTTCAATCCCTCGGACCCCACTGCGGCGTGGGCTGCATTTTAAGACACCAGCAGATTCCCAGGCCAGCCTGGAAAGAATCAGGATATATAGAGCTGTCGAAGGTAAAGGATTGCTCTCCATTTGTCCTGGGGCTAAACTGCCCCAAAACTCCCAACACAGGTGTATTGAGCTGAGTGGTGTCATCCCCCAATTCATGCCAACCCAGGACCTCAGAACGTGAGCTGTTTTGGACGCAGGGTCTTTGCAGATGTAATTAGTTAAGATGAGGTCATACTGCTTGAGGGCGGGCTCTAAATCCAATATGACTGGTGTCCTTACAAGAAATAGAGAAGACACACACCCAGGGTGAACCCATGACAGGACGGAGGTGGGGGGTGGAAGGATGCGTCTACACACCAAGGAACGGCAAGCATGGCTGGCATCCAGCACAAGCTAGGAGAGAGCCATGGAGCAGATGCTCCCTCAGAGCCTCCAGAAGGAACCAGCCCTGCCAACACCTGGCTTTTGGACTTCTAGCCTCCAGAACTGTGAGAGAATACATTTCTGCTGATTAAAGCCACTCAGTTTAGCAGGGGATGTGGGTTTGATCCCTGGTCAGGGAACTGAGATCCCACATGCTGATGGGCAACTGAGCCGATGTGCAGCAACTACTGAGCCCAGGCCCTCTGGAGCCCACACACCACAACTAGAGAGAACCCCTCGCACTGCAACGAAAGATCCCACGTGCTGCCACTAAGACCTAACGCAGCCAAAAATAAATTAATAAAAATATTTTAAAGCCACTCAGTTTGTGTAATATGTGAAGGCAGCCCCAGGACACGAATACAAGAGGAAGGCAGAAGGATGGAGGTCAGCCCTCAGCCCCAGGGTGGACCCACGTGCCTTCCCCCTGGTGGCACTGCAGGTGCCCCCAGGCTCTAGGAGAATGAGGAAAGGCAGGTCTGAGCCCCCTCCCCACTGTGGTACCCCTTTGCTGGAAGCTGCAGAGGACTTTACACCCCTGGACCTCTCTGGGCCCTGAGACACAGGGGCCTGTAATGGCTCCATTCTGACACCTGCATGTGTGGGAGCGTGGAGGTACTTAGCTCCTCACTGGATTTTCTGGGAGCCTGTGAGTAGGGTGGGTGTGTTAGTTAGGGCTCTCCAGAGAAATAGCACCAATAGAATGTATATAAATACACAGACCTCCAGGGAAATATATAGAATGTCTATAAAAGAATGTGTGCGTGCGTGTGTGTGTGTGTGTGTGTGTGTGTGTGTGTACATACATACATATACAGAGAAGGGGAGAGAGCGTTAAAAAAATAATAGTTGGCTCACACGATGATGGAGGCTGGCAAGTCCAAAACCTGCAGGCCGGGTCAGGAGGCTGGAGACCCAGGGGAGAGCCAGTGTTGCAGTTCAAGTCCAAAGTCCACCTGCTAGCAGAATTTCCCCTTACCTGGGGGAAGTCAGTCTTTTGTTCTATTCAGGACTTCGACTGATTGGGAGAGGCCCACCCACCTTATGGAGGGCAATCTGTTCTACTCAGAGTCCACTGATTTAAATGTTACTCTCATCCAAAAGCACCCTCACAGAAATATCCGGAATAATGTTTGACCAAATATCCGGGCATTTTGGCCCAATCAAGCTGACACATAAATCAATCATCACAGAGGGCAGGTATTATGATTTCCATTCTAGAAGGAGGAAAACTAAGGCCCAGAGAGGGTGAACAATTTGCCCAAGGTCACAAAGCAAATTTGTTGCCATGAGGAGTTGTGAAAAAGAGGCTGACAATATGGAGAACTTGGATGCAATTCACATCCACTCTGGACCAGAGCTTTTTTTTTTTGCAGTATGTGGGCCTCTCACTGTTGTGGCCTCTCCCATTGCGGAGCACAGGCTCCGGACGTGCAGGCTCAGTGGCCATGGCTCACGGGCCCAGTTGCTCCGCGGCATGTGGGATCTTTCCAGACCGGGGCACGAACCCGTGTCCCCTGCATCGGCAGGCGGACTCTCAACCACTGTGCCACCAGGGAAGCCCTGGACCAGAGCTTTAAACCTACTCCTACACAGACATTGGATAAGGGATAAACATACCCAGGAGGTATTTTCATTCATGTGGTACATTTCACTTATAGGTTGCAAGGCAGTAAAGATACTGGCCACCATGGAATGATTGTCTTTTTGTGCCAGAAACCATCCTCATGACATCTAATCATCACAGTAACACTGACGCGACTATCATTGCCCCCACTTTGCTGATGAGAAGACTGAGGCGCAGAGCATCGAGGAAGCTGGCTAGGGTCACACAGCTAATAAGTAGTCTGCTCCCTTAGCCACAGCCCAGTCTCCTCCTCAGCAGGCCCTGAACAAGAGCTTTGGGCAGGGTGTGGCCACACACATGGCTTCGTTTGCTTTTCCCAGCAGTCCTGTAAGGAAGAGGCATTGGTTCCACCTTTCAGAGCAGGAGCTGAGGTGTAAAGACGTTCACTGACTTGTCCGTGGTTGCACAGCTAACCAGTGTCTTGCCCAGAATTGGAAATCTCTCCACAGCCCTGATGCTGGGGGTAAAAGAAATCACGGTTCCTTCATTTAGTTGAGTGTTTACTGTGTTTGAGGTATACATACCATCTTATTCTACCTTCCCCACAACTTAAATTTAATAGTTAACAGGGATTTAGCATCCTTCTACGCACTATGCTAGTTAATGCTCCCTGCAAACCCATGAGATAGGTAAAAATGTGACTCTCATTTTACAGATGAAGAAACTGGGGCACTGAGAGGTCAAGAAACTTGCCCAAGGTCACACAGCTACCAAGTGTATGGCTGAGATTTTAATGCAGGCGGCCTGATGCCAAAGCCCAAAGCCTCAACCACTGTCCTAGGATGTGTTCATTCATTCATTCAATAATTTATTAAGTGTACTATGTGCCAGGTTCTCTTCTACACATAGGTGACGTAGTATTGTGACTGATATTGCCGTACATTTTCTTCTTTTCTTTTCCCTTTTCCTTTATCATTCAGAGAGAAATAAGGGACGGAGAGATAACCTAAGTCTAGTGCTTTCCCAGCTTTAAACCTGTTGATCTCCTAGTAGAGGATAGAGATAAACAAACAAAACTTTTAGACAGTGGTAAAGGGGAAAATAAGATAAACGAGGGAGGGCCGAGGGCAAGCTCAGCTGTTGGGGAGGCCTCCTTGGGGTAGAATCTTTTGAGCAAAGCTCTGAGTGACAAGGAAGATCCAAATATGTGGGTATCTGAAGAAAGAGTGTTCCAGGCAGAAAGACAAGCAAGTGCAAAGGCCCTGAGGTAGGAACAAGGTATATGTTTGAGAAGCAGAATGATGGCCAGTGAGGAGAAACCTACTGAGAAATGAGGTGCCTGGTCACGCAGAGCCTTTCTTCAGATGTTCTTGGGGGCCGGCAGCCATTTTTCTCCTCTTCATGGTAGCAGTAGTCTGTCCTTGTTCAGGTGCCCCCTCTCTCTTCACCCCACAGCTCAGGGGTTCACTGTCTAGTCTAAGCCAGGGGTCAGTAAACTTTTTCTATAAAGGACTGGACAGTAAATATTTTTAGGCTTTGGGAGCCATATGGTTTCTGGTGCCACGACTCAATTCAACTCGTGTCTATGCTCCGGAGGTCGAAATTCTGCCTTAAGAGAAACATTCTACTACAGGGCTCTTTGTCTGATTTCCAAAGTACATAGGAACTTACAATGTAGGCACCCAAACGCCTGCCACGTAGATGACCCTGACTAGCACAAGAGCAGGTGTAGGCGATGCAAAAACAAATGGGCATGACTATGTTCCAGTAAAATTTTATTTACACAAGTTTGCCAACCTCTGATGTAAATGAGAGGGATTGCTGGTGCTGGTGGGCACGTGGGTGCCTATGAGAGCAAATCCTTGAGAAGGTGACCGCCCACCCCACACTCCACACCATCTCCCTCTGTTCTCACAGCTCAGGGTCTCTGTTCTCCAAGCATCCCCAACAGATGTGAGGGGCTACAGTGCCCTCCTCTTTAGGAATGATGGAGGTAATGCCATGTCACAACACTCAGCCCTCCTGGAAAAAGAGCTGCTAAGGATGCCATGCCCACAGGAGTGGGAGGCGAGGGCCTGGGGTCTGCAAAGATTTCTTAAGATCCCAAGAAGTGGAGTGGTGTCTTGTCTACCAGCACAGAGGCCATCCTTGGGACACATCTGGCTGTCTACATTACCCACCTGTGGCCTCTCCCCTCTCTGACGAGTGAGAGGAAATAAGAGTACAGAAGAAGGAAGGAATGATGGAGGGAAGAGAGCCCCTCTCCCAGCTCTGGCTACTCCCACAGTGAACCTTCCACACATGACAGATGCTTATGGCTTTAGACAATGAAATGGATCATCGCCTTCTATCTTAAGCTGGGGTCATTACCCCTCAATTCTGCAGAAGCACATCGAGGCTTCATTTTTTTGTTGTTTGCATATGAGATCATCTCAATTAAAGAGAATTGGAAACATTCCCCTCCATTTCTTTAGCAAACAGAGTCTTACTGCCTCCCACCCCAAAAAGAAAAACAAAAGCCAATATTGCAATTTTAAAAACAAAACAACTCTTAAGCAGAGATAGGCAGGTTCTGGGTGAAAAGACATTTGAATATATAGGCATTTTATTAGGAAAAACACAGCTGTCACCTTCTGCTACAAGTCACCGAGCAGTGGAACTAATTGAAACAATCTAACACAGTGGGATTGCCCTTCTTTGCTTCTTGGTGTTATTCAGATCTTCTGGCAATCTGACTTGATGCCAGGCAGACTTTTCCACATGTGGAAGGGAAGTGATTGGGGGTAGGCACAGCCCCAATTGCTGGGTCCCAAGAACAACTTTGGATGAATGCTTAAATATGGGTTCCTGCGCTCTGCCCATGAGAACAGAATCTCCAGGGAAGGGGGCCGACAATTAGTATCTTTAACATTGCCCCTGACAAGTGTGAGGAGTTTGGTGTAGGATGCAAAAAATGCACAGGCAGAACCAGGAGGTTGATTTGATTTCTGAGAGGTCAAGGGGAGCCGAAGTTATAAGGCAGCAAAACCCATAAATAAGCAAATACCTCAAGGTAATAGAAAGAGAATGGAAGGTGAAAACGCCAGTTCATCATGAAAGGAGGAACAGATAGACCCATAAAAAGAAGCAGAGACGGGGCTTCCCTGGTGGCACAGTGGTTGAGAGTCCGCCTGCCGATGCAGGGGACACGGGTTCGTGCCCCGGTCCGGGAGGATCCCACATGCCGCGGAGCGGCTGGGCCCGTGAGTCATGGCCACTGAGCCTGCGTGTCCGGAGCCTGTGCTCCGCAACGGGAGAGGCTACGACAGTGAGAGGCCCGCGTACCGCAAAAAAAAAAAAAAAAGAAGAAGCAGAGACTAAGAGTAGCCAAGACTAGTGAATGGAGAAGCCTCAGAAGGAAGGTACATGACATCAGGCAAATGCAAAACCAAATAAACAAGCAAGCAAGAAGGTGGCGCAATGTTAATAGTAGACAAAGTGGAATTAAAGACTAAAATTACACTACGGAGTACAATGATGCAGGACATGTTTTAAGGGAAGATGTTATAATCATAAACATGTATGTGGCAAATAACATAGCAACTAAACACAAGGGCAAAAAGTATTACAGATTGAAGGAGAATTGCCCCTCAAATATAATTTAAGTTGAAGATTTTTTAATGCAACCTTTGCAGAATTAGGTCCAGTAGTCCAAAAAGAAGGATGTAGGGATTTACCTGGTGGTCCAGTGGTTAAGACTCTATGCTTCCACTGCAGGGGGCACAGGTTTGATGCCTGGTTGGGGAACTAAAATCCCACTTGCCACGTGGCATGGCCAAAAAATAAAAATTAAAAAAAATTGGGTGTAAAGCAATGCTGTCCATTATGGAAGCCACTCACCACATGTGGTTACTAAGCACTGGAAGTAAAGCAAGTTCAGTTGACATGTACTTTCAAGAGTAAGATATAGGTCTTCCCTGGTGGTGCAGTGGTTAAGAATACGCCTGCCAGTGCAGAGGACACGGGTTCAAGCCCTGGTCCGAGAAGATCCCACATGCTGCGGAGCAACTAAGCCCGTGCACCACGACTACTGAGCCTGCGCTCTAGAGCCCACGAGCCACAACTACGGAGGCCCGCATGCCACAACTACTGAAGCCCGCGTGCCTAGAGCCCATGCTCCGCAACAAGGGAAGCCACCACAGTGAGAAGCCCGCGCACCGCAGCAAAGAGAAGCCGCCGCTTGCCGCAACTAGAGAAAGCCCGCGCGCAGCAACGAAGACCCAATGCAACCAAAAATAAATAAATAAAATAAATAAAATTTTTTTAAAAAAGTAAGATAGAAATGCCAGATTCCAAAGACTGTACAAAAAGAATATAAAATATCTCATTAATAATTTTTATATTAATTATTTGCTGAAATAATATTTTGGATGTATTGGGTTAAATAAAGTATGTTATCAAATTAATTTCACATGTTTGTTTTTACTTTTTAATATGGCCAATAGAAAATATAAATTTCTATATATGTAATAATAAATTCTTATTACATTTCTATCCAATAGTACTGACCTAGAAGAATCAAATACCATCAGCAGCAAGTGATTCTGTGAGGCCCCATCATTTTCTAGTTCCCTTTATGGATTCCAAAACCCTCCTCGTATTCCATATGCATCCTTTCAACCATTGCCTCTCACTGGAGCTGGGCAAGTGGAGAGTTTGTTGTGTCACAAGGAGGAGACGCTATGGATCCTAACCTCCTTTGTGTCTACCTACTAGAGGAATTTGGGCGTTAGATTTGTTATTTATGAGATAAAAATAAATCCTACCAGCAGGGTTGTGGTGAGGATTACATGAGATAACATACTCTCACGTTTTCTGAAAAGACAAAATTAAAAATCAAAGCGAGATGAAGAGGGTCCATTCCTGTCCCTGTGTCCCTTGCATACAGAGATGTCAGTGTAAACTCAGAACCAGAGCTCCTCAGGATACAGGGCTGGAGAAGCTGCGGTGGTGGATGGAGGGTGTGGTGTGTTGGGAGCAAAGATTCCCGACCCTGAGGGTTTCACTCTGTAGCCTTCAGTCAAGAGACCTCATCCCACCATGAATTAGGATAGCTTTTTATCCCACGTTAGATTCCTTAGAAATAAGACACGGCAACTTCAGCTGCTCTCAGCAAAAAGGATTTATCTTGTATGATTGTCGTTGGAGGTTCACAGCACGTTCAAGCCAGAAGGCCCTGAGTGGTCATCTGGTGCCGTTAAGATGACCAACTTCTCCCTGTTTATCTGGGACTTTCCTGATTTTAGCACTGAAGTCCCACACTCCAGAAAACCTCGCAGTCTGAGCAAATCAGGGCAGTTGGTACCCCTGGTTGTGATGTCCCTCACACCCAGGTTTCATAGATCTGCCCTTGTTAGAATTACCCTGGGACATTTGTTAAGACACAGGTAGATCTCTGGACCCACATCCCTCACTCAGAATCACCAGGGCAGTCATCCCAAAATTTGGACCCCATTTCCCCAGGTGACTCTGACACCCAGCCAGGTTTGGGAACACAAGTGAGCACAACTGTTTCGCTTTGTGGATGGTGAAACTGAAGTCCTAGTTAAAGGTCTCATGCCGAGATGATTATGGTGCCTCCTTCCTCACAATAATTCCAAATAACAACAGTATGAAAAGGTTTGTAATAAGTATAAGAACGTTAAACAAAGTTCTGATGTTCCCTTTTAGGGTCTATTTCTATCTTTTTTTTTTCTTAATATAAAAACTATTTTATAGTGTTCTCTTCCTTTGCTGATGTCCAAAACCCACACTTGGTCTGTTTGTTGGGTGAGTCAGCCTCAGGCAGAGATATGCCCAGGTGGGAGCCTGGACCCGGGTACTTCAAAATGAGGGTGGTCCCTGCAGCCAGAGCTGTTTGGAGAGCTCTGGGTTCCTCTCCTAAGTGCCTAAGCACAGAGAGCAGAACTAGTAGACCCTCCAGAAATGCTCTTGTGAGAGTAGAGGTTGGTGGTGAGAAGAGTGGAGAGACCCGGCTCCGCCAAATTCTCTGCTGTGGCTGGACACCACAGGTGAAATTTAGGACCTTTTGGTTACCAATTCATTGAAAAGAGAGTCATCTTTTGCAATACACAAGCCCCTTCCTGCATGTCCATTTCCTGCTCCATCCTGCTCAGTCAAACCCAGGCCATATTCCCAACACCTGGACTCTGGGTTGCCAGATTTTCCTTTTCTTGGAATGGAAACACCATGTAGCATGGAAACAGCTCCAGCTCTGGAGCTAGATAATCTGGATCCAAAGTCTGGCTTTGCCACCTACTAACAAGTCGCTTCGCCCCTCTGGGCCTCAGAATTCCCCTGTGTGAATTGGGGTAATGGCACTGGACTTGCGGCATTGTCGTGAGGATTAAAGGTGATATATGTAAACATCTTGCGCGCACAGTAGGAAGCCATAAATAATGACAACTGCATGATCAAAATAATATACATAAGGTGCTTGCTTTGCGTTAAGGGCTCAGCTGGTGTCTCTGACACAGTCTCCACTCCCCAGAGTCCCTGGGTCCCCAATGGGAGGGTTCTACACAAATAAATAGAAAAGTATGATACCTGGAGAGGGAAGCAAGTAGATAAGCAAAGACGTCCGGGAAGCTGGTATTTGCTGGCTGTGAGGGCTGCCGTAGTTTATTTTGGCAGCTGCCTCCACCATCAGTGATGGAGGGAGAAAGGAAAGAGAAATGGCAGTAAAACAAATGGATCAACAAAGGAGGGAGGCTATTTGGTTCCAGCTTCCAAAGGAGAACCCAGCTGTCCCGGTGACGGAGATGTGACGTGTCCCTGGATTCTGGTCTGGCCTTCGCAAGCTTGCCCTCGACATGGAGAGATGTTTCCAGAATAACTGGGTCGGGAGGAGTTCAGGTCCTGTGGGTTGTTTTTGTTTTTTTTTTTAAGAAACAGGTATATTCTTTTTTTTTAAAATAAATTTATTTTATTTATTTATTTCTGGCTGCATTGGGTCTTGTTGCTATGTGCAGGCTTTTTCTAGTTGTGGTGAGCAGGGGCTACTCTTCATTGTGGTGCGTGGGCTTCTCATCGCAGTGGCGTCTCTTGTGGAGCACGGGCTCTAGGCGCGTGGGCTTCAGTAGTTGTGGCGCTCAGTTAAGATGACTTAGTTGCTCCGCGACATGTGGGATCTCCCTGGACCAGGGCTCGAACACGTGTTCCCTGCACTGGCAGGCGGATTCTTAACCACTGCACCACCAGGGAAGCCCCAGGTCCTAGACTTGCTCCAAATGGCAACTGTTTTAGTAAGAGCTGCTGTGTGACAAACCACCCTAAAACTGAGTGGCTTAAAACAGCGACAGCCATTTATTTGCTGAGCATTCTGTGATCAGGGCTGGGTGCAGCTGTTCCACGAGGGGTCAGCTGGAGTCACTCCTGGGTGGCCGCAGTCAGGTGGCAGTTTGGGACAAAGATCCAAGATGGGCTCACGCACGTGTCTGGTGCTTCACGGTGCTTGGGCTGAGATCGCTGAGGTGGCTGGGAGAGGGAGTGACTCTTCCCCGCGTGGCCTCGCATCCTGAAGGAGCCTAGCCCGTGGGTCCTCACGTGGAGTCTCAGGGCAGCAGGAGACCGAGATAGGAAACTGCACGCTTCTTAAAGTCTGGGCTCTGGAACCTTCATGGGACCACTCCTGCCATATTGTATCGGCCAAAGCAGTCACAGGTCAACCCAGATTCAAGAACTGGGGGAATGGACTCCACCTCGTGAAGGAAGGAGGGGTGATCCACACCGCAAAGGGTGTGGATGCTGGGAGAAGTGATTCATCAGGGGCTGTCGCTATAACAATCTACACAGCAACATAGACCACTGTCTAGGGCATGACATTTAAGGCCTCTGTCCTCTGGCTCCAATGGCCTTTCACCCCCCTGGTGAGCTTCTACACTCCAACTTCCTTCTCTGAGCAACTTGGGGACCCTTTCCCTCCTTGGGGTCTTTGCTGGTGGGTCTCCTTTGGCAGGGCTCAGTGTGAACAAAATCCAAGTCCTAGAGTCAGCCAGCCCTGGGTGGCAACCTGGTTCCATCACTCACTCCCAGCTGTGGGATCTCGGGCAAATCTCTCAGTGTGTCTGAGCCTCATTTCCTCCCTTGTTAACTAGGATGCTGAGGCCTTCCCCCGATCAGGCTGCCGTGAAGATGAAGTGAGAGACAGCAGGTCAAGTGTCTGACATACAGCCTGCCTGGCACTGGAGGGTGACCGCCGAGTATTGGTCCTGACCTCCCTCCATCCTCCACTGCTCCCACTTCTCTGTCTGGGAAACACCTACTTATTTTTCTATGGCACATTCTTTGAAAACTTTTCCCTGGATTCCCCTAACCCTTACCCCAAGGAGAACTAGTCACTCCCTCCTTTTATCTCCCATAGCCTTTTTTTTTTTTTTTTTTTTTTGCGGTACGCGGGCCTCTCACTGTTGTGGCCTCTCCCGTTGCGGAGCACAGGCTCCGGAAGCGCAGGCCCAGGGGCCACGGCTCACGGGCCCAGCCGCTCCGCGGCATGTGGGATCTTCCCGGACCGGGGCATGAACCCGTGTCCCCTGCATCGGCAGGGGGACTCTCAACCACTGCGCCACCAGGGAAGCCCTCCCATAGCCTTTTGCAACACCTTACTGATCTCCAAGGTCACAGTGACATGAACATGTGTGTCTCTCCCAAGGTGGAGGTTCTTGCATCATCCTTTTATCTTCAGGGCCCAGAACACAGTGGTCCTCTGTACATTCATTTGGTGAATGAATGAGCGAAGGCCTGGGCTCCCCAGAACTCAGAGACACCCTTCATTTTTCTAGGACCCTTCTCTCGTACCCCTAATTGCCCCAGAAGAGGAGTGGAAGAAAAACAGGGATCAGGCTTTTGTCCCTTTAGTCATGTGATCATTTTACACATGTGACCCAGTGCCATGATGTCTGGTCTGGGGTAGGAGGCCCAGCAGCTGCTGCAGCGCCATCTGTCACCCTGATCTAATGAGGGCTGTCCATCCCAAAGGAAGGGGAGGCATGCTCTTCCTGCAGGGTCATTATGTATTAAAAATTAAGGCATCGGGCTTCCCTGGTGGCGCAGTGGTTGAGAGTCCGCCTGCCGATGCAGGGGACACGGGTTCGTGCCCCGGTCCGGGAGGATCCCACATGCCGCGGAGCGGCTGGGCCTGTGAGCCATGGCCGCTGAGCCTGCGCGTCCGGAGCCTGTGCTCCGCAACGGGAGAGGCCACAACAGTGAGAGGCCCGCGTACCGCAAAAAAAAAAAAAAAAAATGAAGGCATCAAGTAGGAAGCTTAGCTCAGTTCTCATGAGATAAACACGCATACCTCGTTTGCACGGAGTGAGCACCCTGGCTCCTATTGACCTGGTTGGACCAGAGATGTGGGACCAACCCACATCTGAGGCCAGTGGGAGGCTGGTCTCAGACGGCAGGACCTCTGGCTCAGCAGAAAATACTTGCAACTGAGGCTTCCAGGGGTAGGAGAGACGGGGTTCAAATCCCAGCTCTGTCACTTGAGGTTGTGCAAACCTGAGCTCACCTCCTCGCATTTCTGAACTTCCATTTGTTCGTCAGTAAGATGGAGATAAAGATAACTCTCGAGAAAGACCACCGTGAGGATTAAATAAGGTAACGTAGGTCGCTGGTCCCTTTGCCGCTCCCAAACCATCTGAGTCTCAGATCTGTGACCATTGCTCTAGTTAAATTGTTCCATAAAGTAAATAACTGAACTTGTTCACTGCCTTTCTGGACCCTTAAGGAATATTATTGGAGTTTGGAAAATGACAAAATGTAGGTGCCGGGCAGCTGCTAGTGTCACTGACTGGGCAGTAAACACCAATCCTATAATAGTAGCGTTAACACATGAGCATTTCACGTGTGTCAGGGATTGTCCTAAGCATTTTACACACATTCATTCATTTAATCTAGTGAATGATACTGTGAGGCTGATGTATTATTTTCCCCATTTTACAGAGGGAGAAGTTGAGGCCCAGAGAGGTTGAGCAACACGCACGGTTATACAGCTGGTTAGTGGCAGAGGTGGGGTTAAAACTCAGCTGGTCACACACCACAGCCTGTGCTCTGAACCATGAGGCCCTCCTGCCTGGAAGTGGCTCATTGCGCTTTAACCAAGCCGATGGCATTTACGGCTCCGACTGCTGTAGCAAACGACCACAGAATGCCTGGTGCTCGGGGAGCACTTACCATGCAGAACACACCTTGCTGAGGCTTTTCTTTGAATTGTTCCGACAGTCTTATGAGGCCAGGACTATTATTTGGATCTTCTAGATGAGGAAACCCAGTTACAGTGAAGGCAAGGATCCCTTCCAAGGTGACACAAAGAATGGGTGGGGGAGTTGAGATCTGAAATTCAGCAGAAACCAAACTGAACCTTCACCCAGGGTATTGCAAGTAGAGGATGGTGTGGGTGCATGAGTATTTGAAACTGACCAAGCTTAAGTCCCGTGATGTCAGTTACTACTCAACTGCTGTAACTCAAGTCCAGGACACTGGGCAGTGCGTCTGTCCAGACCTCACAGCTCTCCCCCGCTCCCCAGCAGCCCCTTGAGGTCGGGGCTCCTTCCTGATCCCCTGCAGTTCCTCCTGCATGGCCTTCAGCATCATACCCCTCCTCCCCTTAACCGGAGGCTCTCCCTGGGGCAGGACTTAGCCACCTGGGTCCACAGCCTCCAGCAGGGCCTTTGGTTGGAATTCAGGACGTCAGAGAAATTGGAAGGGAAAATTACTTCTCTATGCTCACTGATTTTAACCGAAATCAGGCATTTCCTTTAGTTGTAGGTCACCCATGGAAATAACTGATAAATTCCTTATCACTTTATATAGCTCCAATGGTATCCCAAGAATACCATTCACACCTACCATCACTTCGAAATTATGGTGCTTATTAGACCTGCCGTTACATCTTATTATTTAATGGCTTCATAAAGAAGCATGTATATTGCTAAACTATAAATGTGTTTTTGATATTTTGATACTATTTTAAATATAACTAGTACACTTTGTAATCTGTGTATTTTTGTCCTGTGACTTGAAAAACAATATTCCCAAAAGGAGTCTATAGACTTCAGGAGACTTCCAGAGTCCCTCGTTCATGAAATATTAATAGCAATCCTTTGTGATAGGACTCTATTATTGTCTCTTACAATTCCCATTATATCGAAGAGAAAACTCAGGCACAGAGAGGGCAAGAAAACTGCCCAAGGACACACAGCCAGTAGGTGAAGAGCAAGGATTAGAATCCAAGGCAATCTACATCAGAGCCTGCCCTCTTGGCCAGCACTTTGGGTCAGGTCCCCTAAGCCCCCTTGCAGGTCTCCAGACCATCCCTCCATCTGGCACCTTCCTCACTGGAGTGTAATTATTGCTTTATCTCTTGGCGATCCCTGAAGGACCCTTGAGGGCTGGGACTGGCTTTATTTATCTCTGAATCCCTGGAAACTAACCCAACACTGAGCCCAGAAAATGTTCCGAATAAAAGGTTCTGAATGAATGTGTCTCCAGCCCATTATGCTTCATACATGGTTGGTGCAAAGACCCTTTTATTCCTGACAGAATTTTACAGCATTAAAAAAAAAAAATCCAAATAATTTGTCCACATTTTATAATGACATTATTACAGAGTCGTACATTTTTATAGCACTTTTGATGTTGCCAACAATTTTTATATCCCTTTGACTTGAACCTCAAGAGTAAATTAGTCTGGACAGGGATGAAGAACTTAGTTTCATAGAGACGTCAACGGAGGCTCCAGGCAGTAAGGCACAGGGCTGAAGGGCATAGGCTGTGGAGGCCGGCGGTGGCCCGGGTTCAAGCCCAGCTCCACCACTCAATCCCTGGCTGAACTCCTGCAAGAGCCTCAAATCTCTGAGCCCAGTGGTCTCATCCGTAGAATGGGTCGGTAATAGCTACCTTATGGAATTGTTGTTAGGATTACCAGAGAGGATGGGTACCGTTTAGAATGAGTTTCTGGAACATTGTCAGGACACAGTAAACTGTAGCTCTCCTCCAATACCAGTGGAAGATGTTCCAGTGCTGGCATTATCACAGGGCACTGTGGTGACATTAGAACTGGATTCTGGCCCTGGCTCAGCCACATGCCTGGGAGAAGATTCTAAACTTCTCTGGAACTTATTTTCCTGATGTGCAAAATGAGGAGGCAGGATGGGGTCAGGTGCAGGGGCTCACAATTCCTTCTTCGTCTGTGCACAATCTACTAGAAAGTCCAGTTTACTTATTTTTTTAATGTATATTATATTTTATTTTCGACCACACTGCGTGACCTGTAAGATGTTAGTTCCCTGACCAGAGATTGAACCTGCGCCCTCGGTAGTGAAAGCGCAGTCCTAACCACTGGACCACCAGGGAATTCCCTAGAAAGTCCAGGTTAGAGAGAGGGTGGGACCCCTTTCCCTGAGCCCCAAGGAGCTTTTGGGGCACTGCTTGAAGACAGAACAACTGGTTTAGCCACAGGTCAGCACCAGGGAGAATGAGGGCAGGATTAGGCCTGTAGGCTTGTCTCCTTTGGGCTGTGTGTGTGTGTGTGTGTGTGTGTGTGTGTGTGATGTGAGAGGTGAGAGGAGTTAGCGGATTTCAGTGTCTTTAGATGGGGTGCCCCTCTAGAAGGTAACCGAGTTTGATCCACGCTCAAGCTTCTCCAACCCAACTCTTGGAGTGTATAATTCTTTAAGGAGAGTCAGAATCTCCCCCATTCATCCTCCACTGCAGCCCCCTTCCCAGCCCTGATCTGCTTCCTTCTTTTCCCCCAGCCTCTTACGATTATGAGCCTTAGAGACTCCCACTAGCATAACAGTGCTGCAAAGGGCTGACTACCCAGGGCCTCTCTGCCAAGGGGCTCCCTGTTGGGAGCCAGCCTTGATCAGAACTGGTGGAAGCCTGTCCTGTAGTTGCATCCGTGAGCCCCCATATAAACGGCCTCCTGAACTTTATATTGTTAACCGTGACAGGGGAGACCAGAAGTGTGGGAGAGGAGAAGGGGGTCATTCCAGGCCATAACAATACTGGAGAAAACCTATTGAATAGACCTACTTCTCCAAATGACTTTCCTCATGCAAAATTGTCTTCTATTATTCCTGGAAAAAAGGTTTTCAAAAGAGGTTAACATGTGATTTAATGAATATGGTGTAATAATGTTCCTTGTATCAAATTGAAATTCTAAGATGGCCACATGAAACAAGTGCGTTTTGAGTATCCAACATTGTGTATTACTTTTGGGCTGTTGATTGCCCTACATACTTGGGAATAAAAGAAACGGCTCGAAGTCCTGCATTTGTTGTTTTTGTTTGTTTCTGCTTTATAACAAAGTGAATCAGTTATACATATACATATGTTCCCATATCTCTTCCCTCTTGCGTCTCCCTCCCTCCCACCCTCCGAAGTCCAGCATTTGAATTGGTAAACATCACCTTCAGAAAGCGAATCTGAGCAGACCAGGAGCAGGCCCACCCAGCTAAGAAAGGTCCTGGGATACTAAGAAATAACTTTATAATAAAGCAGAGGTATAATGGAGCAGAGAGACAATAGCACTGATTTCGTGGGCACAGCAGATAACAAGGGGTATGTCTGAATCTGAATTCTAGTGGCTCTAACCTTTCGCTGTGTTACTTTAGGCAAGTCACTTCACCTTTCTGAGCCTCCGTTTCTTCACAGTGTTATTTAGTCTGGATAAAGGACTGTTGTGAGTGTAGGACCATTATGTTGTTGAGCTGGTGTGAGGATAAATTGAGGTTATAGATGTGAAAGCACTTTGTAAAGTATGGGCCATTGAGTTCCAGGATTGAAGATAACTGAAAGATCTTATGTTGATTTCTTCCTTATTCCCACCCCTCCCCCACTTCTGAAGCCCAGCTGCTGTCTATAATATTTAATAAGAGTAAGTCACATTTATTTAGCACTTACTAAGGGCCAGGTGTTATTTCACTCAGTTCCACTATAACTTTATAAGTATTATTATTAACTCCGTTTTATAGACTAGGAAACAGAGGCTCAAAATGGCTCGTAAGCTGCCCAAGGTCACAGGACCAGTAAGTGGCAGGGATTTAAACCCAAGTCTTTCTGACTCTGAAACCTCTTAGTTCTTAGGCTGCATTTGCCTCTAAACGTGCCTGACAAGCTGCTTCCAAACTGTGCTTGAATACCTCCAAGGAAGAGGGGCTCATTACCACCCCTGTTCCCATCCTCACAATGCGTGCTCTCCCCTGACACATAAAGCTTTATTGCGGTGATCTGTAAAACAGGGCGATTGGAGAGGATGCTTGCTTAAGATCGATTCCAGAAACATCATTTTAAGAGCACGTGCATTTACAGACAGATTCAGCCTGGCTACAGAAGAAAGGATTAAAAATCTGTATGAAAATGGAACACAGCGAGTAGGAGGTGTGTGTGAATGGGGGCAATTCGTCCTCTTGCCAATCGCTGTAAAAAAAAACATTGGCTGGACAGGAGGAATTTATTCCCTGCAGACACAGAGTGTGATTTTGAAATATCTCCACAGAAGGAAAGATGACAGAGGAAATACAAATCTAATAAACGTGCAGCGCAAAAGAAAAAAGGGGCTTCCATGAAAGGATTTCTAAGCCATATCAAAGGCTTGTGAGGTCAGGGAGGGCTGTCGGGACATTACGAATTAGAGCTAAGTGGGAAACCGGCTTAAATCTCAAAATTAAAGATGAAGAGCAGCAATTAACCTGTCTTCTAACAGAAAACGCAGCCCTTAATGCTCAGTGTAATTTAATATTTCAAAATCATGACCACAAGCATCTAAGGCTCCTGTTCAACAATACAGCATGGACAATAAAAGTCTCAGCGGGGCTTTGGCTAGCGGGTGAGACGGCACAGGGATAGTGCCGGTCCAGGGTGACTCTGAGGTCACAGTGGCGCAGACACAGTTAGAACTCACCCCAGGACATGAGTCCACAAGGCTCAGCCCTGTTTTGCAAAGACCCATTCTCTAGCCGGCAGGAACCTTTTGATTTGTGTTTCGGGGGCTTTAATAGGGTGGATTATGCTGATGTGAGTGGACACACGTGACGTACACCTACCGTGCTCAGAGGGTCCACAGACTATTCCAGTGGATTTCTCTGAAGCAATGTTCTTAACCTTGGGGAGCTTTGAAAATGCCTCGCCCCAGGGCCTTCACACAGACCAGAAGGCCGGGGCATCAGTATTTTCTAAGGCTCCCGGTTAATTTTCATTGGTACCCGGGGTTGAGAACTGCTGCTCTGAAAGATTGTGGGCCCAACAAGGAAGAGAAGGTGGTTGTTTGCAGCATGGTCAAGACTTGATTAGGCTCCAGCCAACGGGACGGTAGCTGATATGCTGACCGTGAGCTGTGCAGATGAGAAAATGGGTCCATGGAAAATTTTCCAGCAGGCAGCAGGAAGCTAGGGAGCTAAATAGAACGAACACATGGAGTTCAGCCCCTGACAGTCTCAGGGCATAAAATAGGGCTGAGAGTCTGGGGTTCCTTGTTGCCAATGGATATCTGTGGCCACCCCAAATGTGCGAGGCCCCAGTGAGTGGCTGGCCTTCCACAAGAAGGATGAAGCTGAAACGCCCCACCGGAGGACTCCAAGTCCTGGGGCCGGGCCCCCAGCCAGCTTCCCCTTCCTTCTTCATGACTCTTCTTCCATCGCCTGGGGGACAGCATGGGGCGCTGGGAAGGTCACCAGCTCTGCAGACAGATGGACTCCACCCATGCCCAGAGACACCAAGAGAGTGACCCTGGGCAAGGAGCTCCACTCTCTGAGCGTGCTCAGTTTCCTCATTTGTGAAATGCAGGTAACAACAGGACTCACAGGAGTGGTATGAGGAGTGCATGAGGTCAGCTATGAGAGCGCTCAGCGTGGTGCCCGGCACGCTGGCCACACATATGCTAGGCGCCGCAGAACACCCCTTCATGGACCCTCTTGCAACGTGGACCAGGTATGCGCCCTTCCGTATACCACCCCATGCTTCCCGTCTCCATGCTTCTGCCCAGCCAGGTCCCTCCTCCTGCAGCACCTTTCCTTCTCATCCCTCCCTGTCCAGTCCTACATTATTTGCCCTGAGGCAGCATGAGGCTCTACCTCTTTCTCCTTTTGTACCTTCCTCATCCCAGAATTTTAGGTTTTAAACCCTCCAGTGGGACTGTTCTCTCCTCTGACCTGGGCCCCCACTCTGCAATGACCATCGTCTGCCTGGTGCACACCATCACTCTCACCTACACTGAGAATTCCCCTGGGATAACATCTGTGATGTTTCGTCCCCCGGAGGACAGTGTGGAGTCCCACTGGGTTTGGTACCCAATCCTCTCCGCAAGCCTAGGAGGTAGGTCTTATTATTATCCCCACTTTCCAGATGAGGAAACTGAGGTGTAGGTTAAGTCACCTGCCTCAAGTCAAATAGCTAGCTCATAAGTGGGACCCAAATCCAGCAGCCTGGCTCCAGAGTCCTGGCTCTTAGCCCCTTTGGGATACATCCTTGAGGAGTGAGATTCACCCCGTGCATGAGAATGAATAGGAGGGAGGGAGGACCAAGGAGGCTGGGAGGTGGAGACACTGTGAGTTCTAACTGGAGCAAGGAGGCCTGTCACCTGCATCAGGGGACCTCAAGGAAGCCCCAGGAGCACTGAGTTTCCCTTTCCGTTCCTGTCAGTGTGAACCACCGGGGGACAGGGTCAGAGGCCATCGGTCAAGCATCCAGTCTGCAGTGACACCCACTGGAGCCCAGAGACTGCCCAGCCCTCCTCCAACCCATCCCAAACCCTTCCCCCAACCAGAGGGAAGGGGCCCTGGACATCTAGAGTGATGGGGTGGTGACGTGAAGGGAAGCACCACACCCTGACCAAGGTCAGACCGGAAAGCAGGGTGGCCGTGGGACACGGGCAGTGGCGCACCGTGTGGTCAGTGACTCTGTGGGCCAGAGCTTTGCTACAGCACCCTCCGCCGTCGTCCTCCCTTCGTCCTCACGGCCAGGCTCCGACAGCCTCCTCCAATGCCCCGGCAGTGCTCCTCTTGACCGTGGCCGTCCCCACATCTCTGTAACAGCGCTGTCCTCGCAGTGTTGTGCTTACTCCCGTGGCCTGTCTTACTCTCTGGACTGTGCTCTTCCCGAGGACGGGTCTGCTCTGCTCATCCCTGCCTGCCCCGTGTCAGCCGGTCGGGCCTCAGTAAGCCATGGCCGGCGGCATGGATGGTACTTTCTGCCGGTCAGCTGGGCCAACTGATTCAGATCCCCTTGACCTGAGGGGCACAGGGATCCTGAGACCCGGCCCGGCCCCTGTGTACCCCCTTCCCAGTGTCTCCTGGCTCCATCACAGTCATTAGTTGTGAGGTCACAGGTTAACTTCTCCGAGCCTCCATTTCCCCATCTGTAGAAGGAGCAATCACACTTGCCTTCCCGAGCCATTCCAGGGTATAATGAGCTACCATTTAGCAGGAGCTCACACAGGCCTGGCAAGAGAGACCCCGGGCAGTCACCGGTTGCCTGCTGGGTCTTCCCTCCCAAATTGCCTTAAGCAAGTGGCTTCCATGTGGCCCTGCTGGTGTCCCTCTCCCAGTTTCTGGGTGCAGGGCTCCAGGCCCATCCTGCAGGCCCCCTCTCCCAGCCCCCTTCACTACGAGGGGCTTGAGAATTAAGCCCAGCCCTTACGGGTGTCCCTGGACCCCTGCAGCGGGACTCAATTCCTCCACGGGCCCCCCCTGCCCAGGGAGGGCCCTTTGCCGCCTCCCTGTCACCTCCTCCAGGAAGGCTGGCTTCTTGGAAGGGCATCCAGGGAGGGGGACGTCTGGGCAGAACCCAAAATTGCTGCGGCTGGTGGTCGGGTGCTCTCGTCCTGCTCTGAACCCCAGCAAAGCTCCTAAGGGGCCTCCGAGCTACGGCCCCAGTGGCTGCAACCACTCCTGTGTGGAAACAGGCAGCACAGACAAAACCAGAGCAGGGACAGATTGGAAACTCAGAGCGGCTTTAGACCCAGGAACCCAATGTTCAGAACAGAGCGCAGAGCAGGCTCAGCTCCACGGGTTCAGAACAGAGCACAGAGCAGGCTCGGCTCCACGGAGCAGGGAGGGAAAGCATTTGTCTTTTTTGTTTTTTCCCAAGCCAAACAGAAGCAGTTTTTTTTCCAGGGCTTGGCCTCCTCACGGATTAATGGAGGGTCTGCTTCTGCCACCTATAACCTTAAAAAAAGAAAAAGGACACAAAACTCAACAAGATGTTGTTCCAATTCCCAGGACAGCCCCTTGGGGCTTGTTTTTACATTCACAAATTCCTTCTGTCTTCATGGCAACACAGAGGTAGGTGAATATGATTGTTTTCCTTGTCTAATAGATGACTAACTGGAAGCTCAGAGAGGCTAAGTGACTTGTCCCTGGTGACCCAGCTAGTGAGTGCTGGGCTGGGATCTAAACCCATCTCACCACCAACTAGGAATTTTCCCATTGTGTCCTGGGGGTCGTAGGGGTTCTGGGGGAGGGGAAGGGAGTTGCCGGGAAGAAGAAAGAGCAGTTTAGGGTTGCAGTGACTGCTGACACAGAGCAGAGCCCTTGACAGGCTGTCCAGAAAGCAGGAAGCGCAGGATGGGAGGAGATGACATAGTCACACATGGGTTAATTTCTGTTTCTGTTACACAGTAGAGATATTTTTCCTCTGACATATCAATTGCGCTTCCACATAAGATTTCATTTGAAGAAAGGGATAAACAGCTTATAAATAATTGGAAACCAGTGCACCGAGCCAAGTCAGCTCTGCGGCTTGTGCCTACTGTATTGGTTTGTGATGAGGTGATTTTCTGCACGATGGTGTAACAATGAACTTAAAGATCTAGAGAGGAGGCTGCATGGTGGAGGAGAAGGCCTGCATGAGTGGGGTAGGGGCAGGGCCTCTTCAGTGAATTTGAATTTAAAATCTTTAGCTATTAAAAAGTGGGCAAGAGTCCCCTAGATGTTGGCCAGACTCAAGCAGCCACCTCCCAGGACAAAGCTCAGGGGAAGGTTTTGTAAGATTTGGGCTGCAAGGCATGGCCCTCCAGGCAGGTCAGCTCCCTAGCCCATGCCCGTGTCTCTGAGCTCCTGGCCGGGCTAAGAGGAAGAATTGGCACCAGCCAACACCCAGCCATTGAGCCCTCAGGCAGTGGGTAACGGGGTTTCCCTCATCCAAGCAAAACACCTCGGACTCCTTGGGCACCTTGGGTCAGCTGGGCAGATGATCTGGCAAGGCAACTTAAGAAGTTTAAGGAGGTCTCTGAAGTTGCTCAGACATCTGCAGAGGCTAAAACAGTAATTTCCTCTCCGTGGCTGGACATGGTGTTCCCAGAGGAACACGTGGCCCCCAGGTGCTCGTGGGTAGCTGCTGTCGCTCCTGACCCTTTTCCTGCTGCCTGGCCTGCTCCAGAGCTGATGGTTCACACAGCAGGAAGGACCAGGGCCAGAGTCACCGAGATCAATAAGACATGGTCCCTGCCCCTGAAGATCAGGGGACATGCCAGGAACATCTGTCCCACCAGCCAGTGGCTCCTGGAAGTAATGACTACAATTTACTGAAGTCATTTGTATGCATTACCTCATTGAATTATCATTACCCTCCAATGTAAGGTGAGTCCTGTTTCTAGCTCCATTTAACAGATGAGGAGACTGAGGTACAGAGACGTTAACTCAAACAGTAAGTAAAAGAATGGAGACTTGAACCCAAGTCAGAGGTCCAACCTTTACTCTTGACCAAACTCCACTGTCCAGACCCAGGGCGTCTGGAGTGAGACCCCACCCCCACCAAGTCCATACGTCTTAGTTTCTCTACACCAGACATTCTCAGTGGGGGCAATGTCATCCCCAAGTGGGCAACAATTGAATTGCGGGAGGTTGCAAAAAATTTACTTTTTTATATATAAAGCACACATATGGATACATCGTGTATCGGTTGGATTAAAAATTAATGTGGAGTGCAGTTAAGAGCTAAGTGCCTGGCATATAGTAGGTGTTCGGTAAATGGTCACTCTCCTTTTGCTGCCCACTGGAGCCAAATGTGAATTGGTCCCACTGGGAGCTTTTGTGTATCAGCCCCAGTCTCCACCTAGTCCCACCCAGCTGCCCCCTCCGTCCTTCAGCCCTTGAGGCTGAGACCCTGGCATGTTCCAAGCCCGAGTCTGCACCCAGTAGGACCCGAGTTCATTCCCAACACCCATGGTTCCTCCTTGGAAACCCCAGCGCCCCAGAGTTCCCTGTTGGGACTTGTTATAGGTTAAACAGGTACAGGCTTAGCTCAGCTCAAATGAAACTTGAACACTTCAGGTCGTTGTTGTCAATTCTCCCAACACAGGGAAAAAGGTAATTGTCAATTAAGGAGCCCATCAACTGAGTCGGGAGGAAAATCAATAACATGGACCAATACAGAGCGTTCTAATGCCAGTCAGGATTCCAGGAACTTTCAAACAGGTACATGGAGTAATTGGCTTCTCCCTTGTGACCCATCTCGTGGACTCTACAACTCTCCAATTAACATGTACCATTGACAGGCACACAATTATTTGGGTTCACAGTGCCCCAGCCAGTGTTTGTTCAATCAGAACTTGCAAATATGTGGGAAGTGCACAGAATAGCAAATGCAGGATGGCTCTGGGGGAAGCCAAACAGTTGAGTGGGTCTTAAAGGAACCCTGGACTTGGGATTTCTCTTTCAGAGAGCTGCCCTGAGTCTCAGCTCTGATGCCGGCTCAACCCCCCATTCCGGCCGGTCCCTAACTAGACCTGTCCCCAACCCCACTGACAAACTCAGAGGGGATTGCCCATGACTTAGAAGGTATTTTCCCCTCCAGTCTAACAGAGAGAAGGGGATCATCCCCCTCCCAGTCCCATTAAATAGCTGGGTCTCTGCCCATACACAGGAGGCTCCTTCTGCCTGGAAGATCATTCTGACCCACCCATAACAGCCTCTACATCCTCAGAGAGTTTTCCTGGACCTCCCCAGGCTAGTTCTGGGGCCCTTCCCCCATTCAGCCAAAGCACCACGGGCTCACTTTGATCTCAGTACTTATACCACTGGGTTACCCCACTGATTCGTCTCCCAGTTTCCCCTCACAAAAGAGTAAGCCATTTGATGTCAGAGACTGTCATTCACTTCTAAACGTCAGCACTTAGCATAGAAGGTGCTTAGTAAATGGTTGTTGAATGGATGGATGGGTAGGTAGTGTAAAAGTGAGTGGGCAAGGGGATGGATGGATTTGTGGGTACATGGCACAGGTAGGGAAAGAGATAACTGGTTGGGAATGAAGATGGGTGAGAGGGTAGAGGATAAGTGGAGGGGGATGCATTGGGTTGTGTGGATAGAGTGGGAGGGTAGGTGGGTGGTGGATGGAAGGATGGGTAAAAAGACTAATGGGGGGTTGGATGGAGAGTCTGTGGGTAAGTATTTAAGGCCATTTAAAAGTGCAGTGTTTAGGTGTGTGGGTTCTGAAGCCAGACCTCTTGGGTTGAATGTTAGCCCTGGTATTTCCTGGCTGTGGGGCCATGAGCAAATGAATCATTCTCTTTGGGCCTCAGTTTTCTTATCTGTAAAGTGGAAGTAAGAAGAGATCTTTTCAGCTTGCTGTGAGGACTAAATTATCCCTATGAAAAACTTAAAACAGTGACTGGCACAGAAAAGGACTGAATAACCATTAGCCACTATAATTTTTATTATTACCATTATTATTACCATTATTACTATTAATAAGATGAGAAGTGAATGGATGCATGGAAGGATGGATGAATGTGCAGATGGTTGGGTGGATGGATAGATGGATGGATGATTTGATAGGAGAATGGGTAGATGGATGAGTTAATGTATGTATAGATGGGTGATGGATGAATGGATGGATGGTGAGGGAGGGAGAGAATGGAAAGAGGGATGGATAGAGGAATGGATCTCTGTGCCAAGGGTAGTGGATGGAGTTGTTGCATGGGAAGCCCCCCTCTGAACTCACCCCGAAGGTATCAGTCTCTCCACTTATCCAAGTTTCATTGTTCCCACTGGGAAGTCCTATTGGATTCCTCGTTCCCAAATACACAGGCCAGATCCTGGTATGGTTCTTAACAATTCACAACTCCAAGCTGTCTTTCTCTGAGGGTCCTCCTGGTACTGATTAGCTGAAAACTCATGGAGCCATGCCCTCCTCAGCTCAGACTGATTCTCTTCCTAAATGCAGACACCCGATGAGCCTGGTCTGAATGTGTTGAAAGTCCAAGTTTCAACCCGAGGGAGCAGGATACAACTTTGCCTCTATCACTCCGTATTACTTTTAGGTCATGTAATTGCCCTCAGACTCCCAGGCAATTGAGGGAATTGACTGAGCATCTACTATGTACCAGACTCTCGGCCCTTATTATCATATTTAATCCTTATTACAACCCTAGAAGGTAGACTGTAATTATCCCTGTTTTACCCACAGAGTCAAGGACTCACAGTCACAGAGATGAAGTGGAAAAGTGAGGGTTTGAACCTGGGTCTCCTACTCAGAGAGCTCTTTCTCCAATCCCAGCCTTCTTGGGGTCTTCAGAAGAAGGTCTCACCCCATTTCCAGGGTGCATACAAACTGCTGCTTGGGGGACAAAAGCTGGAACTGTGCCACAATTCTAGACAAAAAGAACAAAAAATGCCTTCTAGGGATAAAATCATATTTCTTATTGATTTTATGTTAGAACAACTTGGCCGGAAGACGTTCTGTTTACCAGTTTAAAGAGTTCAACCATCATCCTCTCCCCCTAAACCTACTGCATATGATGGTGATGGACATGAACATATATCCCCTTTAGTTGCCAAGGATACCACTCTGATGTGTTATCTCCCCAGTGGAAGTGGTCCTTGTACTGGTAAAGTGGGTGAACCAGCTCTTCTCTGCCTTGTCTCGTGGGTTGGTGGCCAATCCTGAAATTAGCTTCAGTTGTGACCCACTCTCAGGGTTTCTCAGGCCCTAATGGGACTCTTGAGGACCAAAGACCCTCAGAAATCATGGGTGAATTCTGAACTGTTGAATTCTAGGCACTGTGCCAGCCAGGTGCCTCTCACACTGTCTCATGTATACAGTCTAATACACCTTCTGGCCAGGTGGAGCCCCCTCCCTGAGCAAGACTAGAGACTCTTTGAGGTAATTATTAAATATCTAAAAATTTGGAGTGCTACATGATGTTCAAAGCACCATGTCACCAGATCCTCAAGATAGCCCCAACACAAAAAAGGAAATTATAGACCTATCTCACTTATGAACTTAAGCAGGAAAATTCTAAATGAAATATTAGCTAATGGGATTCAGCAATACATTTTTAAAAATACATCATGATTGGGCTTCCCTGGTGGCTCAGTGGTTGAGAGTCCGCCTGCTGATGCAGGGGATGCGGGTTCGTGCCCCCGTCCGGGAAGATTCCACATGCTGCGGAGCGGCTGGGCCCGTGAGCCATGGCCACTGAGCCTGCACGTCCGAAGCCTGTGCTCCGCAACGGGAGAGGCCACAACAGTGAGAGGCCCGCGTACCGCGAAAAAAAAAACCCAGAAAACATCATGATCAAGTAATGTGTAACTGAGGAATTCAAGGTTAGTTCAATATCAGAAAATTTATTATATAATACACCATACTAACAGATTAAAGGAGAAAAATCAGAGGATCGTCTCAAAAGATGCAGAAAATGCACTTAATAAAATTCAACACATATTCATGATTTAAAAAAAAACAAAAATTCTTGGCAAAGTAGGAAAAGAAGGGAATTTTCCTAATCTGATCAAGTGTATCTACATTAAAAAAACAAGTAAGCAAACATTGTATTCAATGATAAAGCTCTAATAGGGCAGGGGACTTGGAGGGTAGAGGGTAAGGCCTCAGATAGAAAAGAAGAGAAGGTGCTTCAGCTGAAGACCAGGCTTAGCATGATGCAATTGCCATTATTTCTTCAGGGAGCCCATCCTGCAGAACACCTGTGCAGGTGTTGTGGAGCGTTAAACCTTAGTTGGGTTTTGGCCAGGAGTCCCCATTCCTGGCAGAGTGCTGTAACCTTGCTGAGGGTGTGGGGCATCTGAAGTCAGTCAATCAATGTCATGACACATTTTTTTAGCATAACTGCCAGCCAGAAACTAGGAAACGCTCCCTCAGTTTTTGCTTGGAGCCTGCTTTGTGGAAGTTAAATTGCTCCTGGCCCTTTTCAGCCCTCTTCTCACTGAATCACAGGGTTTTAGCGATGCGAGGGAATCCGGAAGCTATGTCCTTCGTCACTGGAGAAGTTGAAGCACAGAGTAGTGAGGTGACCAACCCAAGTTCCTATAGCCAGGAGCAGCAGAGCCTGGATTATCCATCCATCCATCCATCCATCCATCCATCCTTCCATCCATCCATCCTTCCATCCACATGTACACGCGTGTGACCCCTTCAATACACACGCACACCCACCAAGTGCTAGGCACTGTGCTGAATCCTAGGGTAACCATTGTGATTAAGACAGACCCCATCCCTGATCTCTTCAACTGCACAGTCCTGAAGAAAAGACAGGCATGAACAAACAAATTGCATTAATAAAATGTGCACAAAAAGGAAATTAAATGACCCCAAATGAAAACTGTGAGAGCTGTGAAGGAGACATTCATGGTGCTGGGAGGCATTGAGGGGGGAGTCGGAGATTGCTCCAAGATAGACTTAACATATAAGCTGTGACCCAAAGAAGGTTCCACTAAAAAACAAACCAACAAACAAACGAAGCTGTAACAGAAAAAAAAAAAGACTCCTTTGAAAATAGCAAGCCAACCTGAAAGGTACCTGGGGATAAATCTAGCAAAAGATGGGCCTGACTTTTATGGAGAAATTTATAAAGCATTACAGAAGGAAATAAAAGAGCTGGGAAGACTGAGGGGACGATGGGAAATGAGGAGGAGGGAGAAAAGGCAGGCAGGAGGGCTCCCCGATGCCCATGCCAGGTGGACTCTGTGTGCGCTGAGATAAAAGTCAATGGAAAAAGCAAAGAACAATTTGGATTCAGGACTCTGGGCTCTTTCTTTCCGGTAATGGGCTGTACTTTCACGCCTGCTTGTTACAAGCATAGCTAATGCACAGGCGATTCTGTAACCAGCTTTCTTCCCACTTAACAATATAGCACGGATATTTCCCATATCATTAAATAGCATTTGATGAAAAACCATAAGAACGGTTCCCCAAGGCAGACGAGCATGGGTGTTTCCTCTGTTTCAGAGAGGAGGAGGAGCCTGAGGGGTGGAGGAAGGAGGCTAACGTTCAGGCAGCGTCTATTACATGCCATCTAATTCTCACACCCACGCTGGGATACAGAGCTCTTCCCTTCATCTTGCAAAGGAGGAAAAGGGGGGCAGGGGGCAGGTTCCAGCTGCTCAGTCACAGGGCTGGGACTTGAACCTGGGTCTCCAGGAGTCTTGGCTCTGTGCTCTTTCTCAAGCTGAGGGAGGGGGCACACCGTGCCAGTCCTTGTCTCCCTTAGAGTGCCGTCACCTTGCTGGGTGAAGGGACATTCGTTCAGTCACTCAACACGTGAGTGATGAGGGCCTACTCTGCCTGGCATTGCGCTAAAACTGGGGATGCAGCGGGGAACGAAACCGAGATCCCGCCTGAGGTTCCTAGGACTGATGCAATCCATTACCACAAGCTTGCAGCTTAAGACAAGGGAACTTTATTGTCTCGTAGTTCTGGAGGCCAGCGCTCTGAAATCAAGGTGTTGGCAGGGTCTTGCTCCCCCCGCAGGCTCTAGGGGAGAACCTTCCTTGCTTCTTCCAGCTTCTGGTGGCTCCTGGAATCTCCTGATTTTTCCCAGCATCACCTCCTCTCTGCCTCCATTTTCATGTGGGCTTCTTTCCGGGGTCTCCATGCCTCAAATCTCTCTCTCTTTTCTCAGATATGTCATCAATCATTGGATTTAGGGTCCACCCTAATCCCAGAATGATTTCGTCTTGAGACCCTGAACCTAATTATATCTGTAAAGAGTGTTTCCAGATAAGGTCAAATCCCAGCTATAGGGGTCAGGACTTGGACATATCTTTTGGGGAGACAAAATTCAACACATTACACAGACCCACATTCTAGTGGAGGGAAATGAAGAACAAGTGAATATATAGCACGTTGGACGGCCAGAAGTGCTATGCCAAAGAGGGGGGAGAAGAGAGATAGAAGACAGAATACGTGGGGGAGGGCGTTGCAGTTCTAAATGGAAGCTTAGGGCGTCCATTTAGACGGATGGTAACATTTGAAGCGAGGATGTGAAGGTGGTGACAGAAAAAGCCATCTGCATGGAAGGTGTTCCAGGGAGAAAGAATAGCAAGTTTAAAAAGCCCCAGGGAGAGAATAGACCTGGAAAGAATCAAGCACGGAGAAGAGAAGGAGGGAGGAAGCCCAAGCAGTCGTGGGACCAGCACCAGGGAGGGTCCGTGGAGCTTGGTTACTCCGAGTGAGATGGGGCCACTGCAGGGTTTGGGGTCAAGGTTGATATAACTGGTGTGGAGACCAGTGAGGAGGCAACTATAAAAATCTAGGCAAGAGATGCTGACTTGGACCGGGGTGGCAGGAGCAGGGCTGGGGAGGGTTGGTGGGGTTCCGGGTACCTTTTGGAGGTAAGGTCAACAGGATTTCCTGACGGATGTGAAATGTGCAAAAAAGAGAGGAGTCCAGATAACAGCAAGGTGTTTTGGTCTGAGCAACTCAAGAACGGAGTTGCCATTAACTGAGTTGGAGAAGGTCTGCGGGTGGAGCCGAATCGTGGGAATGATTAGGACCTGAGTTGTGGACATAGCGAGCGAGAGGTGTCAATCAAGATGAGATGCTGGTTGGGGAGTCAGATATTTGAGGCTGGGGTTTGCGACAAGGTCTGGTCTGGAGCTAGAAAGGTGGGCGTGGTCAGCCAAGAGACACAGTTTAAAGTCACCCCAGCATGAAGAGACTGAAGAGGGGAACCAACAAAGGAGGCAGGGAGGCGTGACCAGTGAGGTGGGAAGAAAGCCCGGGAAGTGTGGCACCTTGGAAACCAAATGAAGAGCGATTTCAAGAGGAGGTGGTGATCGATTATGTCAAACGCTGCTGCCGGGTCAAGGGAGATGAGTGCAGAGGAGTGGCTCTTGGGGTCTTAGAGGTCTCTGCTGAGAGCAGTTTCACTGGAGTGGTGGGGTGGAAGCTGAATGGAGTGGGTTTAAAGGGAGTTCAGGAAAGAAACTGGAGAGAGCCCACAGAGACAGCTTTCATAGTGTTCTGATGAAAAGGGGAAGAGGGAAATGGAATAGTACCAGAGAAAGGACTGAGGTCCAGAGATGTTTTATAATTTTTTAGGAAGAGAGAAATAACAGCATGTTTGTATGCTGGTGGCAGTGATCCAGCAGAGAGCGGAGATTGGTGACGGAGGATAAAACAGAAAATCTCCGAACGATGTGCTCCAGGGAGCCAGAGTGGGTGGGATCCGGGGCACAGAGAGGGGTGGCCTTAGACTCAGGGACAGCCTGTGCTGGTAATGGGGGGAGAGGGGGAGTCAGACGCCTCGGGCTCATGTGCTGGAAAGTGGGTACATGGGAGGCAGGAGCTTGTGGAAAGTCTCTTTTTCGATCGCTTTTATTTTCTAAGGGGACCAAAGTAAGACCTTCTGCTGAGGATGGGGATGGAGGAGGAAGTGCTGCGGGTCTGAGGCAAGAGGAGATGGCGGGTCTAGGAGAGGGGATAGGGGAACGTGATGGGGAAATAAATAACTCGATCACAGGGCAGCATCAAGGGCCCACTTGAGAGTTGTTTTCTATGTGCTAGTTGGAAGAATAAGTGAATGAAAGAGTGATTTTGAGCTCCACGAGGGCAGGAAACGCTCTCCTTTGATCACCGCTATGTATGTTTCCAGCCCCCAGCACAGAGCCGGGTGCTTGATTCACGTTTATTCATGATGGAACAGGTGAACAAGCATGTGACTGGCGAGAGGAAGGGGCTGTTCTGTTCGAGCGTGTTTTTCTCTTGACCACGATAATCTCCTCTTAGAAGATGGAGTGAGACCCCGGGCAGCTGTAAGACCCGTGGCACCAGCCATCTTGCAAGAAGTTAATTATCCCTGGAGTGTTTCTCCTTTCTGTTCTTGGCGGTGGAGAGTGAGCCTTTGTTCCTGACAACCTCAATTAGCTCCTGCTTCTCCTGAGTTCCCCTCCTTGACTAGAAGACTGATGCTGTGGTCGCCAGCCTGTTTCTGGGCAAGTGAGATAGCCTGGTTTTCCCTGAGGCCAACCCACCCTCTCAGACCCGAGACACCCGTTACGCTGGGTGTGCCCAGGGACGACCGCAAGATGGTGCCTGACTCCTCCTACTCCATCCCTGTGGATCAGTGGTTTGGACAGTGAGGGACTGACCTGGGCTCACTCCAAAGCCCAAGCTCCAGGCCCCGCCCACAGTCCTCCCCACCCCTGAAGACGCTCCTCTCCTGGGCTCTTCCCCCAAGGCAACCAGGTCCTGCCTGCTTCTTCAGCACCTTGGGCAGCAGTTCCCGTCCTGTCCAGACAGGGGGCCTTTGACCAAACACACTGGGGCTAAACCCCAGGAAGAGTCTGGGGGGTGGGTCTCCAGCATCTGTAGTTTAAAAAGTTCCCCAGGTGTTTCTGAAACACAGCCATGATTGAGAACCACTTCATCATCCGTAAAATCAGACTAATAATACCTTTTTCATTATGAGGAATAAAAAGCAAAGCAGTGTGGACACTGTTTATCCAGCAGTCATGATGTGTCCAGAACGTTAGTTATACCTTCTTTAACCTCCATAGCAGTTCTACGAGGTAGGTATCATTAGTCCCATTTTACAGATGGGGAAGCAGGTTCAAAGAGGTGAATGAACTTGCCCTTGGGTATTGAGCTGGTAATCGGCAGAGCAAGGGTTTGAACCCAGATCCATATGCCTCCAAGGTAGCTTCCCCTCTGTACCTGGCACACGGTGGGCCTTTATTCACAGGGGCTGTTTTATCTCTCTTCTATCAAGTATATAGATAATGATAATCCCAGGCAGAAAGAATGAAGTGGGTTTTTTACTGGACTATAGACATGGTCATATAGTGGTCAGATAGATGATGTAGTCCATCCTACCTGGAAGGTGCGAGGAGGGCTTTGTGAAGGAGGGGAGAGGGTATTTGAACCGGGAATTTAGGAGCCACTGAAGGCCTAGGAGGAGGAAAGGGATGTGATCAGAGCCAGAAGAATCAAATTGGGGGAGGAAAGGAGAACAGGCGGTAGGGAGACCAGTCGGGAGCCTACTGCATGGGCGGGCTTCTGCCATGGACAGGCAGCGGTCCAGCTGCAAACAGGCCAGCAAAAGGCATACAGGGCAGGCCCCTGGGCCCAGCTGCCTCTCTGCTGGAGAGCCAAGCTGTTTTCACAAGGCAGCTGGAAGCGCTCTTGGCCGATCTCATCTCCAAACGACAGCATTTCATGATCATTTGAGCCTTTCTTGGGCTTCATCAAAGGCTACGAGTGTCTTGAAAAAGAGAAGCATCTCTTTCCTCAGGTGAGGGGAAAACACGCCAGAGCTTTCTCTTCTGATATAACCTAGACAAGGAGATGCAGCTGAACTCAGCAGAGCCTGCTGGAGGAGGCTAACAGACTCGACAAGAAGAGAATTATAGGAAGAGACAGCTCCAGAGGGGGTGGGGTAGGGAGAGAAAGAGGCCCTAGGACTGCCAGCCCCAGGTGCGCACATAGGGAGCTGGGATCAGTGTCAGCAGCAGAAGTAGCCCCAGGGCCTGGCTGGGCTCAGCTTCTCACCCAGCTAGAAGCTTCTCCATCCGAAGAGCAGAGACATAAGACCCCTCGCCCCCAGCATCCTCTTGGTGGCTTTCCAGTGATCCCATTAGTTATGGAGGCTGAGGGACTAGAATGGAATCCATAGCGTTTCCTGCATGGGAGCTCTCCGTGGGGGAGGATGGAAGTGACCTAGAAACATTTTGCCAGGAAAAAAACCAACCAACCAACCAACCCACGCAGCTTTGACACTCCCACCAGAGGCGGGGAAGGGGGTGGAGGCTCGCATGTGTATATGCAGTGCTGTAAATATCATCTCAGGCAGTTAGCTGTCCCGTGGAACATTTGGCTCGGACCACGGTGCTTTGCGTTTATAAAATCAGATTATTCTCCTTCTGCCTTTCATAAAAACCAGCACTGGTCTCTGACTCACAGGCTCAAAACAGCCTGCGCTCGTTACAGAGACCAGGAATTCAGCGGTGGCACAGGCTGGAACTGTTCTCAAATGGGAAATCGAAGACAGGGAGACAAAGGAGGGGAGAGGGAGGGGGAAGGGAAGGCAGGGCAGGAAATAGATGCGGAGTTAATGTTCAGCCAGGGCTCTGAGGCTGGCTCCTGGGTGCCCCGAAAGGCTTCTCAGACCCAGAAGCGAGGAGGGCAGGGCCTCGGCTCCCCACGGGCAGCCCGTCAGTCCCCTGCCAGCACCACCAGGCTACTCATCCCAGCTCCTGAGTTTTAGGCCTTTGCCCTGTCGCGCTGAGCAAGGGGCTGTCACCTCCACCAGGGCGCCATCACTCACAGTTGATACGGTGGCTGCAGGGCTGCGGGTCAGCTGGGGCTGTGGAGGCAGGGCTGGTGGGGGCAGAGGCCAGGGGAGGCCAGGGGTGGCTGCTAAGAGAGGTGCTGCCTGTTCTGACTTGCCTCTCTCTTCGCCTGCCCCCCTTTGCTTTGTCTTTCTTTTCCTAGCTTCCTTTGAGTCTCTGGCTCATTTGATCTCATCGCCTCTGTCATTCTTTGTCTCCACCCCTCTTTCTCTGAATCTCTTACTCTCTGAAGAAAAATGGCTGAACTTGTTAAACCAGAGACCAAACACCCCAAAGGGCCGGAGGTATGAGAAGGGAGGACGGCTTCCGCCTCTGGGCTCTTCCTCTGCAGCGCAGCGGGTTCCCGTGGAGAGGAAGGGTTGGGAGGGAATGGGGGTGGCTGAGAAAAATCATTGCAAAGCATGTCATTTTCCAGGTCTGGTGACAGGGGCTGGAGGGCTGAGAAGGGCAGGGAAACCGAGAAGGGCCAGGCACTGGCTCCGGCCAAGGCTGGACAACTAGTGTGGCCACCACCCTGCAGGAGGAAGCAGCCGGTGACAGGCCACGATGCCCCGGTGAAGTCAGGAGGCACTGAAGCTGCAGCCTGACAGCAAGCGGGATCCCTCCGCCTTTGCATGGAGTGAAACGGGGCATTCCTGGGGGTGTAGCACGAGGACAGAAGGACAAGGAAAGAAGGTGCCAGAACCAGGGGCGTTAGGAATGTCACTTCCTCATTCCTCCTAACTGCCCGGTGAGGGGTATTCTTCTCATCTTAAAGGTCAGGGAGGCTCAGACAGGCCACGGACCGTGTCCAATGCACCCAGCTGGGAGGAGCAGGGCCAGTTCCTCGGCCTGGGCTTTTTCTAGTAGCACTTCTTCCTGTAGCTGATGGAAACCCAGCCCGTGGCAGGTTCAGAGTACAGGCAGTCAGGTGAGGATGAGCCCAAAGGTGGGGAAGATGGAGGGAGGAGGGGGAAGGCAGGAAAATGCTGTGGAGACTTGTGTCAAGAGACCTGTCCTCCAGAGCTCACCTGTCAGGCAGAGCGGGAATGCAGTTCATTGTGCCCATGTCCATCCTGAGACACGGAAAGGTTCTGCTGCTCTGAGGAAAGCAGAGGGGGGAGGAGGGAAGAACTGACAGAGAGAGGGAAGCAGAGCCCTTCCCGCTTTCTCCCGCTCCGCCCTCCCCTCCCTGGAATGCGGGCTCGTGGGCAGCCAGGACAGACAGAAGAGAGCGTTTACTGAGCCTATCATGTGCCTGTGCTTTGCTACGCGTGGTCACAGAGGCGCGCTTTTCACTGTCATAACACCTTCGTCCTTATTTTACAGAGAAGTAAACTGAGGCACAGAGAGGTTGAGCAATTTGCTCAGGATCACACAGTTAGTAAGTGGCAGAGCCAGAGCTGCCCCCCTCTATTTTCCATGGCCCCGAGCTCTGTCTTTCTGTCTCTCTCTCTCGTCTCCAAGCATGGAGCTGGGGGCAGGTGGTCAGGGTGAGGGAACACATCAGCCAATCTACTCAGCCCCCAGGCTGGTTGGGAGCAGCAGAGGCTGAGCCAGGCCTGCTGGGGCGGTGCCCACCACCGGGAAAGGATGAGACAAATGACAGAGGCAGCCCGGGGCAGCCCAAGCTGCCTCCTTCCCAGCACCCCCTGCAGTCCAATGAACTACAATTTGTAATAGCAGCGGGCCTGTCTGGGCCCCTCCTTGGCCGGCTGGAGGAGCAGGCTGTGTCGGGCAACTTCATCTTCTCCAGGGAGCGGGACCGCGGTCATGCGTGGCCGTGGCAGGCGGGGCGGCTGAGTGTGGGAGGGCTCTGCGGTGGGCAGGAGCCTGGTGAGTCTGTGCTGCAGTCCCCGGCTGAGAGCTGTACGCCTTCATACCCTGGGCTAGGACTCAGGATGTGCTTTGGGCCCCCAACCCCATGGGCTGGAGGGACAAAGTGGGAGCTTCCACAGCTCCACCTGGACAGGCTCCGAGAGGGAGAGGGTACCATCTGTGAGGGGTGCAGAGAGCCAGGCGAGCGGCTGGCTCCAGGCAGGCCCGAGGGGCGTGCTCCTTGCACCTCCATGTGAGCTGACATCTGACCCTGAGACATTCATGTGACGTGGTGGCACTCACCACGTGGCTCTAAGGTGAGCCCGTCGCGTAGCGCTAACGTATGGCTCCCAGCCCGAGCGACACGCACCCAACTCTGACACGCTGGTAAGAATGAAACTCGAATGTGGGACCCTGACATTCAATGCTGTTTGTTTCACCCATGACTGATACATGGCTCTCACCTATGTTAAAAATTTTGGAACCAATTTTTCAAAATCAGGAGATTCACGTACAGATCGGAAGCTCTGGGTCTCTCGGGTGCCTGTTCCCACAGGGCTACACTGGCTGGTGCTGGGCATGGCGCCCCCTCCAGGCAGGGCAGGGCTCTCCCGGCTGACCAGGAACTCTGCCCTGCCCACTTCTCTCATTCCCACTGCCCTCTGGCCCCGCAAAGCCCAGGGCTTGGGATCTGGGTCTAGCACGTGCCTGCGGGGGCCCCCATAACACAATCCTCTGGTCCTTCACAGAAATGCAGCCACTTCCTGGCTCAGGAGAGGATGGAGGCAGCCTGCTACAAGCGAGGACGCCTTATCCTGGGTCCTTCATTACTGTCACTCTGCAGATGACAGATGATGTATTTCTCCAAGGGACACCTGATTGGACATGCAGAGCCTGTCATGGTAACAGATGGAGTCCCCATTTCCTGCTCCTGAGCTGCCAGGGAAGCCTCTTGGCCTGTCCATCATGCTCAGAGACTCAGGTCAGGCCATCCTGGGCCTAAGGAGGTGGTTGCCATGGGAACCAGGGCTGGGGCTGGGCTGAGGAAGGCACGGTCTTATCCCTTCACAGGTTGCATCTACTTTTTCACTTCTGCTTCAAGGAATGTTTGTTGAGCACCAGTGACGTGCCAGGCCCTGTATGAGAAATGGAAAGGGGACTAAGATTCAGACCCTTGCCTTAAGAAACTCATGGTTCGAGGCCTTCCCTGGTGGCGCAGTGGTTGAGAGTCCGCCTGCCGATGCGGGGGACACGGGTTCATGCCCCGGTCCGGGAAGATCCCACATTCTACGAAGCGGCTGGGCCCGTGAGCCATGGCCGCTGGGCCTGCGCCTCTGGAGCCTGTGCTCTGCGGCGGGAGAGGCCATTACGGTGAGAGGCCCACGTACAGAAAAAAAAAAGAAACTCATGGTTTGATAAATAAGAGCTTGTGATACACACTACTGTATATAAAATAGATAAGCAACATGGACCTACTATATAGCACAGGAAACTATATTCAATATCTTGTAATAACCTATAATGGGAAAGAATTGGAAAAAGTTATATATACACATATATATGTATATATATAACTGATTCACTTTGCTGTACACCTGAAACTAACACAACATTGTAAATCAACTATACTTCAATCAGAAAGAAAGAAACACATGGTTCAAGGAAGAGACAAGAACAGACCACATGTGACCACACAGCCTGGCTGGCTTTACAGCTGAAGGTCAGGGAGAAGCCCAAGTCGAGTGTTGAGGTTGAGAAAAGCCCTTCAGCGGGGGCAAAATCAGGACAATTTCATGGGGAGTGTGGCTTTTGAGTTGGGCCTTGGAAAGTTTCACTAGGGAGAGGGAGTGAGAGAGGGTGTTTGGGCAGGGGCTGGGAATTAGGGGAGGGAGAACAGGGAGGTAGGCAAGTACAGGGTAGGGAGGGCCCATCTGGCTACAGGAGCATGTTCAAAGGGGCTGATCTGCAGGATGTTAAGATCCTCCCTGGTCAGATACATATGGGGAAGATTGGGTTCATTTCCAGGAAGGCGTAGCGAATACAGAATCTTCCAAGTTTATTTGCCCACAGGACCTCCCTCTGCCTCCTCTCTTTATATTTGCAGCTGGGGGGAGCACCCACTGGGTAGGGGAAGGAGGTGGCAGAGGAGGTAACGTGCAGAAGCCTGGAAAGGAGGCAAAGCCAGGTCGTGCAGAGCCTCAGGTGCCAGGTAGCAGCTTTGCTCTGCAGGGAATGGGAACATGAAAGGTTTCTAGGCAGAAGGTGACACTAGCAGGTTTGCTAACATTTTAGAAAGATCAGGGGCCACTGGAAGAGGAAGAAGAGCAAGGAGGGGAGTGAAAGGGGAGGGGACGAGGAAGAAGGCTTCGGCCCTGGACCCGCAAGAGGACGGGAGAGTGACAAGGTAGGTGGCAGTGGACGTGGGGAGGGGCTGGAAGGGAGAAGCATTTGCTGGCATCTCTGCGGGGCGGCAGGGCTTGCTGGCTTTCCTCAGGGAGGAGAGTGGCCAGTGGTTCCCTTCCTAGCGATGTGGAGCATTCCAAGCCTCTGAGAAAGCTGACCGCCCACATGGGAGAGGCATCCTGCAAGGCAGGGAAGCCCGCGTTCTCTGCAGGAACAGAAGGCCAGCAAGAAGGACGCCCTATTGTGTGTACTTGGCCTCCTGTACCTCCATCTCTTCCACGGAAAAGGGGATAGAGACAAACTGGGGTGGGGGGTGGCTTCGAGGGCCAAGGAGCCAGGTAGCACCTTGTAGATGTTCAGGGCAAGTTATTCCCATGATGCTCAGGACAGCGGCTTCTTAGGAGCTAAGCTTCTGGAGTGCGGCAGATTTGGGATCAAACTTTAGCTTTACTCTGTGCTAACTGCATGGCCTTGACTAAGTCACCTCCTCCCTAAACCTCAGCCTCCTCATGTGAAAACAGGGCCAGTCACAGTATTCCCCTTGGGAGTGGTAAGGATGAAGTGAGAGACTGCCCTATCGTATAAAGTGCTAAATGGTGCCTGATGCAGTAAGCGCTCAATAAATATTAGCTATTATTAATTTTTAATATGAATGAAGAGTTATACTATTTGTAATAAAAGTCCAATTTGGATTTATATTACAGAACTTTTGAATGCAGTTGTATTACTTTCAGGTACAAACAGCGACCCCTGTTGGGCTACTGCAGGATTGGCAAGGAGAGTCCTTGGGGGCTGTCTTAGCCCCTTTGGGCTGCTATTATAGAACACCACAGACCGGGTGGCTTACAAGTAACAGAAGTTTATTTCTGACAGTTTTGGAGGCTGGGAGGTCCAGGCTCAAGATGCTGGCAGATTCAGCCTCTGGTGAGGGCCCGCATCCTGGTTCATAGATGGTGCCTTCTAGCTTTAAACTCACAGCGGGGAGGGGGCAAGGGATCTCTTCTGCGTCTCATTTATAAGGGCCCTGATCCCTAAAGGCCTACCTCCTAATGCCATCAGAATGGGCATTAGGATTCAATCTATGAATTTGCAGGGGGACAAGAACATTCAGTCCAGCGGTCTATGTTAATCACTGGATAATAATAATTTGAAATGAATGACTCATTCCTATATCTTAAAAGGTGCTTCTCAAGTGCTTAGAAGTTTCTCCTGTTACATAGTCCCAGTGAGCCCTGAGAACATGGACCCCTATGCTTACTTGCTGCTTGCGGCTCTGTAGGGAGTAGTAGGGCCAAGGTCCAGGTCTGGCCCAGAGTCATCACCAGCCAGGAATGAGTGGCCAGGCAGGAGAGGGGCTGAGGAGAGGCCCGACCACTGACAGCATCGTTCAGAAAAAGGAGCAGACTGAGGTCAGGGGAACCCCAGCGGCCTCTTCCTGGCAGCCAGGGACAGGGCCAGCGCTCGTGGCTCCACTCCCTGAGTGATGAAAGCACGAGGGACCTGGGGTCAGTCACCAGCCAAGCCTCCAGCCGCCTGCTCCCGGTGAACTGGAGTTTCCTGCAGCAGGTCCCTCTGCTAGCTTTCCGCTAGATTCCATTCTTGCTTCCTTCAGAGCAGTTGAATCATAGGTGGGCACCTTGTCACCCAGCTAGACTACCCTTCTTGGCCCTTTTTGCAGTAAGGTCAAGTTCTTGCCAATGGGATATCAGCCAAAGTGATGTATGCTTCATCTGAGGCAGAGCCTTTGAGACAATAGGCCCACCTCCTCCTCGATCTCCTCCCCCTGCCCCCCCAGCATCAACCAGGACATGGCTGACACCCAGCCTCACCCATGAAAATGTACGCAACCCTAGGGAATGGTGGGGAAACAAGATAGAAGGAATCTGAGTCTCCAAACGACTGAGTACGGTGATCTACCCGCCCAAAGCTTTACCAAAAAAAGAGAAAGAAATGTCTTCGTTCTTTATGGTACTGGGTTTTGGGGCCGGGGGGACGGGAGAGAGTTTCTTTGTCATAGCAGCTTAGCTTCCTCTAAGTAATACAAGGAACTTCCAATAAATATGACAGAAAAGAAAAAGAAAGTGCAAGGCAAGTCATTTCTGAATCTGGGACCATTGGTTTCCCTTCTATAAAACAGAGCTAACATCCAGTATTACCAGTTTACGTCTAGTATTTTTCATTGAACTTCGATCATATGTCCAGGATAAAAGGAAGGGTAGGGATACAAAGAAATAGAAAACAACAAAAATCTTCAAACTCCTTGACCCATCCATCCTAGTAGGGCCTAATTCACCTTGACCAGTCTCACGACACACGCGTGTCCTGGTTTCACAGGGTCCACACACTTTCTCCAAACAGGCTGTGAACATTAAAGGCTCTAGGCCTTTGCTCAAGCTGTATGCTCCACTGGAATGCCCTTTCCCTTCTTCCTTGCTGGTGAAATGCCCCTCATCCTTCCAGACTTCCTCTGGGGTACAGTTAGCTCTTCCTCACTGGGTCATATTACCAGGAAGGTGCACAGCCCTCTGGTTTCTTTTTAGTATTAATAATCAATTTCCAACTTTCAATGACTAAACTTTGAATGTCCAGTCCTGAGTGCAAGCCCTGGTAAAGAACAAGCGCTCAGAAATGTGCACTCATTTGACAAACACTGATGAGGCCCTGTACGAAGGATAAGAGGCACAGTCGTGAAGAAAACATACACCTCTGCCCTCAGGCAGCTTATAGTGGGGAAAACAGACATTAAACAAACACACACACAAGCCAATATATAATTAATTACACATAGTGATGAATGATGTAAAGAAAAAAACAAGACATGGGACTAGAACACCGTGGCTGATGACGGCTTTTCAATGGGATGTCAGGGCAGGCCTCCCTGAGGAAGTGCCGTTTGGGCCAAGACTCCAAGGCAATGGGCACTGGGGAGGCGAAGGAGGGTGTCTGGGGTGGGAATGGTGCTCTAGGCAGAAGGCACAGTATGTAAAAATGCTCAGAGTCATGAAAGAGCTCCATGTGTGAGTTGTGGATAATAAATGGGGGAGCGTGGCAGGAGATGGGGCAGGGCAGCATGAGGATTTGGGGTTTTATCTGCTGAGCACCCAGAAGCCATGGAAGGGCTTTAGGTAGAGGAGTGACCCTCTGTGGCTTCCATCAGCAAGAAAGGAGGTTACTGCAATGGTCCAAGCCCAACAGTGTGGAGCTCTGGACTCAGGAAGTGGCCGTGGTGGAGGAGAGAGGTGGGCCGGGGGGGTGTTATGGGAACAAAATTGAGGTAGGGGATGTGGCAGTTAAGGGAGAAGTTTTCTGGAAGAGGGGAAGGATGGATAGAAGAGAACAAGGAAGGGAAGAGGGCTTGTGTCTTCAAGAAATGTATCTGGCGATCAGTTGGAGCTATAACTGATGGTGTGTAGGGAAAGCTGGGTGACAGGGCAGAGTTTGCAAGAGAACGATACCATTGGCCCCTTTCAACAAGCGCTGTCAATAGCCGGGTGAGGGGGAACAGAATCTGTGAAAGACTCAGGCCTACAAAGAATGGAAACAACCTGCACATCCATCGCTAGGGGACTGGTTAAATGAACTCAGGGCCTCTTTATGACAGATGGTGTAACTATAGCAAAGAACAAGGAGACTATATGGATGGATGGGGAACTGTTTCCAAGACTTACCGTGAACAAACAAGGCACAGACAGTGGGCATTGCACGTGACCATTTGTATTGATATTAGAGAGGGGGAAATGTATGAAAATAAATATACAAGTATAAAATATAAATATATTCTCTTCTGGAATGAAAATAGACTATCTCTTAGAAGTACCCAAGAGACTGAAAACATTGGTTGCCTCCAGGAGGGAAAACAAGAGTAGAGAGAGACTTTTCACTCTATATCTTTTTGTGCCTTATGGGTTTTCAACCATGAGAATGAATTAACTATTAAACAATTAATAATTATCATTAAAGAATATGTTCCGGCTTAAAGATTAAACAGCTGTTACACAACATGTATAGATCTAAGGAGCTGCTGTCAGGGAGGACTTCTGCCTGCTCTGACGAGGCCCCACCCACTACTTCCCCTCCACCCCCCGTTGCCTCACTCCCATTCTCTGGTGCTGGGGGACTCCTGGCTCTTTGCCTTCCTGTCCTATAAACCCAGGTGTAAAGTAGGACTCTGGTACCAGCTGCAGGGTTCTACAGCTTTGACTGGTGCTATTAAAATTGATTTTTTTTTTCTTGAAATCACCTAATATACAGAAAATATATGGTCGGTTCCACAGCAGCAAATAGCTTAAATCAACACACTCCAAGGTCAGAATCCCAAAGCAAAAAGTTTCCACTGAAAACAGATCCACGTGTCACCCACGGGAGCAAACCCCCTTGTGCCCTTGGGAGCCAAAACCTGGTGAACCCAGGGAGGACCCAGCCCCTGCTGGGGAGCCCCCTGAATTCTGCACATGGGTGGCCCCTAATGGACCAGTAATGGGCCCTGGTGCCCAATCCAGAACAGGGCCAGGCACGAGATGGGAGAGGAGGAACGTGTGACATGATTTGCAGGACCCAGAGCTGAATGAAAAGGAGAGGTCCCTGCTCAAGACTTAGTAGAGATTCCAAGATGGTGAGAACAGGGCATTAAAGCAAGCACAGGGCCCCATGTGACTGCACGAGTCCCACACCCACAAAGCTGGTCTTGCAACCACGCTCCAGGGTAGGCAACCCAGAGGAGGCTCCGATGAGGTTCAGAGAGACACCTAAGGTCACAGGCACCTTAGTGGAGGCACCAGGATTTGAACCCAG
Organism: Delphinus delphis; assembly: GCF_949987515.2. Taxonomy (NCBI): domain Eukaryota; kingdom Metazoa; phylum Chordata; class Mammalia; order Artiodactyla; family Delphinidae; genus Delphinus; species Delphinus delphis. Next base: position 95,875,822 of record NC_082690.1, on the reverse strand, counting down.
GTAAAGGCCATGCTCCTTGCACACACTGCACCCTAACAGTAGTAATCACTGTCACGGGCACTCACTCCATGCAGGGCCCTGTTCTCAGCACTATCCACGTATTTGTTTAATGCACACAACCACCTGCTATGTATATCAGTATCTCTGTTTTTACAGATAGCGATGTAAGCACAGAGAAGTGCGGTAACTTCCCCAAGGACACACAGCTAGTGAATGGCAGAACAAGGGTTCAGGTCCAGGGGGTCTGACCCCCAAAGCCCACTCTCACCACCACACTCTCCTGGGAGAGGTGGTTCAGGGCTTCAGGGGGCTGAAATCAATCCAGCCATCCAGAGTGGGTGGGTCAGACTTGGAAGCAGAGCAGAAGAGGCCAGAGAGGGCTTTCCTGTGACCGGTTTCCAGATTTGTCTGGGACCACTCAGGAAGTGCTGCATCATCGCCACATCGTGCAGGTCCTAAACACTCTGACTGTTTATAGGAAAATGGGCAGCCGCATCTCTACTGATGGCCTCAGGCTAGTGGGACAGCAGCTTGCAAAGAGGAGGGAAAAGACCATGGAAAATGCCGAGGGAAGCTTGAATGTTTATCCCTGTTCCAGCGTTTCTGCCATGAGGACAGGCGGTGACTAACACCAGGGAGAAGAGTCCCCACTCCTCCCACAAGTGGCATCTCTATGCAATGGACACATGAGCCCGCCCAGCCCACAGCCACCTGCGTGTCCTTGCCAGGGCAATGGGACACTGCAGAGGGGTGAGGAGACGTGGGCATCCGGTAGGTTAGGGCAGGAAACCGGCCTTTAATAACCTATGGCTAATGGGAAAAACAGTGCTTTCATGAGAGGCATGGCGGACCCCAGAGAAGCAAGAATTAGACTGACTAAACCCTCTCTCTCTCTCATCACAGTACTGTGGGAGCCCCGAGTTGTGTTTACCACATGGTTCATCGCATCCTCACCCAAAACTTCAGGAATAACTACGTTAGCATTCCCATTTTATCAATGGGGAGGCTGATACCCTTGAAACGGTAAGTAACCTGTCCAAGAGCACCCAGACGACAAGGGCCAGAGCTGGGATCCCAAGACCGGTCTGTCTGACTCCAGTGAGTGTGTGGTAACCACCGCGTTATGCCTCCACACTAGGTCACCTGGGCAAGTTCCCACTTCTGCATCTGAACAAGAGGGCTGAGTAGCTACAGCACGTGGAATTGTGTGAAAGCTAAAATAAGACAATGCATGGAGAGCTCCTAGCATGGCAGCTGGTATATAGTAAGTGCTCAAGAAATGAGCTGCAGAAGAGAGCCCACTTGGCTTCAGGCTAGTCAAACCTCCCATATTGGGTATGAATCCACTTGTAGCAGGTTGTATGCTTTTATTTTATCTCAGACACCCAGAGTTTGGACCTTAAGCTTCAGCACGCTAATGGATGTAAATGAGATGCAAATTAAGCTGTCCCTGGATATTCAGGAAACCAGCTATCTCTGACTATAGCTCTCTCTTCTCCTTCTTCTGGAGATCAAGGGGATGGGCTGTCTCTGAAGACAAGCCAATGCTCGCATCTGTCTGAGCTACCGGTCATCACCAGTAAATGGCATCTCCAAGCACTTACCATAGCAGAGGTGCTTTCAGGGCCCGATTCTGGGCATCTCCTTTCCTCTCTGTGCTCTTTCAGGAGCCAGGTCCTCACAGGTCTCCATCAGACCCGCTCAGAAGATATGGTGAAATTTCCTCTTACTCAGGACTCAGTGACTGAGGACCACTCCAAGTGGTCAGCCCTACTGGAACTGTTCACACGACAAGGGAAATTCGGACAAGCACAGGGGTAGATGGAGCTCTGCATAGCAGGATGAGATGCAGAGGGGCGGTATGCTAACGTCATGCAAATGCCTAGAGGCAACATGCACAACTACATCAGGTGGGCGCGAGGAAAGCACCGGCACAGCCCCAGGACCCTCAATGCGTGGAAGCAGTAGGATCTGGGGTGAAGTGAGCACTTGCCCTGTGTCCAGCTGGCCTCCCCCACGATGCAGGAGCTGCAGGCCCAGAGAGCCTGGTCCTTCCAAGGAAGCTGTACACCTTGGCTTTGAACTTGACATTCTTCATTTCTGGTTCAATTTGTTGTAATACCATTAAGCTTAACAAAAGTTTGAGGTTTTCTGACTCCTGGGCCTCCTGTTTATAGAACCTCTTATATGAGTGGTTCTCAACCTTCCCTGGGGTCATGGACCCTTTGAAACCACGATGAATAAACTCGAAAGGAAAGCCATGGTATGAGAAGATAGTTGCAACTCATACAACTGCAAAGGATTGGTGTCTAGAATATATTAATACAAGAGCAAACCAAAAGTCCGATATGAATCAATCATAAAAAAAAAACATACAACTCAATAGAAAAATGGGTAATAGACCGGAACTGTGCTTCACAGAAAGGAAACCTGGATGGCCAATAAACATACAAAAAGTGCTCACTCTTACTGATCATTGAAGAAATACAAATTAAATAACATTACCAGTACACACACACACACACACACACACCCAGATTGGCAAAAATCAAAATGCCTGACGATAAGGACAACAGTGAGATGTGGAGGAAACGGAACTCTCACCCGCCGCTGAGGGGAACGTAAATTGGAAAAACACTCTGGAAAAGAAGCCGGCACAGTCTGCTAAAGCCGAACGTGCCTACACCCCACGACCCAACAATCCCTTCCCAGGTACTTTCCTTACACAGACTCCTGCATGCGTGTAAGACGATGTCCACAGAACATTATTCACAAAAGTCAAATCCTGGAACTATCCCTCTTTTCCAGAAACCGGCGAGCTGTGGCTGAGTTACGCAATGCAAGACAACAGAGCAAGGGAGCAAACGTCCAGGTTCACACACGACCTCGAGGATCTCAGAAACAATGTCACGTGGCCCTCGGGACGCAAGTCCGAATATTCACCTTCAAAGTTCAAAGACAGGCAAGACCGAACAAGATATTGTAGGAATAGGTTCATAGGTGGGAAAACTATAGAGAAAGCCGGGGAATGATAATTTTTTTAAAAAATCAGGAGAGTAGTTACATCCTGGGGGAGGAAGGTGGTACTGTTAACGCAGGGCTCACCGGGGGCGTCTAGGATACTCACAGTGTTTCTCAAAGGAGAGAATTGGTACACAACAGTCGTTCCATTATTCTTTCCATTATAGGGTACACTTTGTATATTCCTCTTTGTGTATATTTCATCACCAAATAAACATAAAAATCAATCTTCCTTCTTTCTGCCATTAAAAAAAAAAAAGATCTGATGAAATGTAGGGATCCTTTTTCCAGAACTATGGAAAAACATCCAAGTGTTCCATCTCAGTGCAGGGGGTCAGAGAGCCCTTCGAGGTCCTCTGTAGGAAGAGCTCACATATGCTGCTACAGCTGATTCACACAACCGTCATCCCGGGAGGGGGGCAGCCATCCTTACTCCACCAGTGCAACCGTCATCCCGGGAGGTGGGTAGCCATCCTTACTCCACCAGTGCAACCGTCATCCCGGGAGGTGGGTAGCCATCCTTACTCCACCAGTGCAACCGTCATCCCGGGAGGTGGGTAGCCATCCTTACTCCACCAGTGCAACCGTCATCCCGGGAGGTGGGTAGCCATCCTTACTCCACCAGTGCAGTGATGCAGCTCAGGCAGCAGCATTGAAGGGAATGTTCCAGTGCTGGCAGAGCCAAGCCGGCACACCTAAAGAGGAACTCTCCACATCTGCAGTCTCCACCACCAGCCTCAGGACCCTTCCCTCCCTTCCTGGAGCATTTCCAGCTCCAAGACCCTAGCACCCCCGTTGCCTGCTCAGGGCAGCAGCTTCGGCCGGCATCCCTACTTGCTGGGTCTTCTGCAACCCCCCAAATCTCAATCCTTTGGGGGACAGAGAAGTATGGAAACACCAGAAGGTAGCTAATTGCTCGTGTTACAAAGAGTCAACTTGCTTTTTAAACCTTAGGAGGATAGGGATCTGTTTTTGGTGTATTAAAGCTTAATTGTTTAAGTGGGGGAATAAAAATCAACTTCTAAACAGGGGAGCCTAGAAGGAGAACAGATTTCCTAGAGAAGCAACATTGAGAGGCAAAGGAAGAAGACTTGCCATGTGGCTTGGGGAAGCCACTTTTTGTCTGTGGGCCTCAGTTGCTCATCTGTTCAGTGAAGTTGGGCTTCTAGAAAATGCCTGAGAAATGTCCAGCCCTGACATCCCAGGGTTCTAACCACCAGCTTCATCTGCTCCCTTCTGGAATTATATGAGACAAGAACGGCCTTCCTCATCACAGCCTGTCCTGGCACGTGGTAGATGCCGCCTAATAAAGTTGCTGGCCTGTACTCTACGTGCTCCTATTCCTCGCAAGGCTTATCACAGACACAGGCCTTCAGCCGGCCCTTGACATCGCTCTCCTCACCTATAAAATGGAGAGAATGTCTATAAAATGGGGATAGGGACAATGTGAGCTATAAAGGACGGGAAAGCCCTTCCCCAGTGCCTAGGACATGTTAGGTTCCATCTGGTTCATTCCTATCTTTCCCTGCCCTTCTTCCTTGGCCACCTGAAATAGTGCCTCTGTTCTGGCTGAGCTCACATCCCCCCAGCACACACAGAGACGCTGCTCCACCCCTGAGTCCCACCACCATCCCACTGGATGGCCCAGGCCGTGGGGAGGCAGGTGCCCACGCTGTACTACAGGTACGAATGGAATGCTAAGCCTTTCCACCCCCAAGAGGTCCTAGGAGCCTCTGTTTGTTAGACATGGTTCCCAGAGCTTGTGGGGCCCCAGTACAGTACCAACTGCACACCTTCCTCCCTTGGGGCCAAAGCCCACAAATGTTGAGTTAAAAGTGAGGGCAAGGGACGACCCTGGTGGTGCAGTGGTTAAGAATCCGCCTGCCAATACAGGGGACACGGGTTTGATCCCTGGTGCGGGAAGACCCCACATGTCGCAGAACAATTAAGCCCGCACGCCACAACTACTGAGCCTGCGCTCTACAGCCCGCGAGCCACAACTACTGAGACCGCGTGACACAACTACTGAAGCCTGTGCACCTAGATAGCCCATCCTCTGCAACAAGAGAAGCCGCTGCAATGAGAAGCCCGTGCACCGCAACGAAGAATAGCTCCCACTCGCAGCAACAAGAGAAAACCAGCGAGCAGCAACGAAGACCCAATGCAGCCAAAAATAAATTTATTTTTAAAAAAAGCGAGGGCAATAAATCCATCTAGTAAATGAAACACTCTGTAATGGATCTACCAAGTTCCTTGAAATGTAAAGAAAAATGAATAATGAAACAAAGAAACGAACAAAAAAGCAAGAGCAATTCTGACTGGAGAGTGGTTCTTTTGAGGTCTTGGCTATTAGGGGAGGTCAAAGGAGGGGGACTGGGAGAGAAGGGCAGAGAGAGGAGAGAGCAGGACAAAAGAGGAGGAAGAAGGGCGGGAGGCAAAGAGGTGGAGGGAAGGAAAGGGGGTAGAGGGAGACAGAACGTAGGAAGAGTAAAGGTAATTTCAGGTCCTGGTGCTCAGAGCTTTGAATAAACTGGATTTGGCATCAGCAGTTGCCTTGGCTTCTCTGTCTGATTTGGTCTGGGTGAGGAGGCAGGGGTCGAGACTGTGAATCCACACTGACCTTCACATAAGCTGATTGTTGGCTAGAGCTGCCCACCGCGTCCCTCACACTCGAGAGGAGACACACATGCAATCTCGGGGGCGCAAACTGCCGAATGCGGAAGGGGGGCCGGCTGCATTCCTAGACTGAAGGTCCCAGCTCCTGCCAGGTGGCCCTCCCCACACAGACCCGGGGGTGGTAACTGGAACCACTGTCACCCAGGGCACCGAACTGTCCCTTGAGATTTCCCTGCATCCCACCCAGATCTTCGTGAACAGCCCCTTTATTATTAAAATCTCCTCCAGTTACCCAATTTGAGTGAGACCCCTGTCTCCTGCTGGGACCCATCTGAAATAAGCACACAGTTAGTGATCCTCAAGTCAGCCCTGCCTCCAGGTTTTCCCATTTCCAGATAAGGAAACTGAGCCCAGAAGCTCAGAGAGGGGAAGTGACTTGTCTGGGGTTGCAGAGCTGCTAACGGAGAAGCTGGAGTTGGAAACTGCATCTACTGGTCCCCAACCTGGCATCTTCATATAATTCTGGTTTCCTAACCACAGACAGACACAGACACAGAGACAGAGGTTCAGCGATGGAGGACCAGGCCGGAGGTCAGGAAGCTCAAAAGCTAACACTGTCACCACCCACCTGGGTCCTCTCTAAGCTGGAACCTCTGAGGCAGCTGGAAACCTACCTTCCTTACCTCCCAAAGTCCTGTCAATTCATTCCATCAAAATGTCTCTGTGAAATCTTCCATCGCCACTGCCAGTGTCCTATTAGCCTCTTCCTCATTCCCTCCTGCTTGGGCACAGCCAAAGCCTCCTGCCACCATCAGCCTCACTACAGTGGGAGGGATCTTTCTAGAATGCCTACCTCGCTTTGACGTTTCTTCCTAGAATCTGTCTCTGCTTCTTCACTGCCTATGGGATAAAGTCCAGACTCCCAGCCTGGCCTCTGCCGACCTCCCCCTGTGGCCTCCTGACTACCCCACAGGACAGCCACCGGGACTTCTGCAGTCAGGCGCGTGCCCTGCTTTCCCACCCCCGGGCCTGTGCACAGACTTTCCCCTCCACCGGGAGCGCCCTTCCCAGTTCTCTGTTCCGGGTAAACTCATTTCTCTTTCAAGATCAAGCGGAAGCATGATTAAGAGGAGGGTCTCCTCAGTTCCCGCTCCCACCACTGCCCTCGCCTCACCCTAACAGCCCCACACACCAGACCATCTCTCCCACTATTGTCCCCAGAATCTTTCTTCCCGCCTCTGATACAGCATTTTTTCTGCTATGTCAAAAGTCCCTCAGGGAGTGAACCCTGGCAATAAATCTAAAATTAACCGTGGATTTCTTTATGCCACATAATAATGGCTATTGTGCCGTTCTCCCTTGCTGTTCCATGAACTTCTGGGGGTAGGGATGCATCTCTATGTCCCCAGGTCAAGGCCTGAACCCTAGCAGTGCTCAGTACATCTTGCTGACTAAGCCACTGAGATGAATGATCCCCGACTGCATGAATAAAGAGCCTTTGGGCCTGAGCTGCTGTGTGGCCTGGGGCAAGTCCCTGAACCTCTCTGCTCCCGTTTCCTCTTCCGGAAGTCTGAGTAGTAAGACCTGCCACTTGCTCATAAACATATAACTACCCTTTTCCTCCCCTTCCTCAGAGCTCAAGCCTTCTCCCAAGTGCTACAGCACTTTATGTTTACCCAGAGCCTTCTTTTAAATTCTCCTCTTTGAGTTTCCCTAAGTCCTCCTGCAGTTGATTGATTTATGCTCAGAGGAGGGCTTGTTGGATCACAGAGGTGCCGCTGCAGAGCCTGGGAGCCCCCATGCACGCCCGTAAGAGTTCTCTCATCCATAAAGGATCCTGGCTCCTAAGCGAGCATCATGGGCCATGAGAACACACAGGCCTTCTTGGTACCCACAGGCATGTGACGGCATCCTGACCTAAGACTCCGAGCTCTGTGGAAACCCAGGCGGGGGGAGCCTGGACAGCACCCCAGCTCTTCACAGACCCATCAGGCGGCGTTTGGGGTGACAAACATCGTTCTCCTCTTGCGATACACTTTCCCCTGTTTCCACCCCTGCCCCCCACCTCCCCCAGTGTTCCAATAAAGGTGCTACCCCTCCCTGAGGCAGAAGTCACCCGGAAGCAAGGCTGTGTGAAAGATCAGGCTGGGGGCGGACACCCCCTGGGAAGACCTGTCCTCCCCTGCCGCCTCATTGTAATAAGCTTTCTCACACACTGCCTCCGACTCACAGATCCCAGGAAGCCGTCCACTCACAGTAACGTGACTTATGATTTATGGTTATGATTATGATTCTCTTCTCCCCCCTCCCTTTTTTTTGGGCAAAACATCTGATTTAATGGGGACAACGCTATTCAGAGGAGCTGTGGGCTGTAAAAATTCAATAGCAGGGAAAAAAGGCTGCTAATGGTCTCTCCTACTAACAGCTACAGAGATCAGCTCTCAGGGCTGAAACAGAGGCTTCTCAGGACCTGGCCTGTGACATTCCTGCCAGTGGCTGAAAGAGACCCAGGCTCAGCCCCAGCCTGGCGTGGTGGCCCAGGACTCTGGGACTCCCTCTAAGGCTTGTCTCTGCCTCCTAGCCAGCCCATGTCTTTCATCACCTCCTGGCCCCTCCTGGCCCCCACTGTCAGTGATGGGAGGGGGCAGGGACCCTAGACTCTGGGGCCAATAGCCTCTTGCCAGGGTCCTTGGCTAAAGGAGACAGCCAGCCACTGCTGCCAGGGCTTTCAAGCCTCTACCTCTTTCCTCCAATTACAAGATGAACAATGCTGACGTAGAGGCGCTCTTACCTACTTCAACTCCTCTGAGCAGCCTGGGGTGATGGGAGCCCTGCTGGGTAGCACCCAGGACGCCTGGGTTCCGGGACTTGCTATATGACCCTGGGCAAGTCCCTTTCCCTTCTAGGTTTGCTTCTCTGGAACATGAGGCGGCTGGACAAGACCTCAGGGGCTTCTGGGTAAGCGGGGCAAGCAGTATGATGCCTATTCTCTCTTCATTGGAATATGGGCTCCATGAGGGCAGGATTCGCTTACTTGCTGTGTGTGCAGCACATAAAGTATAACACCTGTCACCTGGAAGTCATTCAAAAAGTATTTGATGCATGAATTCTGCAGAGCAGCAAACTGATGGCCTGAACGCTCAGGGGTAGAGGTTTGGGAAGGAACTCAGAGCAACTCAGAGGCCCCAGATGGGGTAAGAGCTTCTCCAGGGTTCCTCGGCTCCCCGGCCAACCCCCTCCTCCTCCATAGGAATCTCCTTCATTTTGCTTGAAAGAAAGTCATATTCCCGGGGCTGATGCTCCCAACCTCAGGTCAGCCAGTGGGGTTGAGTCCCCATGATTCCTGCTTCCCACGTCCTGTCGAGAGGCAGGCCTGGCGCGTGGGCCTGCGTCTCAGGCCCCGGGGGGCTGCTGCGTCCCTTCTAAGGGGCTCAGTCCTGACTTCAGGAGTCAGTTGCTCCCAGCTCAGGTCTGGAAGGGCCTGTTGAATATCTGGCTGCTTCGGCAAGCAGAGAGCAAATGGGAAGTTTCCAAAATCCAAATCTTTGGCCTTTGATGGTTGAAGGTCAGGATGGATAAATGGACTAAGGAGACCTCAGGACAAAGGAGGTTATGAGGCCGGGGGCCTTGACTGGATGGCCCTTAAGTGTCCTGCTGCCCCATGTGTGCCAGCTCGAGGGAGCTGCAGTGACCTGCAGGGCCTATAGGAGAGCGCAGAGGACCTAACAGCCTTCTCCAGACCCAGCTAGTCTTCTCCCCTCCCCACGCCGACAAGCTCCACCCCCCAGTGTCCACGCATCACTTGACAGAAGCGGGTCAGGCTCTCCCTTCATCCAGGCCTCTCCCCTGAGCTCTGGTAATTGGAGACTTGCCTCTTCTGCCCCTCCCTGTAATGTGTCAGAAATCAAACTCAACATCTCCCCCCAAACCTGGTCCTCCAGGGTCTCAGGACGAGGCTATGGGGCATCTTCCGAGGCTCCTCCGTCACCTTCATTTCCTGCCTCCAATCCCCCGTGAAGCCCTGTGGATTCTGTCTCTTATTCACCCTCAGTGTGCCCCTCTCTCCATCACACTGCTATTGCCCCTCTGCTGGCTCTATCCCCCTCTCCTGCCTCCATCCCCCCTCTCCCGGTTCCGTCCCCCCTCTCCTGGTTCCGTCCCCCCTCTCCTGGTTCCGTGCCCCCTCTCCTGGTTCCGTCCCCCCTCTCCTGGCTCCGTCCCCCCTCTCTTGGTTCCATCACCCCTCTGCTGGAGAACTTCCTGTGAAGCCCTTCCTGGTGGCCTCTGCCGCTCCAGTCTGGCTCTTTGACCAGTGAGGGCCTGAGGGAAGACCTGCAGCTGCGATCCTTTTCTGAGGGGGATGAGAGTGTGGGTGGGGAGGCTGCTGAGGCAGGGACAGTACTCAGAAGAGGGTGTGAGGCAGGAAGATCGTCTTGTTCTCCTCAGCCAAGGTAGGAGTGGATTGGAGAGAAGGAAGGAAATGGAGGATGAGGGAGGGACCTCAGAGGCCCCCCCTAGACCACCTGGCCAGCCCAGCTTGAGAGTATCTGTACCTTCCTCTGCCCTCACACAGCGAGCTCTAGGGGCCCTGTGAGGCCTGGGCGCCAGTTTGCAAAGCTCAGAGGGAGAAAGGTTGCTGCCTCCTCCCTGCCTTCAGAGAAACAATCTGGTCTGTGTAGCAATCACTTGCTCACGACTGTCTCAAATTCTACTGGTGGAAACACCGTAATTGGACGGGCTGCAGCAGGAGAATGCTTGTGACAGGACAGCGAAGGAAGAGAACAGATGGCAAAGTGGTACATTCATTCTGGCTCTAGCCACTTAATAGGCTCCCCCAGCCCCGCTCCCCCAGCCCCACCCGTGGAAGGGGGTTGGGCAGCAAAAATGCTGTTTCTGGGCAGCCTTTTCCTGCAGGGTCCTTTAATATTCTTGCTGTACTGTGCTTTTGTTTTTGTTTTTAAATGGTGTTTGGGCCTTCCTGAAGCCGTGACAACCTTCCAGCCTCTTTTGCAAACCCTAAAAGTGACTTTGGGGGCAGAAGAGGTGGAAAGAGGGCAGAGTTGGGTTTCAGTCGAGAAGCGGCCGAGGCCCAGAGTGAGTAAATACATGAGTTGGCGAGAACTCCTCCACACCTCCTGTTTGCGCCAGGGTGCAAGTTGGTGCTGAGTTAAGATTCCCGAAGGGGAGAGTTGGGGAGATGGTGGCTACGTCCCTAACCTAACTTCAGGGGCTTCATGGTGCCGGGCTGCCAGGGCAGGGACCTCCTCGGGGCCAGTCTTGTGACAGATGATGGCTTTCCTATGTCAGGGGTGGCAGCCAGTGGGAAGGAAGGACCCTGCCTAATTGCTTTTAATTTTAAAATCCTGATTTTACTAAAGGAATCTCCCGCCATAGTTCCCTAACTAACCCAGGGGCTCAGGGAGAGGAAGAGATGCCTTCCCCTCCGGGAATAAAATCATATTCTCACAGAGGTGCCGTCAGGACTCTGAAAGGAAGGGTATAGCCCCTCACCCAGGGATCCCAGAGCTCTGACCAGCATCTCCGAGAATGAGACTTGCCCCTGGGGGACACGTGGAGCCACCCAGGACAGGAGGCAGGTCCCCTCTGTGACCGGATAACCTGGGGCCAAATCCTAGCTCCTGGAAGTTAGGGAACCTCTCTGAGCAAAGTGTGCTCATCTGTAAAATGGGACTGCTATTTCCTGGTCTGACCACCTTCCAGGAGCCTTGTGAGGTTATCGAATACGAGCATGGATGTGACAGTGCTCTGGCGGTGGTTAAAACTTGTGTGCTGTCCGAAGGGTTTGTTCCTCTGTAACGGGCAGGCTCTGCTCGCCAAAAATTGCAGTGTTTGTGAAGTGTGCACCAGTCAGGTGCACGTGGCCTCAGATTCTAGCTTGTTTCCCTCTGCTGGGGTAGGGGTAGGGGGCGTGGGGGTGTCCTGGCAAAGGCTGCAGACAACCTGGGCTTTGGCGGGGCGGGGGGGGGGGAGGATTGATCACCAACCACCACAAATAAACGACAAAAAAATGTCATTTTGAGCATTTCTTCAGTGCCATGCACTTTACATCCAAAATCTTTTCTAATCCTCACCACAACCCTATGGCAAAGAAACTATGCTTTTTCAAATGGGGACATTGAGGCACAGAGTGACTCAGTAACTACCTGCAGGTCACACAGCTGGGATAGGATCCCAGGATTGTCTGAGTCTGGAGGTCACACCCTCCACCACTAGGCAAACTATCTCTCTGATTAGACAATGGCCCTGGTGACCCACAGGGAAGAGGACACCAGGTGCTGCTCTATCTCTTCAAGGAGAGTGCAAAGATCAAAGAGGCTGTGGGGCAGATATAACCACTGTATCAGTCAGCTGTTACCGCGTAACAAACCATCCCCCAAATTAGTGGCTTAAAGCAATAGCTCACAATCTACAGTTTGGCTGGGCGACTCTTTTGTTACTGCTCACAATCTACAGTTTGGCTGGGCGACTCTTCTGCTCTCTGTGGTGAGGCGCAGGTTGGGAGAGGACCCTGCTGTCCTTGGCTGTAGGCTGATCTGGGATGCCTTGATGCTTCTCCACAGGCCTCTCAAATCCTTCCAGCAAGTCAGCCGAGCACATTCTTATGACAAAGGCAGAGGAGCAAGAGGGACATGGAAATACAAGTGCTTTTTCAAGCCCTGCTTGTGTCAAGGTTGCTGCCGTTTCACTGGCCAAAACAAGTCACAGCCATGCCAGAGTCAGCGTGGGAGGACGCTACCCAAGGGCAAATGAAGAAACCAAGGCCAGGGGAGGCCAAGGCCACCCCCTGGTAAGTATCAGAGCTGTCAGGATTCTGAGGCCAAGATCCCTAACTTGGGGTCTGTGAACTTGGGTGGGAGAGAAATACAACTTTATGTTCACTCACCTCTAACTGAAATTTAGCATTTCCTTCAAGTGTGAATGTTAAGCAACATACCAGTTATATTAACAGCACCTCTGGCTTTGTCACCAGTCAAAATCACAGATATTTTCATGTCACGCTCCACTTGCGGCAGGTATCCTGAAATGCCGTCCGTGCTCATTACTGCTTTGAAAGTACAGTGGTTATGACACGTGATGTTAGGCCTTGTCATGTGCTGCGTTAATAAAGAGCGCATACATTGCTATCGCCCAATTTAAAATTGTTTGATAACTTTTTTTTAAACAAATAAAATTGGCTTGTTTTGTAATCATGAATATTTTATACATTTAAAAACACTGATCTGAGAAAGAGCCCATAGCCTTGACCAAACAGTCACAGGGATCATGGCCCAGAAGAGGGTAAGACGCCCTGCCCCCAGCCTGGGCTCCTAACCCTGGGCTCATCTTTCCTTTTCCTCCTGAGCTCAGCAGAGTGAGAAGCTTGGACTAGCCTGGGGGCTTGGCACATTCGGGCAAGGCCTGCCTCTCTCTTTCTCTCCCTGTCCAACACTCCCCCGCCCTTTCCCATCCCTCGGCCATGCAGGAGTTAAACGCCCAGTTCTCTGGAGAACCCACTGTTCCCTTTTACAAACAAGTCAGGTTTGTGCCGATTTCCGGGCACCAATTATGGGCCAGCTCTCTCAGACCAATTAAAATGTGCAGGTGCAATAATGTCGACATCAACAGTCTGAGGTTATCTCAGCAGATATTTTTCATGAAATATTTATAAGAGACTGAGAATTTTAACCCCTTCCGTGACCATGCCTCCCCTCTCAGGCAGGGCCCTCACCAGTGGAGTGAGAGCCTGCGATGAGGGCAGGGAGGTGCGCAGAATCCTGCAGTGATGGGGGGGGCGGGGCAGGCGCTGAGAATGCCCAGGAGGGTGGGCGGGGATAAAGACTTCTCTGAAGGTCTTAAAAAAAACCAGAATCTGTAGAGTTAGACTAATCAAGTGGCTGGTGTTCTGGAGAGCGCCCATGTGGGTTCCAGAAGACCCAGGTTTTAGTCCGGACTCTGCCATGCACTTGCTGTGTGACCCCAGGCAAGCGAGGCACTTGGCCTCTCTGGGCCGCCCTGTCATCATCTGTAAATGGAAGGAAACAGCCCCACCGGGTACACCTCACACAGCCGCGGTGGGAAGTACACAGCAGAGCAAACGGGAGAGGCTTTGGAAAGAGGTCCTGCCTGCAGGAGCTTCTCTCAAGGGGCTCTGGCTCCCGAAGCAGGTGACCTGGGCTCTTCAGCTAACAGGAGTGGGACGTCGATGACACCAAGTGAGCGTTGATGAAATGTTTGTGGAATGAATGCATGACCAGACTTGACCACTTTCTAGCTCTGTAACTAGCTGTTCAGGTCTGTCAGCTTCAGTCTCCTTGCCTGTAGTAGGGGCTTCTGGTCCCAATCCCTCAGGGTCCTCCTGGGGATGAGTAAAGACACTGGCTCTTTGTGAAGCGGAAAGACTTCCCCCGCTTATAAGGGTATTGTCTGTGAGACTGGACAAGCTTCCTCAGGACCCTCCGAGGAGGGTCTCATGATCCAGCAGAGACAGAGCTGCCAGATGGGGCTGACGGTAATACTGGCCCCGTTTCGCCTACCTCCCTGTCTCCTTGAAGGAAATGCTAATTTTCGGTTAGAGGTGTGTGAACATAAAGTTGTATTTCCTTCCCACCCAAGTTCACAGACCCCAAGTTAGGGATCCTGGCTTCAGAATCCTGACAGCTCTGATATTTACTAGTGGGTGGCCTTGGCCTCCCCAGGCCTTGGTTTCTTCACTTGTAAAGCGGGTTTGGGAGGTGGGCTGAGCGGGCTTTAAAAACTGCTCTGCCACTTGGGTGCGCCCTGGGGAGGTGGCCGGGCCTCACCAAGCCTCACTGGCTGCAGAACGGGGCCCCTGGCAGGACTGCCCTCAGGCTGCTCTAGGGCTGGCTGAGAGAGTGCAGGCAAAGTGCCTAGCAGAGTGCCCAGCAGAGGAGCTCAGTACGTGGTAGCAACCCCAGGGTGAACCTGGTGCTTTGACGTTCAACCCAGGCTGCCCAGAGGCAGACGGGAAGCCCGTGTCTCCCCCACCAGACCTCGACTGCTCAATACGCTCAATCTACTGTCCTGGTCTCTGTTACTCCCTGCCATCGCCCAAAGAGGGTCCTGGATTCTGGAACACATCATCTCCAGAGCAGGGCTGCTCTGGGACATTTTCAAGTCAGTACCCAGCAGGCAGCTGCGATGGAGAAGCCAGACAGGCCCATGTGGTGGCCGGCACAGCCCTGCCTTGGGTGCAAGTACCACCTTTAGGGCTGTAAATGAGTCCCCAGCTCTCCCACAGCACGTGCAGTGACGTCACCCCCCTCCCTCTCCCCGTGCCTGCTGAGGGCCTCATGTTCAAGCATCAGGCCTCACCCCAACTCTGTGCTAGTAATGGGGAGGCCGGACCGTCCTCCAGACAGACAACCCCTTTAGGTCAGTAAGGTGGGAGCAGTGGCTGACCTCGGCCTCCCAGCCCTCTCTGGGCCTAGACACAGCAGGTAGAGGGGCATCTCCTATTTTGGAGTGTCAGGGAAGGTTGCCATGGCTACCTGCCTGTTCTGAATCCCATCCAGCCCAAGCCCCACCCCCTTCCTTGACTGACAGCTGCAGCGCTGAACAACAGCCCCACCCCGTCCTCCTCTGCTCTTAGGTGCAAAGGCGTCCAGAGCCCTCTGGAAGGGAACCCCCCCCCATCCCCGATCTCGGGGGAACTCTCCATTCCCAAGGAGACCCCTCTTCCTCTGGGACTTGCTGTGGGTCCTGCGGCGGAAGCCATCCTCTCATTTTGGAAGCACGTAGGGCCCATTAGTGCCAAAGTGAGCAGAGAGAGGGTACCTCGGGGGAGCCGTGGTTGTGGGGCTGAGATGGGAGGGTGGAAACATCCATGGGGAGCGCATCCTGCAGGTCCAGGCTGGGTAACCGCGGGGGGACAAGAGGGAACAGATGGACAGGGGGCAGAGGACCAATGGCCCCTCTTCTGCCTGACCGAGTGGCCCTGCCCCTGCCCCAGGTCCCTGCTCCCCGGCTTCCCACAGTCCCTCTGGAAGAAGTTAAAGGGGAACCAGTGGGCCTGAATGCCTGCTCTGTGCCAGTTACTGTGCCTTGCTTTATGGACACAACCCCATGCCATGTCACAGTGACTCTGAGGTGGCAGGAGTGCTGTCTGAGTCCCATTTTACAAACAAGAAAGTGAGGCTCAGAGAGGTTAAGTGATTTGCTTAAGGTCACGGAGCTAGGAAGTGGCAGCAGCAGAATTCAAACCCAGGCCTCCCTGACATATGAGGCCTCCATGAACCATGAACTTCCCACTCTGAACCTGACCCTCAGAAGCCTGCCTACCAGTACCTGAGATGTGTCTGTGTGCCAGGCAGTGTTCTGGGCTCCGCAGGCCTCACACCTCCTTAGATCCCCACGGATGCACTGCTTTAGAGCCCAATGTCACACAGCCTGGAGTGGGAATCGAACCTGATTTGTCCGCCTCCAAATACAACGATCTTAGTTCAATTCAACCAATGCTAACTAAGCATCTACTATATGCCCAGCCTAGACCTAGTGGGGCTATGGCAGTAAACAAAAACAAGACACCCCAGCCCACCCCACCCCCACCCTGGGGAGCTTACTTTCTAAGTGGGAGAACAGACAAAAGCAATAGACAAAAGGTAAATCACCTAATACATTAGAAAGTGGTAAGTGCTGGGAAGAAAGTCGAGCAGAGTAAGGGCGGGTGGGTGAGCCCGGAGCGGGGTAGGAGGGGGACAGTATGAAAGACGGCAGACAGAGGAGACCCCAGCGAGAAGGTGACATGTTAGCAAAGACTTGAAAGAGTTGAGGAAGTGAGCCAGGTGTATAGCAGCACCTGGTACGTAATAGGTGCTTAGTAAATATTTGCTGAAAGAAGGAACAGATTCCAGGATCCACGGGTGGAGTGGCAGTTGCAAGCTATTCATAAATAGTAACAGTTACGACACATCAGCTAATATGCTGCTCCCCTCGGCATCCTGCAGACTTTATTTATGGCGTGTGTGGACGCGGCACGGCATTCTAAGCTCAATAACTGTTTGTGGACTTAAAGACGAAAGGCATGCGGGCCCGGAGGGAATGCCTAGTGCATCTCCTGGGACCAGCTCTGGTGTGAGCTCCTCCCCCAAGACGGCTCAGTCCTGTGCTCCCTGCGACTCCTGACTTTTCTGTAAGGGGGAAAACTGCCAACCACAGACATGCGTGCTGGGCAGAGACCTGTGGGCAGGCCCGACGGGCTGGGGTGGCGGAGTAGGTGATTGTGGCTTTGTGGCTGGGAGCTAATCAAGGGGCCAGGCCCCTGGCTCTGAAAGGGGACCCGGGCTCCTCTCAAGCCTGCTCAGGGCATTTCAGTACCGCGTGGCTCACTGTTCGCTGAGAGGTGAGCCGAGACGGTGTTTCTGAGGCCAGTGCCCAGCGAGATGTGGGCAGGGGCATGGGGGTTAGAACATTATCTGCAGACTCGGCTCGCAGGGGAAATCCTGACAGTGCTGCAAAAGTAAACTGTGCTTTCCTATAATTAGATACATATTTATTTTAAAAGGTTATAATTTCCTACTGGTTTGCTGCTTGGTAAATACAGAGTTGTTGTTTTTTTTTTTTTTTTTTTTCCTTAACTGCAGCTCAGGAAAAACAAATCCAGGTCTGGACTTGAATAGGGATGTCATGATGATCCCGGGCAGCAGTTTTCTTCTAAACCCCAGCAAAGCCAAGAGCAAGATGGGATGGAGCTGGAGTCAGTTTGGGGTAAACAAGATGTGGGGGCAGGCAGAAGGGTCAGAAATAGGCCTGGGTGTAACTGGAGTGACATCATTACTGCCCTGCAATTCCCTCCTCTGTGCTTTCACTCCTGCATCCCCCTCTGCCTGGAATGCCTTTCTTTCTCCATAGCTGCATGTCTAAATCCTACCGATCAGGACTTCCCTGGTGGCGCGTGGTTAAGAATCCACCTGCCAATGCATGGGACATGGGTGCCCTGGTTGGGGAAGATCCCACATGCTGCAAAGCAACTAAGCCCGTGCGCCACAACCACTGAGTCTGCGCTCTAGAGCCCGCAAGCCACAACTACTGAGCCCACATGCCACAACTACTGAAGCCCGCGTGCCCTAGAGCCTGTGAGCCGCAACGAGAGAAGCCACCGCAATGAGAAGCCCACACACCGCAACAAAGAGTAGCCGCCACTCGCCACAACTAGAGAAAGCCTGTGCACAGCAACGAAGACCCAACGCAGACAAAAAAAAAAAAATTCCTACCTATCAATACATGAATGAAAGGCTGCCTCATCCGGGAAGCCACCCTGGATTCCCCTGCTTGCTGAGAGCTGTCTTTAGCCTGATTTCCCACAGCCCGTCCTCAAATCATCTAAGGCAGCTGTCACAGTACGTTGTGGTTACTTGGTGTTGTGGGTTGAACTGCGTCCCCTCTCAAAAAGATGCATATTGAAATCCTATCCCCTGGTTCCTGTAAATGTGACCTTATTTGGAAATTGGGTCTTGGCAGATGGAGTTAATTAAGAAGAGGTCATATTCAGTTTGGGCGGAGGGCCTAATCCAGTATGACTGGCGTCTTTATAAGAAAAAGAGGAGAGACACAGCAACAGACACACACGGAGAGCGCCATGTGACAACAGACGCAGAGACTGGACCGATGCAGCTGCAGGCCAAGGATTTCACAGCCTCCACCGGCAGCTAGGACGAGGCAGGGGAGGAGTCTACCCGGAGTCTCGGAGGGAGCATGGCTCTGCTGACACCTTGATTTTATTTTATTTTATTTTATTTTATTTTATTTTTAATTGAAGTATGGTTGATTCACAAGGATTCCAGTGTCCACGTTGATTTTAGATTTCCAGCCTCGTGAACAGTGAGAGGATACATTTATGTTGTTTTAATCCATTCAGTTCACGTTACTTTCTTATAGTAGTCCTAGAAAACTAATACCCTGGGGTACAGGCCTTTTCTTTCTCCTGGAAAGTTCCCTCCTGTAACACAGCGTGGCACAGTATCCCTGCTCCGTTAACACTGACTGATGTGTGAACGGTTGGATGGATGTCTCTCTGGAGAGGAGGATCCACATCTGGCTGGTCTTTGTGTTCCCAAATGCCTCGTAGGGACCAAGGTACTGGCCTAGTTCATGTCCCTGTGGCCTCCAGTCTGGGTCACCACAGTAGACTCCCAACTGGCCTCCCTGCCTCCACTCTTGTCATCCAGCCACTTCCTCAAGCTTTGCTGAACTCTTAGGTCATTCCAAACTGATTGGTCTTTCCAATCCCTGGGCCTTTGCTGCTCCCCCACCCCCAACCTGCCATCCACCAGGAAAAGCCCCACCCGTCTTTCAAGGTCCCCTGCACTTTCTGTGTGTTCTGTCTCTAGGAGAGCTCCTTTCAACCTGGGTTACAGTTACCTGTTTCCTTGTCTGTCCATCCTGCTAGCCTGTTAGTATTCTGAGGTGAAAGATCCTTTATTTCCCATCTCCGTGTCCCTGTGCCTTCCCACAGAGGAGGGGCTGGTGGATGCCTGAGGGCTGAATGAGGGTATGAATCTGGGCTGAGTGGCAAGAGGAATGGTCCTCCCTTGTCTTAGGGAGCTTGTGAGATGATTTTCAGATCTGCCCCACTCCCTTCCAGGGCTTGGGGTCCCAAAGGACTGGAAGGCTGGTGGGGAGACCTGATGGGCAGAGCTGGAAGGGGCTCTAGAGCGGCTTCTTGGTCGCCCTTCTCAAGTCTGAGAAGAGGGTGCAAGATCAGAGGAAAGGAAGAGGCTTGTCCCTTCCCATGGGGCCATGCGCCCAAAGCCCCAAGATTTGCCTGGAGCCTCTGGTCTGCTTACTTAATAAGACTCTTCAGCGTTAGGGGCTAGAACTGGGGGATCTGATGGGGAAAGAAGGAAGGAGAAGGGAACTAAGTTCTTCAAGAGGAAACAAGAACTCAGACTTACAACACCTACACGTGCCAGGCCCTGGGTGAGCTGCTTTGACACTTTTTTTTTTTTTTTTTTTTTTTTTTTTTTTGCGTTATGTGGGCCTCTCACTGTCGTGGCCTCTCTCGTTGCGGAGCACAGGCTCCGGACATGCTGGCTCAGCGGCCATGGCTTATGGGCCTAGCCGCTCTGCGGCATGTGGGATCTTCCTGGACCAGGGCACGAACCCGTGTCCCCTGCATCGGCAGGTGGACTCTCAACCACTGCGCCACCAGGGAAGCCCTGCTTTGACACTTTATCTGGAATTCTCAGCACAGCCCTAAGAGGCAGGTACTATTTGCAGATGAAGGAACTGAGGCTTAGCTGCCCCAAGTCCCACAGCTGGTAGAGCTGGGATTTGAACCTAAGCCCATCTGGCCCAAAGCTATGAGCTGTCTCCTCTATGAAGGGCACTAGAATTGGCCTCAGAGGTGGCCAGTCCAAAGGGGCAGCAAACCCTATGCTCTCAGATGCCTGGAGAACATCTTGTAATTTGTGTTTTTCAAAATGGAAGAGAAGGTTCTGGGGTCCTCAGGCCCTTGAAGAAGCTCTTGTCTCCACTGGAGCAGTTAAGTCAAGTGGAGGAGAGTAAGGATCCAGGCTAGGGGTTCAGACTTGGAGGATTCCATCCACAGCGTGATGGGGCCAACACGAGCGGCTAACACAAAGGTCCCATTAATGGGGGTGTAGCGTCCAGAAGGAGGGAGGTGATTATTCTGCTAGGCCTTGCAGGGGCCTGAGCAGGTCTGAGCAGGGTCCACTCCTGGGACCCCACAGTGAGAGAGACACTGCCTGGTGAGGGAGTTGGGTATTTTTCACCCAGAGAAGACACAGCAGGAAATGGGAACTGTCATCAATACCTCAAGGGCTCTCCAGTGGATGAGCAATTAGACAGATTCCTTCTGGTTCTAAGAGCTGGAGCGAGGACCAGCTGCTGGAAGGGATGGGAAGCCAGACTTCACGTGTTTCCTATTAAAACACGAGGGGCTCCCTTGATGGGAATAAGATCTCTATCACAGGAGTCATTCAAGTGAGATGGCAAAAAGTTGAGTCAGCATGAAATTATGAGTTGGACCAGGTGCCTCACCGCTGATGATGAGAATGTCTGGCCTCAGGAGATGCTCGTAACTCTACTCCCACTATGATATTTTCTATGGCAATGCATTAAGTACTTGCTAAAAAGTCAGAGGCCCTGGTCTTTTGAATCAGGCATTTCCCTTGATAGTGAGGTCTGGGAATCTGCATTTTAAGGTGATTCTGATATGCAACCAGGTTTGAAGGTCACTTCTATGAGGTCATGGGGGCAGCAACATCCCTCAACCCCTTCCCCCAATTCACATTATAGAGATGCTCAGTGTCTCCCACTCAGCCCCTCAGCCCCTCAGGCCTTCAGCCCCAGGCCTGATCTGCTGCAGGCCAAGGGGTGCTGACTGGCTGAGGCAGAGTTTATGCCTGGTTGTTGGTCCTTTTCCATCATGATCCTCTAGGGAAGCAGGAACCTGGTCTGTAATATATACAGGGTGGGGAGAGGCATCCCTGAGGCCTGGACTATTTCTCTGATATGTTTGCCAATAACAGGGGGTGGTGGTTAATTATATGTGTCAACTTGGTTGGGCCATGGTGCCCAGATATGGGGTCCAACATCATTCTGGATGTTTCTGTGAAGGTATTTTCAGATGGTATTCATGTTTTTTTAAGTTGGTGGAGTTTGAGCAGATTGCCCTCCATAATGTGGGTGGGCCTCATCCAATCAGGTGAAGACCTGAATAGAACAAAAGACTGACCTCCCCCAAGCCAGAGGGAATTCTATAGCAGACAGCCTTCAAACTTGAATCACATCATTGGCTCTTCTCTTGGTCTCTAGCCTATTGACCCATCCTGTAGATTTTGGACTTGCCAGCCTTCATAATTGTGTGACCCAATTCCTTTAAATAAATCTAGTATATGTACATATATATACACGTACACACACACACACACACACACACACACACACCAACCACGATACCTGGTGGTGTAATATCTATATACACACATACACACACACCCTGTTGGCTCTGTTTCTCTGGAGAATCATGACTGAAACACAGGGCGACAGACCAAGGCAATCAACAGAGGCATCCCACAGAGCCGAGCTCCCTGGGCACCAGGAACTGCCAGGCATAGAGGCGGCACAGAGAATGCGAAAGCTCATTCTGCCCAAACCATTTCCCTCTGCTCTGAAGTCGGTTTCAGAAACGCAGAGCGCTGGCAGGCAGGGAGATTATATGAAGTTCCTCCGAACATTCTCGGGAAATGCAGAGTGAAGCCACGCCAGAAACCCAGTCACTGGGGAGCCGGCAGGTGGGCTGGGACAGCTGACTGAGAGAGCATGCCTTAACCTGTCCAGACACAGGAGGGGATGCAGAAAGTGGGGGATGGAGGGAGCCTCCAGAGAACTTGGAAAAACTAGATAGAGATAGAGACCCACAGAGGCCAGCTCCCAAATCACCCTGAGAATCAAGGTGAGGAAAGTTCACAGAGAATGTTCCCAAGCCTCTGAGATCCCAGACCCCCAAATCAAAAAGACCTAGGGGGTCATCCAGTCCAGCCCTCTGCCTCCAGACTGGACAGCTGGCAGCCCAGGCCAGTGGGTCCCCTATATTGGGAGTATTTGAAAAGAATATCATGGAAGAAGAGAGGGAAGAGGGGAATCGTGATGACATGATGACCATGACCTTAGCAGGTTTTGAGCACCCAGTGGGTCCCAGGCACTGAGCTCAGAGCTCTCCAAGCACTATCCCGTTGAATATGGACAGTAATAATACGCAGTAGGTACTACTATTCCTGTGCCCATTTTACAGATGAGGAGACTAAGGCCCTGGTAAAGTAACACCCAGGTAGAAAGTGAAAGAACTGAAATTCACACCCAAATCAGCCTGATTGAAAGCCCTTGTTCTTAACCACCATGGAAGGAAGAAGAAAAATGGGTGGAGGGGAAGAAAAAGAGCAGAATTCTGCCACTTTATGAATAAGGACGCAGGCCCAGAAAGGACAAAGAACCTTCCTGGGGTCTCAAAGCTGGTGGTGCAGGCTGGATGTGAAGGTTGCAGAGCTGGACAAGGGACCAAATAGGAAAAGATGCGGGAAGGAGGGCCCCAGGCCTGGCTGGTCCCCCAAGCCCAGCAAGTGTGTTCTCAGACCCCGGAGAAGGACTCCTGCCAAATCTCCCTCCTGACAACCCTGGCATTCTACCTTTTGTGTCCTTCTCCTCCTGGATTTCTTTTTGAAGTATTGATACAAACACCCCAGAGAGGCATGGCATTCTGGGGTCCAGCTCGAACACCTTCAGCAGGGGTGCATCTATCTGGTAACTTTTTACAAATGTCTCTGGCACCCGGAGGTGAAAAACGTTAGCCCAACTTCAGGCTACCCCTTGAACGTAAGTGTAGGCAGTAAGTCTGAGAGAGATCCACAGAGAGGGCAGCCTGGGGAGAAGGGGAAATAGCAGGAAGGGGCTGTTACAGGCGCCTGGTGGTATCCCCTGGCTCCTCAGATCTGCATTCCCTAAACTAAATGCCATCCTTCCTCCCCAAACCTCACCTTCTACCTGGCCGATGGCGCTGAGATTCTGGGAGTCATCCCCGCTTTGCTTCTCTCCCTCCCCCATCCCGCCAACAACTGTGTCCTGCCGATCCTACCTCCTAGACTGACCTAGAATCCTTGTACTTCTCATCCCTCCACTGCTACCACCTAGTCTAAGCCATCACTTCTTACCCGGACTAATGCTACCACCTTCTACCTGGTCTCCCTGCGTCACCTGTTGCCCTGCTCCCATCCATTTTCACTCAATAGCCCAAGTGGTCTTTTTAAAACACAGATCTGTCCAGGTCCATGCCTCCTAAAACCCTTTCCATGGTGCTCCACTATCTGCAGGATAAAGCCCAGACTGCTAAGCGGCGCTTACTAGGTCCTCTGTTATCTGACAACTACACACTTGCCTGATCCCACCTCCTGCCACTGCCCAGGGCACTCTCCACTCCAGCCATCTAAGCTCATTGGGGTTCCCTCACCTGCTCTCCTGCACCTCCCTGCTTTTGCATGTGCTGTTCCACCCCCTAGATTTCTCCCTCTTCCCCATCCCCTTGCCCTTTTGTGGAGCCCACCGTTTAAGAGGTAAGCCAGGCATCATCGCTTCTGGGAAGTCTTCCGGGATCTCCCCCACCCCCGCCCCTACACCAGGCAGATGGCCTGGCCTCTCGGCATTCACAGCAGTCTGCACGTTCCTCCACACTGTTTTTAATTATGCGTTGACTTGTCTGTCTCAGCTAGACTGTGAGCATGTGAGCTCTTTAAGTGATACAGGGATTGTATCTTTCTCATCACCAGTGACTAGCTCTGGTTCCGCCATGTAATTAGAGTTCGATGAGCATCTCCGAAATGAAGGCAGGTGTATAAGACGCCATAATGCCAGGCAGAAGGTGGTCAGAGATGAGGCTATGATGAGAGGTACAAGGGAGAAAAAGGGGTTGATTTTAAGTCTTTCTGGAAGTGCTGGCATTGGAGAGGGGTCCCAAAGCACGGGCAGGGTTTCAACAAGCAGAGATGGGATGACAAGAGGGCGCTGGGGGCTCTGCTAACCGTTTGTATAAACACAAATGTCGATGCTGGCATTGCAGGCTCAGAGGCAGGTCCGAGACCCAACCTTAGCATCCAGTCCACTGGAGTCTCGACCTTGCCCTTCCAGCTGTGACAGTAGCGGATCCGGATCCCCATGGCAGACTGCTTTTCCTTTGGGCCACTGGAAAAAGCAATACATTTGGGCCTTTAAACAGCTTGGCCAGATTCTCCATTGTCCTGATTTGCCTTTATTCACAAGGCCGCTTGGTCTCACTCGGCGCTCTTTGCTATTTCCTTGTTATATCCTCTACGGGCCCATGGCCTGCAAGTAGCTGGAAGGGAACCAGAGCCTCAGGGCAGTCGGGGTTCAGGAAGACTCAGTGGCTGAGCCTTTCCTGTCACTTGGGACCGTCTGCTCTTTGGGGCTATGTGGATACGGGTGGTAAGACAAGTTTCTGTGCTAAGAAGAGTATTTGGACATCTTGACAAGGTCTCTATATTAACCAGGAACTTGAACGAGTGTCGCCAGAAACCCACAAACAAGGCGGCGTATTTTTTTCCCAAATTGGTTGTTCGTATTCAGGAAGCTGGCTGCGGGCTGGGAGTCAGCACACATGCGTGCAAGTGGAAGCCAGGCGACCATGCCCCTTGGCTCACTGGCACTGGGAGCTTAGCTGAGCAGAGGCTCACCTGGTGCCCAGGAGCACAGGATCAAGAGATTTGCCTTGCTGGCAGTTCAGCTGCGCTTTTGATTAAGCAACAAAAAAATGTAAAAAGCAAAACCAACAACAAAACAGAGAAGAAAAGTTATTCAAGGTGAAATGGTTAAGTTGGGTGGACTTCCGACGTCTGAGAAACCAGAGCGTAACTGCTTTTGGAACCCACCCACTCTTGGGAACAAGAAGGGGGTGGGTGAGGAGGAAGGGAAAAGAGAGGGAGGGAGGGAGGGATGGACTTTTCTGGAGACCTACATGCTAAGCACTGGGCTTTGCCTAAATCGAGAGGCCAAGGGGCAGAGTGGTTGAGAGAGTGGGATGCCAGAGCCAGTCCAGCTGGGCTCAGTATCTGGCTCTGTCCTCTGCAACTGTGTGTCCCTGGACTCTGCGTAACCATTCTGAGTCTCTTTCCTCAGTAGTGAAATACAAGTTGTTATGAAGATTAAATGAGCAAATACATATAAAGAGTTGAGAACTCAACCTGGCACATAGTACGTGTTCCCTAACTGTTGGCTATTATTATTATTATATTAACTTGTTTAATCTTAACCATAACCTATGAGGTATATGCTTTTATTCTCCTTGGTTCTCAGATCAGGACAAGCTCAGAGAGAGAAATTCCCTGCCCAGGTCACACAGCTGGTAAGAGGCAGAGATGGAACCAACTCCAAGTTGGACAATCTCCTTACACCTGTGGTAGGAGCCTGCTTCACCTCTGACTCTGGCTGATGACAGCACTGGTCCTGCCTCCTCAGATCTCAGTCCCATAACGGAGGCTCCATTCACCCCCAACACATGACCCCACGTGATGGGGTTCGTGGAACACAGTGGGTCTTCCTTGGTGAACCCCTCCCTCTATTCTCCTCACAGAGGTAGGAATCATGGACCAGAAGGGATCAAGAGAGCATCCTGCGGACCTTCCTTCTCACCTGGGATGACAGAGCAGTGGGCTGAGAGTCAACAGATTTGGGTTCCAGCCCCAGCTCTGCCACTAACCCAATGGGGGACCTTGGGTAAGTCATTTTCCCACTCCCTAAAACGAAGGAGTTGGATTCAACCATCCTGAGCTCTCTGAGGCTCTATGTTTACACTTTTGAGGATCCGTGTCACATCTCACATAATAAGATGAAAAAGTGTCTCAGCCAGTTGACCAAAATCAGAAATGATAACCCATCTGTTAAGTGTCCCTTGCAAGCACATCCGTTTAGGACATACCATCAATTCAATGGGCTTTGAGAAGAGGTAGGAGAGCAGGGAGAGAACCCCTGTTTACTTTGTACATCCCGGATTTGACGCTTCCCCACTCGAGAGCTCACGTAACCCACCCACAGCAGCCCGGAGACACAGGCACTGCTGGTGATGTCGGTTTACAAAGGAGGCAACTGAGCCTCAGAGAAGTCAGGTCAAACCAGTAGAGATGACCTTGGAACCCATAGATTTCTGACTCCAAATCCACGCTCCTTACAAGATTCCAAGCGAACACACGACTTCACATTTTGTTCTTTTTTAAGCGTCTTGCTGTTCTTGCACGATCTCCCCTCCACCTGCAAAGCAGGAACGAGAGCCAGTTCACATTTTACCGCCCCCAGTCCTGGCTGCTCCGGAACGAAACCGTCTGATCGGGGCCTGGAAAGCTTGACTGCGAATGTCTAGCACATGGCTCGTTGGTGTCTTCTGAAGTCAGCCAAGCTGAAGCGTGCCTGGGGGCTGAACGATCGTGTCCCCGGTGCCGCAGAACCCACTCCGCATGTGTTTCCCATCCTCCACGGTCCTCCCGTCCTATCTGGGTTCCTTCTTTGCAGGCGGTTTACCAGATATCTGGCATCAACCGCGTCCGTTGTATCTGGCCTGGTCCGCTGTCTACCGCGGGGCGGGGGGCCGGGGGCGGGGGGTGAGCCACCGCCTCTTCCTGTCCCTCCTTGGGCAGCAGAGCACCCAGTGTCTTCCAGGCAGAGTTGGGGGCTTTCGAGTCAGGCATGCCTGGGCCCACAGCCTGGCTGTCTGCCTTTTATTGATCATAGGATTCTGGCAAATCACCTCACTTTTACATTTGAAAAATGAGGGGACTATTTCCTCTTAAGAGTTATATACAGATTAAGGTGCACAGTGCTTTAGATCCAGCTTTGGTGGGAGCACCAGAGGGGCTGCTGGGAGGGAGGAAGGGAGAGGATGCGGAGGTGAGGGGCAGGGCCCGTTGGTGCCCCACCCGTCCCACTGGAGCAGCTCCCCTGCTGTGTCTGGTTTCCGTGGCAAGTTTGGCTTGTGAATTTGGTTGGAGGAAAGGGTGATGCAGCTGAAAGTACAAAATTCGCGGCTGTAGTTATTTGGTGGAGGTGCTGGGCACCCAGCGAGCACTTTATAAATGTTAGCGCTCTCCTCTTTCCTTCCTCTTGCCCCCATCATTTTCTCCCGCTGGATTCCTTATTCAGTGGCTCAGCTAAAAAGCGAACCCAAATGAATGGAGGAGAGAAGGCAGCAGCGGGAAGAGTATGGAGTGCTTTCAAAATATCATCACCCCGGGGGAAATCCACTGTCGGGGGTCGGGATGCGGGTCAAGGAGGCTGTGACCCAAACACAGCAAGTCATGTCACAGACCCCACAGCAGCTCCACACCAAGGGCCTCCTGCCTGCAATGAGCACCAGAAAAACTCCGGCGCAGACCCCTGCTCCGCCCACAAGCCATTCTCAATAGGCTTTCCTCCTCCTCTGCTGAAGGGAGGACCCACAGGGAAACAGGGAGGTTTGAAGATGTGTGAAGGGGCCCAGGAGGCGGGGAGGCCCGAGTGAGCTGGCCTGGCTGCTTCTTTCAAACGAGCAGGGTATGCCGGATTGTGAGGGCTCCATGAGAGAAGAGAACCTGCCATCAACCGGGCACAGTTTGCACAGATGCTCTGAAAACACAGACCTGCTCCAGAGAGCAGCTCCGCAACTGGAGCCACAGCGCCACCTTCAGGCTTACATCCACCTTGCATTTTCCCTGCAAAACCACTTCTGGACTGCAGGGAATATGCGGGGGGCTCAAATCCGATACACTAATCCTGCAAGATGTTGTGCTGCTGATATGCTGAGACAGATGAGCTTGGAGTGGGAAGAAAGACCATTGCTAACAAGTATATTGATGCCAGGGTGTCGGGGCCGTGCTCCAGGCAGAAACTGGCAGAACTGGAAGCCAACCTTCCATCTTAGAGACAGGGAAACTGAGGCTCAGGGACCTGCCCTCAGTTACCTAGTGAGTTGCAGGCAGAGCTAGGATGCTCTTAAGCATCCCATGCCTCTCAACTCGGATGGCTGTTTACCTGTTAATTCCACAACAATTGCGCTGTGTAAGAGATAGCTGCCATGAGCCTGCAACACACACCACAGAGTGGTTTCTTCTCACTCTGAAGGACCAGAAGATGAGACTGAAGATGCAGCTGCAGATGAGCATCAGAATGTGGGCTCCATGGAGCCCAAAGAGAGGCCTCTGCTCTCATAATGGATGTGAAGGGGTTTCATTCATAGGAGTCACCTACCTTCCTACATACCCTCACACACGGCCTCTCCATCTGGCAAACTCCTACTCCCTTTCGTGACCTACTCACAAACTGCTGTCTTGTGAGGCCTTCTCTGACCCATCCTCCATGCCCGTGGACTCCATCATTCCTGCCTTGTGCCACCCCTGTACCTACTTGAGACATCGCTTATTGGAGGGATCCCCCTATATTAGGATGACTTGTGTGTCTATTTATCTAGATGGGGAATTCTGGCCAGGAACCAGATCTTATTCTTCCCTGTGTCTCCAAAGCCCAGCCAGAGCCAGGCACAGAACAGGCAGGTACTAAAAAAGTGATGGATGATGGATGGATGAATGGATGGATGGAGGATGGATGGATGGATGGATGGATGGATGGATGGAGGATGGATGGAGGATCGATGGATGGATGGATGGATGGAGGATGGGTGGATGGATGGATGGATGGAGGATGGATGGATGGATGGATGGATGGATGGGTGGATGGATGGATGGATGGAGGATGGGTGGATGGGCTGGAAATGGGCTAAGTCTAATGGATGGGGTATCACTCTTTTATATCCTAGAACAGTAATGGCATCTGTTCTAAGGAGACATACATCTAAGAGCTTCTGTTTCTATGCCAACGCCAAAAAAGCGTAACTGCAGAGGTACGTGTGAAGAGGAGTGGTGTGTTGACATCACCTGTTAGCCCGCCCTTCTAACTACCTCTTTCTCCTGGTTCCCCAGGGAACCTGGTGGAATTCAGACAGAGATTATGGTGGTATCGTTCCTGGGATGCCTGTACCAGAATCACCTGGAGAGGTCATTAAAATGCAGGTTCCTGGGCCCTGCCCTCAGGGATTCTGACTCAGTAAGTCTGGGGCAGGGCCTGGGTATCTGAATGTTTAGTTAGCCTCACCCAGGTGATTCTGATGCATAGGTAAGTTTGGCCACCACTCACTAAAGAGGAACAGCACACAGGGACATGCCAGGAATTGCCTTTGCTGACTGGCCCATCCAGAGAGGTTGAAAATTGACCTGAAGTCCCACAGATATTAGATGGCAGGAAGCGCCTGGAGAGTCCTCTGACACCTAGAGGCCAAGAGGGAAGGAAGGGCCTCTAACTCCTCCCACCGCCACCCCTAAACCTGGCCCCAGCCTGAGGAGGCTGGCACACTTGCTGAAAAGATGGCCTTCCCCTACCCCACAGGACGCTGTGAGTAGGGCCTGCCTTGTGCTCCCTGATCCCTCGCAAAGCCCGGAGTGGCAGGGTTTACTCCGTGTTTACCAAGGCAGAGAAGCCAGCAGCTGTTTTCAGTGTCTGTTTCTACCTAAACAGAGCTGTCGCTCCCAAACACGGGCTCTGCCAGCAAACATGACCAGACCTGGAACGCTAGCCCCAGTTGTGTTCAGGCTGGAAAGAGCTTAAGGATGATGACGGAACCAGAAGATCGTTCTGGACCCGAGAATGGCCAAACATGTTGGCAACTCTAAGTGGGTGAGCAGCCCTCCCAGGCCAGCTGGGGAGCCCCTGGAAGGAGGGGAAAGGGCCCATCGGAAGGCAAAAGAAAACATACACCATCGCCCAAACCCCTGTTTGTCCCTGTGTTCCAACAGGACCTACCCTCCGGCCATACTGGGCCTTTTGTTGAGCACCTACTATGTGCCAGGCCCTGTATTTGGTGCCTTACTGTTTTGGTTCATCCTCACTATAACCCTCAGGAGACAGATAATATCGTTATGCCAGTTTCACATATAAGGAAACTAAGATCCAGAAAGATAAAGTGACTTGTCCAGATCCTGAGCTGGTCAGACTAGCTGCAGAGTCAGAACTTCAATTCAGGTTCCTCTGCTTTTTTCCAGGTTCCCTTGCTGCCCGCTGTGCTATTCTCCACGTACAGCCCAGGCTGTCCGGCCTCCCTGCCTCTGTCCACGCTGCTCCCTCAATGCAGAACGCCTGGCCCCTGACAGCCCCTGAACAGCCTCCTCCTGCTTCTTCAGACCCAAGTCACAGGCCGCTTCTTCCTCAAAGCCCTCCTGGATCCCACCTCCCATGAGTAGAGAAGTTAATTGCTACGTTCCCATAGCACATTGCCGGGCCAGTATACAGCCGCATTTTCACCTGCCTTACAATCGCTGATTTCCATGACAATCTCTCTAGATTTCAGTCTCCAACCCTGTCTCCCCCACCCCCCAGATCCTGCCCACCACAGCCCTGCCCCAGGGCCTAACTCAGTCGTTTTCCCTCATCAGGCCGTCCCTTTGGTGAATCACACAGGTCCACCGCCCACGTGGAGACTGAGTTCAGGTGCCCCCGCCACCACTCTGGCCAGTGGCTGCCATCACCACTGAGGGCAATGCAGTCCATTGGTCTAACGGGTGAGCACTGAATTCTAAGCTAGAAGACCTAGGTGTGAGACTTGGCTCTGAAACTCATTCACTGTGTGGCTTTGGCTAAGCCACTGGGCCTCAGGGTCCATCTGTAGAACGCGTGGGTGGATGGAAGAGAGGAGCTCTCTGTTCATGGCTCTGTCAAGCACTGACCATGCATTGAATGGAGCATCCCCTCTGGGGCATTTGCATCCTTATCAAGGATCTAATCCACTGAGCGCTCAGAGAGGCCATGGGGCGCCTACCTGATGGAGACAAGGCAGGCTCAGCCAGAGCAGGGGGTTCTCACTGCGAGTGAGAAGAGACAAATTCGGGTGGGTCAGCTGAAGGGCCTTGCATCCCAGAAAAGGACGGTGGAGCTGACGCTGTGGGCGCTGATCCCTCGCAGGGAAGGACAGGGAAGTGGAGGTTGGGACCACTCACCTGGCACTGGTGTGGGGGGTGATGGGAAGGGAGCTTCGCCCTCCCTTAGACACCACTCAAGAGCCTGCTCGCTGTAGGAAGCCTGGTTATCAAACGACCAGGTGCTGGGCCAGTGTTAAGTGGCAGCAGGATTGAGTAGGGAGAAGTTCTGAAAACATCTCAAGAATCTCTAGGACTCAGTGACACAGGCAGGGAGCAAAAAAGGAAGCAAAAAGATGGCCCAGAGGTTTGATCCTGGGGTGATGAGGTCTGGAGAGTGATGGGCAGACACACCTGTCGAGGAACAGGCTGAGGGCCTGGGAGGCTGGTGTGGAGGGGAGGGGAGGGGCCCAGGACAGAACACCCGGCTTCCAGTCTCCTCTCCTGCCCTTTACCTCGAGCAGGTCACTGTTCCAGTCTGAGCCTGTTTTGTCATCAGTGAAATGGGGGGAAGGATCCTGCTTACCTGACAAGGACGATGTGAGGCTTTCGGGCACGAAGGTATGTATGGTGCCTTGCATGAGAAGGCACTCGTAAACAGTGATGAGCTCGCCACCCATTTGTATTCCACAATGTAATAATAATAGCTAGCATTTATTGATCCCTTGCCATATATGCCAGGCGATGTCATAAGTAATTTGTTTATCATGATCTGAACTCTTCTTACCCCCAACTCTACAAGACCCCTTGCATTTTGTGGATGGTATACTGAAGATCAGAGAAATTAGACAACTTTCCCCAAATCCCACAGCTGGAAAGGGGCAGCCACCTTCACCAAGTTTAGTCAGCACCTACCAGGTCCCGGGCACTGGCGGGAACACAAAGGGTGTACAACCTGGCTTAGGTCTTCAAGGTACCTCCGGGCAGCTACCAGCCTACAGAGGAACAGGTCTCTATGAGCTTTAAACATTTGTTCTGGAATTCTATTCTCTCTGCTGTGAATGTTGCTAGACAGGGGACAAATATCTCCTGGCTTGACTCTCTGCGAGCTGGGCACTGGGAAGGGATGTCAAGCCCTGAGACCATTGTTCACGGTCCGTGGCTGCACCCACCTGCCCGCCTTTTATCCAACTTCTCTGGGTGCCATTATTCAGGCCTGAGCCATCACCAGGAGCTGCAAAGCAGTTAATTACAGAAGTATAATCCCCTTCGTCACAAAGAGCTGATCTCCTAGGGTTGCGAGAAGATAAGACTTATGCCTCTTTCAATTCCTTTATTCTCTCATCAACATAGATTCATATTTCAGCTTCCCGCATCGGAAACAAAAAAGGAAACCTGCTCAGCCCACTGCTGCTGGAGAGAGATAAATTAGGCTACACAAAGAGCCAGTCCTATAAACTCAATCTCTTTCCCTTCCTTTCATGTTGGTGATTATAAACAGAGTCAAGGGCAGTTGAAATATATTCCTCTGCCTGCCTGCCTGCCTCGTCCTACTCAGAGAGAGGAGACAAGCGCAGCGATAACAATCCGATGGTACCGGGGGAAGAGGGGTGCAGGCTCCTGCGTGATCTGACGCCGGCCTGGTGAGCAGATCAGATAGAAAGACCTTTGTTTCTTGCCACTCCCTGGTCACAAAATTGTTTCAAAAGGCCACAGAGAGAAGCTGGACGCTGTGCCACTGTGAATGCTTTCGTTTTCTTGATGGCAACGTGTGCAATGCTATTTGCTCAAAAGAAAGGGCCTTGCGATTTGGCGGCCCACGTGGCGGGACGGTGCCAGGGCCCCCGGCCAGTTTTAGTAATGTAGACACAGGTCGGCCAGCGGATCAGACCGCAGAACAAGGCCAGTTTTAGCAGCCCTGAGGAACAGATTCCAGGCTCTTCAGAGAAAAAAGAGCCCACTTACTGAGAGCAGTCCCCAGTGAAATGATATTATCCGTCTACATGGCAAGCGGGGTGGGTTCTTTTGATCACTGGCATTGCCTTTGCACTGCTTGTGTTGCGTTTTCGGGCTTCGCTGGAGTTACTAACTGTCGAGGGCTCCGCTGGCATGGGAGGAACAGGGGGACCACAGAAATGAACTAATTTGCCCAAGGAAACAGAGCAATTGGTGTCAGAACTGGGGATGACAGAGATTCTGATGGTAACAACTGACCAGGCACTTACCGCAGGGTGTCAGGCACCTGCCGACTCCCAGAGTCCCCGCGCCAAACTGCCACGCGATGCTGCCTCGATGTGCTCCTTTCAGGGGTCCTGACTCTCCTCAGAGGCTTTTCAAAAAGTTTCTGATTGGGGGAAGGGAAAATCTAATTTTTGAAAGATCAGAAAGGGAGAAAGGGAAGAAAAGAAACTGAAAAACAAGAGCCAAGTTGGTCTCTGCAATAAATGTCATCCCACAAGATGCAAGACAAGACTCTTTAATAGACTTGCAGATTCAATTATCCCTTTATATTTCCAGCAGACTGGTCGTCGTCTAAATCATTCTTTCCCTGTAAACACACCCTAATTCACCAATAGAATAAAAACAAATCATGTTTGAAAGCCGTGTCGCTTCTGAGCCACCACTCTTCAAAGACACACACCTCGTCCCCGGCTCCCGAGGGAAGAAGGTTAATAAAAGGCTTGGGCACTGTCTCCAGTTCAAAGCCTGGGGCCCGTCTCACAGATGTCTAGGAAGTGCGCTAGGAGGCTGAGGCTGAATCAATCTTTTCCATTCTGGGGCTTTTAATGGCTGTTTGCCTCTCTGCTCCTAGACACCCTCCCTCAAGCCTCCAGAGGAAGGACAGTAACTCCTGCCTCTGTCTGGATCATTCCGGTTATTTTTTCCAGAAGCCTTTCCAAGTGTGATATCGCAGGTGAACGCCAACACCGTCGATTCTCTAACAGCTGCCAGTGGAAGGACACGGCCCACCCAGCCCCAGTTTTCTGGGAAGCCTGGCCTTTCTACGGGGCTGCACCTGTCTCGCCAAGAGGGGGACCCCAACCCTGCGCGGCGCCTACCTGTCAACTAGCTCCTGAATGAACTTCCCTTCTCAGTCCATTCCTCTCCAGTGTGTTTTCTTTCTTTCTTTAGCTTTCATCATTTTTTTAAGTTATAAAAGTAATACCTGCTCTTTGTAATACACTATTCAGTTGAGTTGTGCAAAGAAGAGGTTTCCTCATTCTTCTATAATCCAGTTCCACATTCCTGAGTAGTCAGTTACCAACAGTCTCATGTGTGTCCCTCCACATGTTTCTTTTGGTTCATGTAGATATTAAAGATTACCTGGAACCCAATTTTTGCCTTTATTTGCAAATATGGGATCAAACCATATATATTTCTCTACAACTTACTATTTAGAATTAACAAAAGAGCCTGGACACCTTTTCAGGTCAATACAGAGACGCTGGGTTCATTCTGCTTAATAAGGTTGCATGCATGAGATTATGTAGCTGGCTGTGCCATAACTTTCCAAACCATCCCAGAACCCTTGGCTCTTCCAGACATTATGTCTCCTGGGTATCGTGGTATTATATAATGCCTACCCCTCCTACCTATGAAAGCCATGGCTTCTCTCTATTTATAAACCGTCCATCTTTGGCAGGGCCCTTTCCAGGCTGGCCCAGCCTTACTCCTATGATGTTACCAAAAGCAGTCCCTGACAAGGGAGTCCTGGCCTTTGAGGCTGGACTCAGACAGACTTATAAAAGCGGGTTTCACTGCCATGAAACCTGGACCTCCTTTTGGCAATGAATAAAACATAGAAGCATAAGTAAACCCTTAAGACGTCATGAGCAGGCATGCAAAAATACTACGTGTAGTCCTAGACGTGACTACAATACCCACCAGAAAGACTTCAGAAAACAGTCCTTGAGAACACAAAAAGAGGCTGTTTACCAAAGGACGATTTTTATAATGCTCTTGCTGCATTTTATTAGAGCGGGAAGAGGCCTGCAGTGGAGAAGGCTACAGAAGATTTCTGTGCTCACTGAAACTGAATGCTAAAACAGCCTGGGTCCGAAACGTTTCAAAACTGGAAGTAAATTCTCAGAGGCAAACTGCTTTTCTGGAGCTCTTTTATGGAAGTCACATCCAAACAGTTTTAGAAATCAAAATGAAATCTTACAAAATGTCTTAGGAGTTTGTATCCTTAGAACTAGTGATTTTTTTTTCTGGGACTCTATCCCAAAGAAATAATCAGCAATGCCAGCAAAGATACAAGTCAAAGGATGTTTATCCCAGCATTACTTATAATGAAAAATAGAAAACAAGCAAAATGGTCTACAACAGGGAAACGTAATACTGCACAGCTATTTAAAAAGATGTGCACAGGGGCTTCCCTGGTGGTGCAGTGGTTAAGAATCCGCTTGCCAATGCAGAGGACACGGGTTCAAGACCTGGTCCGGGAAGATCCCACATGCTGCGGAGCAACTAAGCCCGTGCGCTACAACTACTGAGCCTGCGCTCTAGAGCCCATGAGCCACAACTACTGAAGCCTGCATGCCTACGGCCCGTGCTCCGCAACAAGAGAAGCCACTGCAATGAGAAGCCCCCACACCGCAAAGAGGAGTAGCCCCCACTAGCCGCAGCTAGAGAAAGCCCGTGAGCAGCAACTAAGACCCAACACAGCCAAAAATAATAAATAAATTAAAAAATAATAATAAATAAATAAAAAGATGTGCACAAAGCGTTGAATATTACGAATGAATGCTTATGTTATGATGTTAGTAAAAAAGAGAGATAAACTGTATATTAAAACTGTGCAAAGGGCTTCCCTGGTGGCGCAGTGGTTGAGAGTCCGCCTGCCGATGCAGGGGACACGGGTTTGTGCCCCGGTCCGGGAGGATCCCACATGCCGCGGAGCGGCTGGGCCCGTGAGCCATGGCCGCTGAGCCTGTGTGTCCGGAGCCTGCTGCTCCGCAACAGGAGAGGCCACAACAGTGAGAGGCCCGCGTACCGCAAAAACAAACAAACAAACAAACAAACAAAAAACTGTGTAAAAATATACATAGAAAACACTGGAAGGAAATACGTCCACCTACTAACACTGGTTATCCCTGGGTGATAGAACGATGTGTTATTTTTCTCCCTTTTCTCTTTTACTTTTATAAA
Organism: Delphinus delphis; assembly: GCF_949987515.2. Lineage (NCBI taxonomy): Eukaryota > Metazoa > Chordata > Mammalia > Artiodactyla > Delphinidae > Delphinus > Delphinus delphis. The sequence continues at coordinate 95,839,622 of NC_082690.1, read as the reverse complement.
AAATTTATAAACTTTTCTAAAATGAGCCTGCGTTATTTTTATAATGGACTAAATTAAATAGTTTTAAACTACACACAAAAGATAGAACTGACTCTACTATTTTGGGGATCACGGGGGGGTATGTATGAGAAGAGATGGGGTGGCTAAAGTTAAGGGTTTTCTGGGATGGGGGGCAGGGATGAAGAAAGTCCCCCCACTTTCTGGCATCTTTAAGAGTGTGGGTCTTAAAATGAAATATCTTCTGCAGAACAAGCAGCAGAAGTGTCAAAGGGATGATACTGTCAATTCACTCAACATGTAGTGTGCACCTACTGCATGCCAGGAACTTGGGGAAATGACCAACTTCGCATTCTAGTTTATTAAAGAACAAGGCTACACTTCGTCCCCGTCACCATACATGTAGCACACTGATTATCTTGGTTTTCTCTCTATTGTTCTCAGAGAGTCAAACAAAAAGAAAAATGAACAAGTTGTGATTTGCAATGGATTCAAGAAAGAACATGTTGGAAGCAGCCCCAGGACCTTCAACTGACTCTGCTAAGAGCGTGTGTGGTTTTTTTTTTTTTTTTTTTGGTACGCAGGCCTCTCACTGTTATGGCCTCTCCCGTTGCGGAGCACGGGCTCCGGACGCGCAGGCTCAGTGGCCATGGCTCACGGGCCCAGCCTCTCCACAGCATGTGGGCTCTTCCCGGACTGGGGCACGAACCCGTGTCCCCTGCATCGGCAGGCGGACTCTCAACCACTGCGCCACCAGGGAAGCCCCAGAGTGTGTGTTTTTCATTAGAGACAGCTCGGGGAAAAGATGCAGGCAGGCAGTTATCAAACTAAGGTTTGTAATTTCTGCTGTCTGTTCTGAAAGTTCTTGACTGATCTCAGCAGGACCATTAAACAGTTATTAATCCATTCATTCAGCAAATATTTATTGAATACCTACTATGTGTTAGTGCTACTCCAGGCTGGGGGTAGTGCAACAAATCAGAGTCCGCCCCACTGATAGCACTTATATTCTAATTCAGGAATAGGCAACAAATAAAAACAAAAACTACAATCAGCCAAGTCATGATCACTGCTATGGAAAAAAATAAAATAAAACCAGGTTACGAGAAAAGTCTGTTCTCTAGATAGGGTATTTTAAAAAGTGCTCCCTACAAAGGTGACATTTGAGCAACTATCTGAATAAACTGATTGAGTGACATGAACATACAGAGTAGTTTGCTATGTTGAAAGAACAAGTGCAAAGGCCCTGAGGTAGGAATGCAGCCAGAAAACCAATCTGGCTGGAGCACTGTGAGTGAGTGGATAGAAACTGAAGTCAGGGCTATAGCCAGGAGCCAGATGGTGTAGAACATGGTAAGGACTTCAGATTTTATTCTAAGAGTAAAAAGGACCCCTGGATGGTTTTGTGATGGGGGAGTAAAGTGATCTAAGTTTAAAAAGATTACTCTAGGTACCATATGGGGGATGAGAATATAAATAAAAATTCAGACTAGAAAGCTATAGAAGAAATCTAGTGAAAGATGATGATGGAGATGGTGAGAAGTAGTAGGATTCAGATATATTTTGAAAATGGAATTCACAGGATTTGGGGATAGACTGAATGTGCAGCAAGAACAAACACACACAAAACAAAAAAACATATCAAGGAAAATTGTAAGGTCTTTAGCATGAGAAGCTGAGTAAATGGCAGTACGTTTAATGATATGGGGAACCCTGGGGGAGGACTGAATGTTTTGTTTTGTTTTAAGGGAACATAGTGGATGTTGTTGGTACCCAGCCCACACCCGTAAGCCTTTCCACTTCAGTGCACACTGGTGGACTTCCGACTGCCAGCATTTGCATCTCTTTCCCTGAGAGCTTTCTCCCAAGCTGGAGAATCCACTCTGTGTGCCCAGCACACTTTATGGGAGCAGCCCTCAACCACTGACACTCAGAAGGTAGCGCATAAATATCCCCACTTCCTCCCCTGGTGGGATGGGGCAACAGTGGAGAAATCTGACACGTGTGCTCGACACCACTATTTCTCAGGGTTCACCAGTGGGATTAAGCTCCAGTCACCACAGTATCAGCTTGCTCGATAACACATCCCTTTATTGGCCTTTTCCCCTTTCCAGCTCATTCTCCCCAATTCCCTACCAATGGTTCCTGCACCTTCCAAATAAATTACCTGCACTTGAATCCTTGACTCTGGGTCTGGCCTGGCGATTCGAAACTAAGATGGGGAAAACAAGAGCACCTTCTAATTCCCTACACCCTGTATTTTTTCACAGCCACTGACCATCTCACCTTTTGGTTATTCTTTCTCATCATCTCTACTAGAACAGTAGTAGCAGAGTCAAGATAATCAGTGAACCACATGTGGTGGAGATAAAATGGAGTAATTTTAATAGGCCAGCTCGCCAACTGATCTCCCCCCATCCTGATCCCTGGCCTCGTCTTCTCCAGCCACTAAGTTCAGCTACTCCACTTTGCTTTTGCATTTTCAAAACCAATAAAAAATAGAAAGCACAACGCCTTATGAGACCATTTAGGGAGATGTCAAAATGGAAGAGGCAGGAGAATGACAGACCTTTTCTGTCCCCTCTTTCACTGGACAGTTCAGTAAATGCCTTGTGACATGAAGACCACAAACTATTATTAGCAGCAGCAGCAAATGCTATTTATTGAGCATTGACTCTAGGAGGAACTAAACTCTCTCATCAAAAGCCAGGGAGCAGGGAGACCTGACTTGCCGTATGCCATACCTCCTGGGGAAGCATGCTTGTTTGTAAGGTAACATTTTAGATGTCACAAATGATTCAGAATCATCATTTTCCATTTCCCTTCTGTTGACACGGACTGACTGTGGGAGGAGGTGGTTTAAAAAAGCAAAAGCTGCGGGGCTTCCCTGGTGGCGCAGTGGTTAAGAATCCGCCTGCCAATGCAGGGGACACGGGTTCAATCCCTGGTCCGGGAAGATCCCACATACCGCGGAGCAACTAAGCCCGTGCGCCACAACTACTGAGCCTGCGCTCTAGAGCCCACGAGCCAAAACTACTGAAGCCTGCCGCCTAGAGCCCGTGTGCCACAACAAGAGAAGCCACCGCAATGAGAAGCCCACGCACCACAACGAAGAGGAGCCCACCCTCGCCACAACTAGAGAAAGCCCACGCACAGTAACGAAGACCCAACACAGCCAAAAATAAATAAAATAAAAAATAAATTAACAAAAAGCAAAAGCTGCACAAAGACCCTTTGGTTTGAGCAAAAATGCTTGTTACAAACGCACTGCTGTCAGTGACCATCAGGCATGAGGTGATCACGAGCATCCTTTCTACAAAGGAGAAGTCAACAGACACACAGCTCCTCACAGGCGGTGAGGATGCTGAAATCCAGCCCCCCGGGCGGATCAAGGGGTCCTGAAGACCTTGGAATCCATCACACTTCAGTTTAGCCACTTACTAGCTGGTGACTTTCGGTATGTTATTTGGCCCCTTTGAGCCTTGGTTTCCTCATGAACTAACTGGAGAAAATACACCCACTTCATAGGGCGGCTGAGATAAATCATGGCCAGCAACAGCAGAGGAAGCACGCCATCGATCTCAGCTCCCTTCTCTGGTGAACTATTTGCGCTGAAGGCAGCCTGGCCAATCTACTGTGACTCAGTAAAGACCTGAGAAAACCAGCTCAGTGATTGTCAGAAAAAAAGGACTAGACCCACCAGTAACGGTTCTTCCCCGGGCCTTCTGCGCTTCTTCCGAAGGCCTCCTCTGCTGGAGTACGAGCTCTTCCTGAACACGTGTCTTAACGCTTCAGTATCCTCAGCGCTGATTACAGTGCTTGGCCCATAGGAGGGGAGCAAGCTTGGTGTCGTGGAAATAGCACACTTCTGAGTTAGACAGGTCTGGGTTCGGGTCACAGTTCTGCCACGTGCCTTTGAGCAACTTGCTTCCTTAAACCTCAGGATCCTTATCTGTAACATGGGTGATAATATCTACTTTAAAGTGTTGTATGAACTAAGATAACAGATGTAGAGCCTAATACCAGTGCCTGGCAATTTGTAGATACTCGAAATTCAAGAGTTAGCCTTTATTAACAGACATTTGCTGAATGAACTCATGGATAAAAAGAACTGAACTCCATTCAGTTAACAATGTACACACTCCCCGCCCCAGACATAGTAGAAACACGCCATATCACATTTTCCTTTTTGTCTCTCAAGATGTAGCCACAGGTCTTTCTTATAGTAACAAAGATTTCTGCAAAACACACCACCTGCCTCTCCTCCAACCCAATGTGCACATAGAAGGAAAATCTGGTTACAAATAATGCTGAGGGAGTCTCACAACCTCTCCCCCCTCCAAATATATTAATTACAAATGGAATTCTCCACTTTACAGTGAAAGACCTGACAGACACCACCTAAACCAAGTGATCAAGGTTATCACCAGTAAAGAAACATACTGGCGGCATGGACCCCGATATGGTACACTGAGAAGGACACATCATTGCTATGAAGGTTTCTTGCAGAAACTTCAAAACCCCAGTCTAGTCATGAGAAAACATCAGGCACGTCCAAATTGAGGGACAGTCTACAAAATAATGGACAAGAACTCTTCAAAAGTGTCAAGGTGATGAAAGACAACGAAATAAAGAGGAATTGGCACAGGTTGGAAAATAGGAGACATGGAAAATGAAATGCAATGTGGGACCCTGGATTGGATCTGAATAAAGTTTGCAGTTCAGTTTTTTTTTGTTTTTTTGTTTTTTAATGTTGAGGGCAGCCTTGAAGGGGAAAAGGACTGACAAGAGGTTCAACCGAGGGGTGAATGGAAGAGAGAAGGCTAATCCCAAGAATTGGGTGACCAGCTGGGGGTGAGAAAGTTTTATCAAAGGATTAAAGTCTAAGCTCCATTTTTTCCGCATTTTTTTAAGCCTGAGTGCCAGTGATAGTCCCTTTCTCTCCTTCATCCCCAGCCCCTCCCATCCACCTGAGTCAGAGAACAAATGTGAGCCATCTCCACATAGTTTCATAGCAGCATAATTTGCTCCTGACATTTTCATCAGTTCTCGATATAAATATTAGACGGAATAATGTGGTAAAGTGCTTCTTAGACAAAATATGTCATTTAGGTGGAATCACCAAATTAGGATGTAGCCTTCGGTTCGAGGTTTTCTAAGAAGTAGCCCCCCTTGCTCCTCAGGGAGGAGGGGACCCCACATACTTAATTTCAGTTAAGTCGTAAAGTTACACAGGAGTCCAACTAAGGCTTTCATTTTATATTTGAGGAAAACTGGGGTCCATGGAGGGAAAGCTGCTCAGGTTCACCCGACGGGGTGGTTTAATAGAACCACTGCAGGATGGCATGTTGCCTTCTCCAAGCTGCTAGTATTTACTGCAGCCTTATTGTCCCGACCAAGAAGGAGACCAGCTTACAAGCATTACACAGCAGCAGACATGTGGGCCCCACCTAGACCTCTGATTCAGACTCTTTAGACACTGTAGCCTAAGCATCTCTAGCAGGAAAATGTTCTGGAAGATACAGGTACAACATAGCAGATGCTGAGAGCCGCTGTTCTTCAAGCTGGACCGTGTGTGGCTACGTGTGTAGGCACACGCACATTTTAGGATTTCTAGGCTATATCTGAAGAGCTGCACTCTATCATTTCCATGTTCCTTCACTGATCCCCTGCCCTTCCCCCCTCGGACAATGTTCCTCTTGCCTCTCTCCATTCTGTGTCCTTGCCCGTCTCGTGTCTTAAGGTCTACTCTAAGTGGTATTTGGTCCCCTGACCTTTCCCAGCCTTCCTATGATGAGATGGTAACAGCTTGGTGCCAACAGAATCCATTCATTCATATATTCTTTCATTCATGTATGGGAGACTATTTGGGGCCCTGGAGATAGACTAATACACAAGAAAGACCAGATCTTTACCTCCATTAAGTTTACATATTAGTAGCAGGAGTTAGTCAATAAACAAAGGATGAAAGATACAAGAAGATAGCCATCATGAGGAGTGTTGGGATAAAAGTGAACCAGGATGATGTGATAGGAAGTAACAGGAGACTAGTTTGGGTGGTGAAGGAAGGCCTATTTGAGGAGGCAGCATTTAAGCTGAGAGATTCGGCTCTGTACACACCTGGGGTTCCAGGCAAAGGGAATAACTAGTGCAAGGGCCCTAAGGCAGGCCCAAACTTGGCAGACTGAAGAAAGACAGACAGTGTGGTGGATCACAGTGAGTGGAGAGGTGGAGAATGGTCACAGACGAATCCAGATCAGGTAGGGTCTTATAGGGCTCAGCAATTAGTGTGGGAAGACAATAATGGGTGGTTCTAGGTAGAGAAGTTACAGAATCTAATATATGTTTTAAACAAACATTTTGGCTGTTAGGTGGAGGATGGACTGGGGAGGGGCGAGCGTTGGAGGAAATGAGTCGTGAGATTAGAAACAGGGAGACCAGATTAAGGGGGCTTGCAGTTAACCAGGTAAAGGATGATGGTGCCTGGGTTAGAAGGTAGAGATGTGAACAGCAGATGGTTTTTGGATATGTTTTGGAAGAAAAGCTGATTGAACTTGTTGATGGACAAGCTGTGTGGCGTGAGAGGAAGAGGGATTCAAGATTATTCTTGGGTTTTTGCCTTGAGCACATTGATGTGTGGTGTTACCACTGGTTAAAATAAGGAACTCTGGGAGGGGAAGAGGGTGGAAAATGGAAATGGAGAGTTTTATTTTAGACACATTAAGTTTTTGATATTAATGAACTAACTGAAGCTTCCATCTCCTACTTCATATGTATCACCGGACACAGGACTATGAGATCCCAAACGTTGCCTTCCTTTTCAATTGCTTGTTAAGCAGGAATAAAGTGAAACATAACTGAATAAAATATTCAGTCTTTTGTAAAACACTTTTCTGTTCAGAGATTTGGTAGCAGAGCCACATCCTTCCTGGGCAGGCGTAAGCAGCCAATCAATCATGGTGTCACAGCAAGCAATTGTTCAGGGGGCAAACTAGTTAAAAATTTAATCCCACGATTTTCCTCTTAATCTCTTTTTCCCATAGCTTTGATCAATGCCCACAAATACGATATAGCAGCACTTTTCATTTAGATAAATGACTGAGTGGGGTACCTAATTAGTCTGTTTGTTATGAACCAATTGATAACTAAAATGACATGCTAATTACTAAAAATTGCACACTAATTTTGAAAGCACTTTATTAGCGCAAAAGCTGTATTCCTGCTATCAAACGAAATGTCCTTTCTATTTACATTCATCAATTGTTCAAACCTACTTCTCTTGACTTTCTAAAGTCAAGTCTCAGCGTGCTGTGTACGTAAACAGTGCGCTTGAGAAATGTCTGCTCACCCTTACCCCACGCTATAACACAAGCAATAGCGAAAGTTGTACCAATAGGAAGATTCCACGAACTTCTCAGCTACTTGGGAGCTTCTGCTGTACCCTGACAAAACAAACAAACAAACAAACGATCAGGCCACGAACCACATAAAACAACTAAGCAAAACTGAATGTGGGGATGTGATGAGTAATTGAGAAAGGGTGAATTTTGCAGCCCGTTCCAATGTGTCAAGGTCATTGCTGAGGACGATGGATCATGGCTCTGTTCACTAGATCTGCAAGTCGGGGGATATTCATTTGGTGACCATCTTTCTTATCATCTATAGCAAAATGCCTACTGCTTTCAAGTCCCACAGCACCTCTCAGGAGCCAAAATCCTTATGTTTCTTCAAGTAAAAGACATCATTTTAAAAATAAAAGTCAGTGGCTCTGGTCTCCTGCAGTCTTTTCAGCCCCCTTTACAGTGCTTCCTCCCCTTGGGTTTTCACTGCCATTTCAACAAAGGGTGAGAAAAGTGAAGAACGGTGCCGGCCACTAATGAAAACCAATACGGACCCCTTCTCTTGCTGGACGTGGCCCCAGAAACAGGAGGAACGTTTACCAGCAGGTGTGAGTGGTGGCTGGCTCGTTTCACGAATAAATCTTAAAGGAGAAGAAAATGGTTTTCAGGTTGCTAAGGCCTGTGTACGCACACGTTTTATGGAGATAAGTCCTGGTTACTAAGCATCATTGTGTCTGCCCGCATATTGCATCAGCCACTTCCAACAGCCCGATGATAACCTGTGCCGGGGTCAGTTTTCAACTTACTCATACTTGACTTGTCTCCCGGCCAGCTCCCCCCGCCTCCGTCCCTCCCCTCTCCTCCCTCCCCTCGGCCCCTCCTCTCACCGACAGGCTGCTGGCCGCTGGGTCAGGCAGAGCTGGAGCTTAGGCGAGAATAGAAGAGAAAAGGAACAGAGACCCCTCGCATTGTTAGCTTCCGAGGGGCTCCCGGGCAACCGGAGAGTCAATGGTACCGGCTCAGCACCGGAAACGGAAGTCGGGCGCGGGGCTCGGTCGCTGCCACGTTGCGTGTGGCGGATGGGATTGCCGAGTGGTACTGAGCTCCTGCTGCAGGGAAGAGGGGGCAGCGCTGCCTCTCACGCTCATTCTCTCGTTCTGTCGTTCTAACGAGTATTTACTGACCTCACTGGGTGCAGGGCAGTGTGCTGTGCTGCAGAGCCCAGTGAACAGGACCCACAGGGTGCTTTCGTTCCTGACAGACACGGAAGGACTACCCACGTGGTGCCTGCGGAGGGTTTGAAGCACGAGGCCCCAGTTGGTCTAGGGGCATCTTTGGAGGCTCTTTGGACTTTGGTTACTTGGGCTAGGGCCACAGCGTAGAGAATACAGGGAGGGAGGTTTGTTGAGGTGGTTGGAATGTATGCCGTGGCAGTGGTGGATTGGATGTGTGGAATGTGGAGACTTGGGTGACAGCCAGGCTTCTGGGCTGATAGCTGGGTGAATATTGGAGTTACACACACAGGAAGGGGACACAGGAGGAGAAGCAGATTTGTGGGAATAGTTTGGTTTTAGACGTGTTGAGCCTGTGGGACCCACTAGTGCAGAAGCTCAGCAGCCGTGGGGTGTGCCTGGTTGCATCTTCTAGACAAGAGACCTGAGCTGGAAGTCTGTGTCTTAGGTTGTATATGGGGGTAGGGATGGAGCAGCAGCATGGAAGAGATTGCCTGGTGGAGAAAATACTATTTGGGAAAGAGGCCCAGCCTTCCCCCCCAAGAGCTTCTCTACTTAAAGGAGAAGAAGGGGCTTCCCTGGTGGCGCAGTGGTTGAGAGTCCGCCTGCCGATGCAGGGGACGCGGGTTCGTTCCCCGGTCCGGGAAGATCCCACATGCTGTGGAGAGGCTGGGCCCGTGAGCCATGGCCGCTGAGCCTGCGCGTCCGGAGCCTGTGCTCCGCAACGGGAGAGGCCGCAACAGTGAGAGGCCCGTGTACCGAAAATAAAATAAAGGAGAAGAAGAGGAGGATCAGGTGGCCTTAGGAGAAAAACCCAGGGAATATGATATTGCAGAAGCAAGAGAAGAGCGCTTCAAAGAAGTGTAGTAGACTGGGCCATTTTTCTCAAGAAGTTAGTGAGATGAAGATTGAGAGATGCTATGACTAAACAGGCATTGCCATTAGCTAGAGTAGCTTCATTGGGATGGTGGGAGGAGACCGGTTTAGAGTGAGTTGAGGGGTGAGGGTGATGGTGAGCAAATGGAGACAAACAGCACAGACAGGCCTTCCAAGAAGTTGCCTTTGAAGAAATGAGAACGATACTGGAGGAAGGACGTTAATGTTTTTTTCTTCTCTCTCTCTCTTTCTCTTAAGATTGGAGAGACATACGCTTGTTTAAATTTTGATGATGATGAAATAAAATTCATATTTTAAGGCAAGGTAAGAAAAATTTTAATGAATTTTTTTCTCCCCACTTGGGCCTTCTTCCTCCCAGCTAGTGTGCATTGTGCGTCTGCGTTAGGCATTAAGCACACCTCCCCGAAGGCAGAAATAGCTGCTCAACAATAAAGTTCAGTTTCTCTTCTTCTGGCACCAGCTGTGTGACTCTTCAGAAGATAACATTACTTACCTATGACCTTATTAATATTATTAGGTATATTACTTGCATTCTGCCTATTGTACAAGATTAGTGTTTCATGCATTACCAAATACATGACTGAACCTCTGATAAAAATAATAATGACTAGGCAACTTGAAACAATTGGCCAAGTATATAGTCCTATAAGGTCAGTGATCGTAATGTGTAACTCTAGATATGGGACCAAGCAAGAAGAGGGAACCATGACCGACTAGTAAGACAGGTGGTCTAGAGGCTTTTGGCTACGGTCAATAGGGCCTAGTCCAGTAATAGCCCATTGAGCAGCCTCTCAATGAAATCCTTGCCTGACCTGGGTGTGAGCATTCCTAGCTCTGTGGGACAAATTGGTCACAATCTGTGGGACAGATTGGTCACAACATGCCACCCAAACCTTGGTCGAAATTAAGACTGAAGAGGAGGGGATTGTAAAAGAGTGTTTCCCACCATCAAGTCCTACAAGAATCAAGTTATAGCCACTGCAGTCACTGACCTACAATACACCCTGGAAGGAATTCAGGGCAAAGGTCAGGATGAGGCATTCTGTGCTCTGGGAAAACTGGCGGAATTGGCCCTCAGATAGCTAGATATTTTCATGAGAAAATTTTATGAACACAGTTTCTTAGATCTTCCCATACTTAGAAAAGCACTAAAACCATTAGCTGTGATATCTGTTCTTCACAACTAGCAGTAACCTTCTACCAAGATGTGTGTTTGACTGCGTGTATGCCCTTCACCGAAATCACGTATATACTGGCCTCCCCACTTACCTCTTTGGAACAGCCCTCAGAGCTTTCTCAAAGACTGTCTCCCAGGCTGTAATCCTCAGGTTGGCTCAAATAAATGTTTCCGTTTCTTTCTAAGGTTGACAGTTGATTCGTTTTTTTGCTGACAATGAGAAGGAACCAGGAACTTTAGGTGGTGATGATCACATGGCCAACCTGACCCACTCCCAAGAGTAGTTTATGAGGCAGGATGAGAGGAGAAGGGGGTACACAGAGCACAAGTGGAGGGGCTGATCTCAGGCAGTAACCGGGAAAGGAAGATGGAGGCAGCAGGCACGTGGAGGTTTGTAGGATTTGTGCTGTTGAGCAAGCTACGCGTTTCATAAAGCCAGAAGGTACTACTGACTGCAAGGTCATCCTAATTTTGAATGGTAACTGTGACTATTAAGGAAAGAGTGCTTCTTTCTAATTCGCACAAAGTGGCCACAGCAGCCATGGGTAGTGGGAGTTGAGGACTGAAAGTTGAGGGACTTCTGGTCTCAGGGTGTGTGTTCACCTGGGAAAAGGAGGTGAGATCACTGAAGGAAGAGAATGGAGTCTCTGAGAGGTTTGGGGACACTGGAGAAGGTGTGGGTAGTTGCTGAAGTCAGGGGAAGCAGATTATAGCCATGCAGATCCCAGACAAGTGACGTCTGTATGGGCAATGGATGAAATCACCAATGTTCACATTATCTCATTTTCTTGAGGCACTTCTAGCAAAGAGACTTAGCTTTTTGCTAGTGGTGTAACGTCTTGGCAGGCGGGTTGGGATGGTCTAAACCTTGCTAATCATCTTGTCTCCTACTGCAAGCTTGTTTTCCATTTCTTTTGAAGGACACTGAGATGCTGCCCCTATTTCACAGGGAAATGTTTTTGTGAAAGTGGAACCATAGACCAGCTTTTTAAGAATGCATCAGGACTTCTGCTTCAAGGAAGGTGGAGTAGATGTACTTTCCCCTCTTTCTCCCATGAAGTACAACTAGGAACCCTGGACATTATATATCAAACAAGTATAAGAAGACTCTGAAATGTGGAAAGAAGACACAGTGACTAGGAACCATGAGACCCAACAAGCAGCATGGGGACAAGGTACCTGGGTTTTTTTGTTTTGTTTTGTTTTGCCTCCATATGGTAGAATTTGAGCTGAAGAAACCAGTGGCCCAGAAATGCTAAGGGATTCAGACCAAGAATAAAGCCTCAACAAAAGCCTGCTCTCTCTAACTAAAGGACCAGGAAAGGGACAGCCTGGCAAGAAAGAAAAACTTTTGACAGTAACTGCTCTACTCCAGCCAAACACCATACACGAAACAAACAAAAAACAGTGCCCTCTCACCCATGCCTGCTCACCCAGGCATACCTTGGCAATACTGCAGGTTTGGTTCTAGACTAGTGCAATAAAGTTTGCATTGCAATAAAATGAGTCACAACTTTTTTGGCTTCCCAGTGCATATAAAAGTTATGTTTACACTATACTGTAATCTGTTAAGTGTGCAATAGCGTTATGTCTTAAAAAAGGTGTACATACCTTAATTTAAAAATACTTTATGGCTGGTCTTTCCCCTTCTCAGAAGAATGTGGACAGTAATAGCTCTAAGAATCCCAAAGAAGGAGAAAACAGGAATACCACAAGGAACAACATTTAAGAGAAGTGGATATTTAGGTGCTGACCTTACTTCTTACCTCCTCTGCATGTGGGTCTAGGTGATGTAAGGGGGAAAGTTAATTGGCAAAATATATTGAGTTTGAACTGGAAAAAAAAAACTTTATTGCTAAAAAATGCTAACCATGATCTGACAACACAGGGTTGCCACAAACCTTCAATTTTTAAAAAAATGCAGTATCTGAAGTGCAGTAAAGTGAAGTGCAGTAAAACAAGGCATGCCTGTGTCTAAATGTATGTAGAGGAAATGTTTAAGAAAATTATATTATAAATGAGAGAGGGTAAAGGGAATCAGAGGATGATAAGTTTACTCCACTTAAACAGATAAAACTATAACACTAGTTGAATCTAATATTATGTAAATATAAAGTTTAATACCTAAAGCAACCACTAAAAGAGCTATACAGAGAGACATCAAAAATACTATAGAAAAATCAAAATGGAATTATTCTTAAAAGTTCAGGTAACTCACTAAAAGGCAGGAAAAAGAAACAGAAATTAAAAACAAAGAACAAACAAAAACTGGCAAATAAAAACGATATGTTAAGCCCTAACATATCAATGATTAAATTGAATGTAAATGGTCTAAATTTACATTTAAATCTACCAACTAAAACATAGATTGCAGCATGGGTTAAAGAACATGACCTAACTCTATGTTGTCTGTAAGAAACTCACTTCAAATATAACAATACAGGCAGATTGAAAGTAAAATGATGGGAAAATATATATCATGCAAACAATCAAAAGGAAGCAGGAGTGGCTGTATTAACATCAGATGAAGTAGATTCCAGAGCAAAGAGAATGACCAGAGATAGAGCAGAAGATGGCAAAAGGTCAATCCACCAAGAAGACACTGCAATCCTAAATGTGCGTGCATCAAACAACAGAGCTACAAAATATATTCAACAAGAGCTGAAATGAGAAATAGACAAATGCCAAAAGAGAAACAGACAAATGCACGATTAAAGACTTCCTGTCAACAATCAATAGGACAGCTGGGATCTAATCAGCATTTATGGAACGCTCCAGCCAACAACAGCAGAATGCACATTTTTTTCAAATGCCCATGGGAAATATATCGAAATAGACCATATCCTGGCTGTAAAACACACTCCAACCAATTTTTTTTTTTTTTTGCGGTACACTGGCCTCCCACTGCTGTGGCCTCCCCAGTTGCGGAGCACAGGCTCCGGACACGCAGGCTCAGCGGCCACGGCTCACGGGCCCAGCCGCTCCGCGGCATGTGGGATCTTCCCGGACCGGGGCACGAACCCGTGTCCCCTGCATCGGCAGACGGACTCTCAACCACTGCGCCACCAGGGAAGCGCTCCAACCAATTTTTAAACATTAAAAATCATTCAGAGTGTGTTCTCTGACCACAAAGGAATCAAACTAGAGATCAGTAACTGAAAGATGACAGCAAAATCTCCAAACACTTAAAAGTAAGCAACACACTTCTAAATAACATGAGTCAAAGAGGAAGTCTCAAGGGAAACAAAAGAATGTATTGCACTAAAGGAAAATGAAAATACACATATCAAAATATGTGGGACAGAGTGAAACAGTGTTGAAAGAAATTTATAGTTCTAAATGCAAACATTAGAAAAGAGGAAAACTCTCCAATTAATAACCTAAGCTCTCCCCTCAAGAACCTAGAAAAGGAAGAGAAAAATAAGCCCATCACAAGCAGAAGGGAGGAAATAATAAAGAGCAAAAATCAGTAAAATAGAGAACAGAAAAACAATAGAGAAAAGCAACTAAAGAAAGAACCGGTTCTTTGAGAAGATTTTTTAAAATGAACAAACCTCTAGCAAGACTTACAGAGAGAGAGGGAGAGGAGATACAAATTACCAATATAGGAATGAAACAGAATATTACTACAGCTTCTGCAGACATAAAAAAGATAATAAGGGAACACTACAAACAACTTTACACGCATACATTTGATAACTTAAATGAAATGGACCAATTCCTCAAAAAATGCGAACTACCGCAACTCACGCAATATAAAATAGATCATTTGAATGCTCTGTAACTATTTAAAAAGTTGAATTTGTAATTTTAAATCTCCCAACAATGAAATCTCCAGGCCCAAATGATTTCACTGGAGAATTCTATTAAGTATTTAAAGAATAACTCACACCAATTCTATACAATCTTTTCTAGAAAATAGAAGAGGCGGGAATACTTCTCTGTTCTTCTTATGAATCTAACATTGCTCTAATACAAAAACCATACAAATAAAAAAGAACACCACAGACCAACATCCCTCATGAATACACACACACACAGATCCTTCACAAAATATTAGCAAATAGAATTCAGCAATATATAAGGAGAATTATGTGCCATGACCAGAGGGGTTTATTCTAAGGATGTAAGGCTGGTTCAATATTGTAAAATCAATGTAATTCAACATATTGCCATGCTAAAAAAGAAAACTCACATGATCACACCAATTAATGCAGAAAAAGCATTTGAAAAAAATTCAACAACCATTCATGGAAAAAAGCTTCAGAAAAATAGAAATGGAGGGAAACTTCAACTTGATAAGGGGCATCTACAAAACCCAAGAGCTAGCATTATATGTAACGGTAAAACACTGAATGCTTTCCTTCTGAGGTCAGAACAAGGCAAGGATGTCCACTCTTACCCTTCTTATTCAACATAATGCTGGAAGTTCTAACCAGTGTAATAAGGCACAAAAAGAAAATAAAAGGTGCACAGATCAGAAAGGAAGAAATAAAACTGTCACTATTTGCAGATGAAATGATTGTCTACATAGAAAATCCCAAGGAACCTACAAGGAAAAAACCCCCCAAATTTCATAGAACTAATAAGTGAGGTTCTGCAAAGTCAAATGAAACATACAAAAATCAATTATAAAAAAAAATCAATTATACTTCTATATACTAGCAACGAACACTTGGACATTAAAATTAGAAATACAATACCACTTATAATCACTCAAAAATATGAAATAGATATAAATCTAATAAAACTTGGAGGATTTCTATGTTAAAAACTACAGAATGTTGACGAAAGAAATCAAAGATCTAAATAAGTGGAAAGACATAGCATGTTCATGGATTGGAAGACTCAACATACCTAAGACATCAGTTCTCCCCTAAATTGATATACAACTTAAACAGTTCTTACCAAAATCCCAGACAGGTTTTTTGTACATATGAACAAGCTTATTCTAAAAATTATATGGAAGAACAAACTAGAATAGCTAAAACAATTTCGGAAAAAGAAGAATAAAGTGGGGAAAATCAGTCTACTTGATTTCAAGACCACACTGTCAAAACGAAGTGGTGCTGTCAGAGGGAAAGACACAGAGTTCAATGGAACAGAATAAAAAACCCAGAAATAGACCTACACAAATGTGCTCAACTGATTTCGGAGAAAGGTACAAAAGTAAATCAATGGAAGGATAGCCTTTCTAATGAATAGTGCTGGAGTCATCGGTCGTCCACAGGAAACGAACAAATGAATAAAAACAAAACAAGACCCCTAAACCCTCAATTTAAGTCTTACACACAAAAAATTAACTCAGAATGGATTACAAACCTAAATGTAAAACATAAAACTATAAAACATTTAGGGAAAAAAAAAGGAGAAAATCTTCAGGATCTAGAGCTAAGCAAAGAGTTCTTAGATTTGATACCAAAAGCATGATCTATGAAAAGATAAATTGAACTTCATCAAAATTAAAAACTTTTGCTCTGCAAAAGACCTTGTGAAGTGGATAAAAAGACAAGCTACAGACTGGAAGAAATTATCTGCAAACTATATATGTGATAAAGAACTAGTATCTAGAATAAAGAACTCTCAGAAGTGAACAGTAAAAAAAAAAAAAAAAAAATTCAACTAGAAAATGGGCAAAAGACATGAGACATTTCACCAAAGAGGATACACCAAAGAGCACATGCAAAAAATTCAACATCATTAACCATTAGGGACACGCGAATTAAAACCACAGTGAGATAGGGCTACGCCACAGTCAAGATTTTTTATCATGAAAATCTCAGTCTGATGAGTTCAGCACTATTTATCAGAGGAAAATATTTGAAAATGAAAGAATTTTGGGATTATATAGTTCTTTGCAGGTTCAGGTTTGAATTTCTTGTTTGAGACGCTGAATTAGATGTGGAAGCTTTCAAGAGGCATTTTATAGGACCCCTTAACCAAATTCATTTCACCAACTGCCTAAATTTTTACAAACATTCCAAGTGTCCTCTAATTATAATCGCTGAAGGCAAGAGAACACTGCTTTCTTTGTTCAACCTATTTATTAATAAATTAACAAAATGTTGAGGCAAGTATTATTATTACCATTTTACAGATGGAGAAACTGAGGTTTACCACGATTCAACCAGAGCTGACCTAAGTCAAAGTTGGAGCTTCAAAAAGTGACCACAGGGCCCCTTAAAGGGCAGGGAGATTTCCCTCTGGGCTGCCTTAGTTGTGCTTCTTTGTGCTGCCAGGGGCGGCCCTCTTCCAGGTTGTTTGCTCTTCTGCACCTCTCTGGTTTGCCTGGCTCTCTCAGATTGGGTCATGCTTCTCCTTGCCCTGTCCAACTTTGTGCCAGAGCCGGAGCCCAGCCCCTGCTCCCTGCCTTGCTCCTTTGACTTGGTTCTTCCTGGTCTAATCAATCTCGCCTCTTCTTGTCCTGATAGGGGTTCTTGACCTCTTTTGTGCCAGGGACCCCTTTGTCCATGTGGCAAAGCTCATTAGCACTTCAGAATCATACTTTTAAATGCTTTTGATACCTAAGATGACAGTTATACTGAAGTACTATTATCAAACTCGTTTTGAAAATTGTGGTAGAATAGTATGTATGCTTCTTTATTAATAGCTTAAATAACAAGTTTTAGCATTGGGTTTTGTTTTTAACATCTTTATTGGAGTATAATTGCTTTCCAATGCTGTGTTAGTTTCTGCTTTATAACAAAGTGAATCAGCTATACATATACATATATCCCCATATCTCCTCCCTCTTGCGTCTCCCTCCCTCCCTCCCTATCCCACCCCTCTAGGTGGTCACAGAGCACCGAGCAGATCTCCCTGTGCTATACGCATGCTTCCCACTAGCTATCTGTTTTACACTTGGTAATGTATATATGTCCATGCCACTCACTTCGTCCCAGCTTACCCTTCCCCCTCCCCATGTCCTCAAGTCCATTCTCTACGTCTGCATCTTTATTCCTGTCCTAGCAGTGGGTTTTCTAACCAGTTTTGAAGGGCAGATGAGCAGAAACTTAATTGCAAGCTATCTGCAGTAACTATAATATGATAGCAAAATATCTGTGGTTTCTATGGAAGACAGTAGAGACTGATAATATTACTATGCTTTGTCGCCTACTTTGCGCCAAATTTCAGTTAGAAGTTAGTGAACCTCAATATATCTTCCCCCATCCACGTTCACAGACCCTCTGTATCCCCTTCACGACCATGTTAGGGGCCTGTGGATCCCAGAATAAGAGGCCCTGAGAGCAGAGCCGTGGAGCAGAGGAGCAGGTTTTGCAGGCAGAGAGAAAGCTGATCCCAGAGCCCCAGTTTTAAGTTCACGACAATCATCCCTCCATTTCCCTGATCAAGAGCTACAGCGGAGCTTCACACACTGCTTGACATTCCGAGGAACTTCAAAGTCAGCTGCCTGGCAAGAACAACTTTTAACTCTTAGATTCAGGGCAGAGTGTGATATCAAAGTCCTAAGCAAAAGCTTTGCAAATTTCCAGTTTTCAGTGATCTGGTCTAATTCCGTGGGGCATTTATTACAGACGTATTTTTTTCCAAAGAAAATTATTTTATGGTTTAATGGGAAAGTAACCACCCAGCCTACTGCCTGCTGCTTCCACCAAAGCCCCTGGCAGAGCCCCTCTGGTTCCTGGCCTCCAAGAATGCCCTGCAGTTTGCGGGGAGCACACAGGCTCTACTTTAAAAAGATCAGGCCCTGTGTTTTGTCATTTGTGAAACTCTCAGTTTCCCTGTGGCTCAATTAACTGCTGACAATTCCTTCCAGCGCACCAGGGCCCAAGACCCTCTTCTCTCTGCCTCATTATTTTATATATTTTGAAAAGCTGGCTTTTTAAGTTAAAGATCAATTTTACGGCCTTTTTGGTGGGGACGAGGGAAGAATACTTGCTCTTGGTAGGAAAATTGGAAAACACAGTTAAGAAAAAAAAAATCCTCCAACATGGTTATATCCATTTATATCCCATCAGCAATATGTGAGAATTTTAGTTCCTCCTTTTTGTCAGAATTTGGTGTCTTCTGTCCCTTTCATTTTAGCCATTATGTTGACATTTGCATTTCATGTGTTTATTGCTCATTTGGCATCCTCTTTTTTTTTTAAGTACCTCTTCAAATCTCTAACACATTTTTCTGTTGCTTTGTATTCCTTTCTCTTGTTGATTTGCAGGAATTTTTTATAAATCCTGGATAGATAACAATACAATAATATTCCATTGTCAGGTATATGAATTGCAAGTATCTTCCAAATATATGGTTTGCCTTCTCACTCCCTTAACAGTGTCTTAGTGAACAAAAGCTCTTAATTGAAAAAAATCCAGTTTTTGTTTTTTTTTTTCCTTTGTGATTGTTGCTGCTGTTAGGAATTTTTTTTTTTTTTTTGCGGTACGCAGGCCTCTCACTGCTGGGGCCCCTCCCGCTGCGGAGCACAGGCTCCGGACGCGCAGGCCCAGCGGCCACGGCTCACGGGACCAGCCGCTCCGCGGCACGTGGGATCCTCCCGGATAGGGGCATGAACCCGTGTCCCCTGCAACGGCAGGCGGACTCTCAACCACTGCGCCACCAGGGAAGCCCCCGGAATTTTTAAGAATGCATTTGGGCAGCCTCACTGAAATTAAGATGTGTTGATGCAGGGTTTGGCCTGCTTAACCTGTCCTATGTAGGACTTAGGAACACAGGAGAGGCCTATGTGTTGCTAGGAAAGCATGGTCTTTAGAGCAGTATTACCCAAGGAAAATATAATGCAAGCCACGTGGGTCATTTAAATTTTTCTAGTAGCCACGCTTAAGAAAAGTAAAAAAGCAAACAAAATTAACTTTGTGTTGGTGGAATATTTTATTTAAGCCAGCATATTCTGGAACCCAGGTCACTTTCATATTTGAAAAGTTTCCCTGCTTTAGTGTTTCAATTTAAATTTTAGTCACACCAGCCACATGACAAGTGCTTGGTAGCCATATCTGTCTGGTGGCTATCACAGCAGATCGCACAGGTTGAGAGGCTGACGAGGAGCTCTGGAGGCAAATGACCTAGGTTCCAATATGGCTGTGTCACTTGACAACAACAGCTGACTTCTATGAACTGCTTCCTCCATGCCAGGCTCTGTCCATAAGAACTAAAGATCCTGAGTACTTCAGGCATACCAGTACTGTACATGCATTATCTCATTTAATCCTGCCCAAACCTGATGAGGGGGTAATATTCTTACCACCTGTGATGGTTACTTTTATATGTGAGCTTAGCTGGACTCCAATGCCCAACTGCTTGGTCCAACACCAGTCTAGATGTTGCTGTGAAGGAATTGTTTAGCTATGATTAATATTGAAGTCAGTAGACTGATTAAAGCAGATTACGCTCCACAGTGTGGGTGGTCTTCATGTAATGAGATGAAGGCCGTAAGAAAGAAGACTGAGGTCCCCCAAAGCAGAAGGAATTCTGCCTCCAGAGTGCCTTTTGACTTAGATGGAAACATCAACTCCTGCTGGTAGGTCCAGCCTGCCAGCCAGCACCGCAAATTTTGCATTTTTCAGCCCCACATTCGTATGAGCAAACTCCTTAAAATAAAATCTCTCTCTCTCTCCATATATACACACCCATACACACATGTGTGTATGCACATATATGTATATGTATATATACACACATATACTATGCATTTAAGATATATATCCTATGGTTTCTGTTTCTCTGGAGAACGCTTACAAATACTCCCACCTCTTCTTTTTTCTTTATATTAACATGTGCATTTTTAAAATTTTTAATTTATTAATTTTTTTGGCTGCGTTGGGTCTTCGTTGCTGCATGCAGGCTTTCTCTAGTTGCGTCGAGCAGGGGCTACTCTTCGTTGTTGTGCGCGGGCTTCTCATCGCGGTGGCTTCTCTTGTTGCGGAGCATGGGCTCTAGGTGCGCGGGCTTCAGGAGTTGCAGCCCACGGGCTCTAGAGCATAGTCTCAGTACTTGTGGTGCACAGGCTTAGTTGCTCCAGCGGCATGTGCTATCTTCCTGGACCAGGGCTCGAACCCATGTCCCCTGCATTGGTAGACGGATTCTTAACCGCTGTGCCACCAGGGAAGTCCCCACCTCTTCTAATTCCCCTCACTGGGGGAACGGGAGCAGCCTGGCTCCAGATCCCATACTCTTAACCTCTCTGCCTCTTCCAGTCATTAGGAAAACTGCTAAACTTCTATAGATCTCAATTTTTTCCATTGGCAAACTAAGATGAATAATAGTACTTACGGTGCAGGGTTGTTGTGAACATTATTCAGGAAAATCTAAAGCACTGGCATGTGGTACATATTCAATAAAAATTACTCTTATTTGTTGATGTCTTCCATCTTCAAACAGTCTGAGAAGAATTTACCCCTGGTTGCACTGTAGACATCAAAGAATTTAAAGGAATTTTAGAAAAGTATATTAAATTAGACTTATTGATGATCTTTATTACAGGCACTTTGAGAATAAATTTTTGCTACGCTCATGTCAATAAAAATCACCGGTTTTCAGGGAGTCCCCACCATGTGCCCAGCACTTGCATTCCATCAACTATTGAAATCCTCACATGAACCCTACTGGGGAGAGGCAGTGTCATTTCCCAGTTTACAGATGAGAAACGGAGGCTCTGAGTGACTGAGAGACTCACCAAGCTTCTAAGTGACAATCCCTCAGGGAAATCATTTCCCTCTCCCTTCATATCATCAAACCATCAGGTTATTTGTTTTCTTTAATAATCCTTTACAAAAAGGCACATGAGTGAATTGAAATTAACATCAAGTCCTTGTGGGGAAATTGAAAACTTAATCATTCCCTCCTTCTCCCTCATTTTTATCTGCTGCTAGGTGCACACGGCAGTCATTCAGCTTTGAAACTGTCATGTGATCTTATAATTCTTTTCTTTGCAATTTTGTGCAGGTAATCCTGAAGAGGATTTTTCATATTATTGTGTATGATCGAAATTGAATGTAGCTTTAAAAAAAATGAATGGTTAATAACAGAGAGAGCCCTGTGTTCTTTGGAAATATTTGTTGTTAAATGAAAAGAGACTTCAGGATATCAATACATTTCATTTTGTTTGTTTTCCTCCCTCTGTTCATTCTCGTATTCTTCCCAAATTGCTGAAATCCACAGATTAATTTTAAGGTATTTCTTTGAGCTATGTTCATAAATGTCAGGTTTTATAGAAAGATTATTCTTGCATGTTTTAATACAGTTTTCTCCTTCATTCTCCTCTCTTTGATGTCAGGGTTTGTATAAACCCAGTTTAACATGACTTTCATTTGTGAGGCTTAACATAGAAACCGTTGTAATGCTGAACCAAACCTCCTCCTGTTTTTCAATGCTTATCTTTTTCTTTCAAAACAAACCAAGCCCTCTAGTCTGAGGGTTTGTAAAAAAAAACTGAGTCTAAAAAATAGAAATCAAAGCTTAGAGGGTGAGCTCAGATTATATCTAAGTGCTCCTTTATTTTTGCACCCACACTTCTGAGAAGTGCTTTCCATAGGCTGGTTATGTTGGCTATTGAAGGGAGAGTGTATTCTTGAGTGGAAATTCTATGACGTTTGTTCCGAGGTTGGGTATTGCAGTAGTTCTTTAGTGCATAATCTTTAACCTCTGAGTCCGGTACTTTGATGTGCATGATTTTTGCCTGGCATAGTTACATTAGGCTGTTTTAAATAAGTTAGACTCTAATTTCTGTTGGAACAGATACGTTCATAACTGGACCACTAACACCGTATTTCAGTGAAAGTGCTGTGTAATGACCAAGGGCATCACTCCCCTGTGATACTGTCCCTATTCCTCTTCATGACCTCTTCCCTTTCTCTCATTTTTACGAGCCAATCTTTGTTCTATCTCTGGGATCTAACAGACTATAGCAGCAGAGCCGCAGAGAGGGCGCTTGGGAGAGTCTGAATTGATTATGCTCAAATTACAGTCCATGCATATTTATTAGGCTCCTGCTACATGCAAAGCTTTGTTCTAAATCCTGCGTATGAAGATCAGCATGGTCCCCTTAAATAGTCCTCCCTGAGGTATAATTTACTACTGCTTTTCTTGTGGTTAATTAAGCAATGTACAGCAAAGCCTTAAAAACATGCATATCCTTTGATCGGGTAACTCCGTCTTTAGAAATGTAACTTAGGCAAGTAAATGAGGATGCAGGTTAATACTTAACCAAAAGGATGTTCATCACAGTTGTTTAAAATAATGAAAAGTGGGAAACAGCCTAAATATTCAATAGCAAGGGGTTGATAATTAAGGTAACTGTATGCTCTGTTCAAAGAAAACACACACAGAGAGCAGACCTGAAAATTCCCTGAGCAGACTAAACCAGTTTAGTCATACAAGCAAAGCTTAATTCAGCTTATTTTGCAAGACAAATGAGGCTAACTTGACCTGGATCACTTCTTGCTTCTGCCTCTGAAAATCATAATTGAAACTTAAATTTTTCCCCCAAATTGAAAAGAGGTAACCACTAACCAATTCCCTTTCTTTTAGGAAAACTCTAATATTGTAACCAATCACTGTGAAGAATAAACATTCACTGCCTCCACACTATATAAGCTGCTTTATTTTTATTTTATTTATTTTTATTTTTTGGCTGCACTGCTTGGTATGTGGGATCTTAGTTCCCTGACCAGTGATTGAACCCGTGCCCCCTGCAGGGGAAGCGCAGAGTCCTAACCACTGGACCACCAGGGAAGTCCCTATATAAGCTGCTTTATAAACAATATAACTTTGAGCCTCATTCCACATTTTGGCTTGAGTGCTCCCACTTTTACTAATTACACAATAAACTTTTACTAATTACAACTTCAGTGATTCATTTGTTTTGCTTCTATTCTTTCTGAACTTTTGACAACCCATACAGTGGAATATTACATAGCCACTAAGAATGAGATTATAGATTGTTGACACAAAAGGACGTTGATTATACACTGCCACATGAGGAGAAAAGGTTACAGTGGAGATGCAGTGTGTGATTCCATTTTTGTAAACGAACATATGAATATGTTGTGCTCATAGGGAAAAGGCCAGGACACTAAGCAAATGTAAAGAGTGGTTATTGTTGAGCGGTAGGATCATAGGTGCGTTTGTATTTTCTTGCTTTTATTTTGCTTACCAGCATTTTCTAACTTTTCTCCAGAGATTAGGTGTTGCTTTTGAAATCAGAAAATCCAAAAAAGTTATTTTTAATGAAAAATCAATTAAAGAATCTGTCTGTGGGCCATTATAGGGCAGCAGTCTATGCAGGAAGGAAGGATGGACTCTGGTGGACACTCAGGTGTCCCGTCTGTGTTTTGCTGTCACCTCTGTCCTCCCTCATCTGACCCTTCCTGCCATGCCTAGGGCTTTATTTCTTGGTTTCAGAAAGCCACACCCTCCTTCTTGCTCAGTGCAAATTACAGAACAGCCAGCTCAGCCCCGGCTCAGACAGATCTGAGTTTAGTTTTCCTCCTGTAACAAGAAGTCTAGCACCTTGGTGTCTGGCCTCTTGGACTCGGTCTTAGGAAACCTCTTCTAGGCAGAATTCAAGATAAAAGGCAATCTCTGAATCTGAGGAACTCCAGGCCTGCAGGGACACAGGCAGCATCAACTCTGGAATATGGATCATGGATTTCTGTCACCTACAGGGAAACATGACTTTGGGCCTGGCCACAGGGCTTGCTCTGGTCAATGGACATGACATGACACTATTAGTGGATGTGATGTGATCACACCCTTGAACTGGGCTTGTGCACTGTGCATGTCTTCTTATGCTCCACTGATTGCCACAAGACAACATGCCCCCAGTAGCCACGTTCCCTTCCCTTGGGCACCAAGGTGAGACACGGAGAGCAAACCACCCACACCAAGCGGCCACTGGGCCAAGGAAGATGAAAGAGAGACAGTGCAGATCTGAACTTACACTGGAGCCTGGAGTCAGGGGTCCAGCCCAGCCCAGCCAAGTTGCAGCTGACCTGCTGATCATGAGTATGAGAATAAAGGATTTTAGTTTAAACACTGAGTATGGGGATGGTTGTTATGCAGCACTGTTGAAGAAATAGCTGACTTATACAGTTTCCTCTCCTTTCCTTCCAAAAATATTTGACTATGTGCCAGGACTGGGCTAGGGGCTGGATATACTATAACAGTGTATAGACCATCTGACTTGCACAACACACCTGTGTAAAAGATCTGACCGCTGTCATCTGTGTTCTACAGGTGTGCAAACACTGCACAGAGAAGTTGAGTCATCAGTGTGAGGCCACAGAGCCAGCAAGTGGTAGGACTGGATTTGAAACCCAGGCCACCTGGCTCAGGAAACCCTGCTCAAGCTCATTCGACCCCCAGCTTCCCATGGTCACTCTGAGTCAGCAAAACCCTCACATGTGGGGATGACTCCAGCCCGTAGGCTGGCTGTGACTGTAGCAGGAATAACGTGCATGAAGTGTGTCATCAGGGAGCGGCTCCTTCCCTTGCCCTCTATCCCCCCTCCCAGGCTCGAGCTCTCAGAGGAGACTCACCTTTATAGAGACGATTTCACAGGGATAGGGGTTGGCAAAATACCTCCTGCGGGCCAAGTCCACTGCCTATTTTTGTATGATCCTATTTTTGTATGAACAAGCTAAAACTGCTTTTTACATTTTTAAATGGTTCCAAAACTATCAAAAAAGAACATGTTGACACATGAAAATGTATGAAATCTAAATTATTTTTCTTTCTTTTTTTTTTAAAATACACTTTTTTTTGGACTAGTTTTAAGTTTATGGAAAAATTGAGCATAAAGTACAGAGTTTCCACATATCCCCTTACCACCAGTAAGAAACCTTACCAGTGTCTCCTATTATCATCTTGCGTTCGTGGGGCACATTTGTTACAATGGATGAGCCAGTATTGATACATTATAATTAGCTAAAGTCCATTGTTTACATTAGTGTTCACTCCTGGTGACGTATATTATATGGATTTTGACAAATATATAACGACGTGTATCCACCATTACAGTATCATACAGCATAGTTTCATTGCTGTAAAAGTCATCTGCACGTGTACATAGCCTTCACTTATTCATCCTTCCTCCTTCCCCCCAAATCCCTGGCATCCACTGGTCTTTTTACTGTCTGCATAGTTTTGCCTTTTCTGAAAAGTCATGTAGTTGGGATTATGCAGTAGGTAGCCTTTTCAGATTGGCTCCTTTCATGTGGTGATATGCATTTGAGTTTCCTTTGTGTATATTCATGGCTTGTTAGCTCATCTCTATTTATGGCTCAGTGACATCCCAGGTCTGGATGGACCACAGCTGGCTTATCCATTCACCTATTGAAGGACATCTTGGTCATTTCCAAGTTTTGGCAAATAAGAATGAGTTTGTTATAAACATTTTCATGCAGGTTTTGTGTGGACATAAATTTTCAACTCATTTGGGTAAATACCAAGGAGTGTGATTGTTGGATTGTATGGTAAAAGTATGTTTGGTTTTGTTAGACGGTGCCAAGCAGTCTTCCAGAAGTAGCTGCGCCATGTTTCATTTCCACCAGCAAAGTATGAGAGTTCCAGTGGCTCCACATCCTTGTCAGCATTTGGTGCTAGTGTTTTGGATTTTAGCCTCTCTAGTAGGTATGTAATGGTACCTCATTGTTGCAGTTCCCTAACGAGTTATGATGTTGAGCATCTTTTCATATGCTTCCCTGCCTTCTGTATATCTTCTTTGTTGAGGTGTCTGTCCAGATCCTTTGCTTATTTTCTAACTGGGTTATTTAATTTTCTTATTGTTGAGTTTTAAGAGTTCTTTGTATGTTTTGGATATCAGTTTCTCCATCAGACTTATTCTGCAAATATTGTCTCCCAGTCTGTGGCATGTCTTTTCATTCTCTTAACGTGAAATTCAAATTTTATTGTTCATAAATAAATTTATTGGAACACAGACATGGTCATTTGTTTACTCATTGTCTATGGCTAATCTCATGCTATATCAGCACTGTTGCAACAGAGCCCAACAGCCCATAAAGCCTAAAATATTTACTAACTGTCCCTTGACAGAAAACTTTGTTGACCTCTGATTTATGGCATCATTTCCATTTCCTCCTTAATGAGCCTGTCATTCCCAGAAAAGCAGTTCTCATGAGCAAACCTTACTGACCACAGACTTCCTTCTGGAATAGCTTTCTTGAAGTGTGTGGCTCCCTTCTGCCCAACTGGCCACTTTCTTTTTCTTTTGTACAGCTACTCTTTCGTGGTTTGGTTTTGACTACAGAAGGCCTTGCTGAAGTCCATTCTGAATGGAGAGAGCACTGCTGGGGCAGTCAGGGCTGTCCTGCCTTTGGGGTTCCAAATCTGTTCTCTCCCCTCCATGTGGGTCCAACAAGTGCCTCTCACTTTCCCACGGCCAGCCCTGGGGCCACATCTTTGCAGTACAGAAAGTCCGTGGCCCCCTGGAGGTGAATCCTTATTACTACAGGGACATCAACCCTAGAGGCAGGAACTCTTGCCAGCTCACCTCCTAAACGGATTCCCACATTCTCCACTTCCCAACCCACCCCTCAGGCTCACTTTTGTGTCTGGGATTGAATTTCCCTCCAAAGTTTTGAGGATCTCGCTTGCAGAATTTTCTCATCCGATTTTTTCCCTCCCAACAGCAGGAATCAATTCCAACCCGGGGGTGTCAGATAATTGGAACAAGCTCCATGTCATTTGCATTTTTCAATTTCCACATAGCTGCCAGTCTGATTTTTTTCCCTCCATATTTCTTGCCTTTTGAATTTTTTTTTCATGCCTTTAACATTTGGTCCTATTTTTTTCTTTTCCAATAAGCAAAAAGAATGTAAATCTAGAAAAATGTGGGCAGACGTATGCTCTTTTTCTTGCTAAGTTTCCACTCTTCAAATATAATAGTGTGACAACAAATAAAGAAAAACAGAGAGACTTACACATTCTGTCTGATCTCTCCTCTCCTGCCAGTTATTTTTGAAGATTTGGCAAATGATGTAAATCAGTATTTTCCCCCTAACTTGCATCTTCTGTCTCCTACAGAACATGGGAGCTCAGGAGGGCCATAGCCTGCCTGATTCCTGGGTGTTAATAAAAATAACTCCAATTATTAGAGTTTATTGAGGACTTACTATGTGCCAGCACTTTGCCAAGTGCCTTTACTTTTAGAGGTGCTGAAAGGAAGATAAACTACTCAGACCTCTACCCTGCCTTCCCTTACCATAGCTGGAAGGGATGGTTGATAAGCCTAGACTCTGAAATCCGAAGGCCCGAGTTCAAATCTTGGCTTTGCCACCCACCAGCTGTTTCACCTTGGGCATGTCACCTCACTTTTCTGAACCCCAAATTTCCCCATCTGTAAAATGAGGATTGTTAATGGCACTTATCTCATAGGGCTGTTCCGAGGATTACATCTTTTAATATTGGTAGTGCTTTGCACTGTGCGTGGCATGTGGTGAGCATGCTGTGAGGCCAGGTAGGAATAAGTAGCTGCAGTGGGCAAGCCTGTGCCAACCTCCTAGTGGTGAGTACCACTCCACCCCTCTGCTTCCTGCCCGACCTGCTGGGCACAGGAGCATCCTAGTGAGAGAGGAGGAGGTCTGCCAGCTAAAGCCAACACACACACACACACACACACACACACACACACACACACACACACTCAGAGCTCTTATACAAGAATTGCATTTGGATTAGTTCCTAAGTGTTACCTTTTCTGTAAAACTTGTCCAATCATCCCAGGAGCTCCCCAAGGGTTTAAGCCAAATATGTGGGTAACACCCTTGGTCTCCCCTTTCTCTGCCTCCCACCCCCACCCAATCAGCCCAGAAGCAATTCCCCAAAAATGTATCCAGAATCTGTCCACATCTCGCCATCTTCATCCTCTGAATTCAAGCCACCCCCTCCCCCCGTCACTCACTGAGGTTCTCGCAGTTACTGCCTCTCTGTTCTCCCGCGCTCTTGCCCTATTATAATCAAATGGTAGGACCTCTGGGAAATATGTTCTTCTCAGATAAAAGCGACATGGCAGGAGAAAATCTTTTCCCTCTGTTTCTTACTTCCTGTCTTGAATGTAGATTGTGATTCACGGAACCGAGGTTCCCACTTTGTGACCAGGAGGAAAGGCCAAGAGAATTGTGGGAGTATAGACCCAGAGTGCTGTCAATTTCAACTACTTAAGTGAGATGATTAAATAGCTTTGTTGATTAAGTTGGAGGTTGGCTAACTTTTTCTGTAAATGGCCAGATATTTTCAGCTTTCCCAGCCAACTCCTTATTTCTGCTGTTGTAGCAGGAAAGGAACCATAGACGACACCTAAAAGAATGAGCATGGCTGGATTCCAACAGAACTTGATTTACAGACACGGATATTTGAATTTCATAGATTTTTCATATGTCACGAACTGTTCCTTCTTTTGACTTTTTTTTCTAGCCATTTAAACTGTAAAAGTCATTCTTAGCTCATGGGCTGCGTGAAAACAAACGGTAAGCCAGATTTGGCAACTGGGTTAAGTCGCTGTCTGAGGGTCTTCAGTTACTGGAAGCTGAGTGCCTTCTAGATGATTCTGTTATTCAACTTTCCATTTCACAGATGACAAGGCATCCAGAGAAGTGACACAGAGCGAGTGTGTGTCAGGGCTAATAAATCTAGGTTGCAAAGCTCTTGACAAGTCCAGGATTTTCCCCAGGATACAGTCCTGCTTCCTGCTCATTCTCACACTATTTATGGCTCCCTTCCTTCTAGACTGTGACATTTTCCTTTATGTAGGTGATTGCATTTCATTCACACAAAATATATCGAGTATTCA
This sequence comes from Delphinus delphis, assembly GCF_949987515.2. NCBI lineage: Eukaryota > Metazoa > Chordata > Mammalia > Artiodactyla > Delphinidae > Delphinus > Delphinus delphis. The sequence continues at coordinate 95,810,204 of NC_082690.1, read as the reverse complement.
CCTTCATTGAGGACCTACCACATGCCAGGCACTTTACACTATTTAATCTTACAAGCGTGAGGCAGATATTATTCCCATTTCACAGACGAGGAATTGGAGGCTCTGAGAGGGCTGCACCATGCCCAGGTTCACCCAGGAGTAGAAGGGGGTCCCACCCAGCACTTCCTGCCACAACTCACCTCCTCTCATGCTTCAAGGCTCAGCGCTGGTGTGCCCTGATGAGGTAGACGTGACCCCTCTTCTTTAGCCACTGAACACGTGCAAGGGAACCCTGGCAGAGCACACAGAGACATTTCTTTTCTGAAGTTTTATTCTGCTAAAGTGGGCTGGGTTTTTTTTTACCTCTTCTAGGTGGAGCTAGAAACAAGACCAAGAGAAATGATGCCATGACATTCATCACCTTGGTCACTAGGGGGCAGCAAGAGGCCATGGGCCGAAGCAGCTTGTAGCCTTTTCTCCTTGGTTCCATTGAATTCATTCATACAGGTTTATGGGGAAACTTGGGGGAAGAATGTGTTTCAGCCTTTTATTCCAACATCCTCATTTTTCTGATGGAAACCCACAGGGGTCAGGTTGTGACTCTGGGCACATCATTGTCTGATTTTCACCTTGGTGCTGTCTTTTCCCACCTTCGGGACCCTGGACAAGTTATCTGAGCTCCGTGCCTGACTTTCCTCATCTCCAAAATGGGAGATAATAACAATGCCCGTTTCCCAGAGTTGTTGAAGAAATCATTAATTTCCTAGGGCTGCCGTAACAGATTGCTACACGCTGGGTGGCTTACAATAGAAATCTATTCTCTCGCAGTTCTGGAGGCCAGAAGTCCAAAATCAAGGCTGCGCTCCTTCTGAAGGCTCTAGGGAAACATCCTTCCTTGTCTCTTCCAGCTCCTAGTGGGACAGGGTGTTCCTTGGCTTGTGACGGCCTCACTCCAGTTTCTGCCCCTCTCTTCTCAATGGGCTTTGTCACCTGTCTATGTGTCTTTTATATGAATTCTTGGAATTGGATATAGGGCCCACCTGGATAATCAGGAATGATCTTGAGAGCCTTAACTTCATTATGTCTGCCAAGGCCCCTTTTCCAAATATGGTCATATTCACAGGTTCTGGAGGTTAGGATGTGAACACGGCTTTTAGGGGCCACCATTCACCCCACTACAACCAAAAAATGAATGCATGTCACATGCTCAACACAGAGCCAGGGACATTGTAAGCACTCAGTTGATAGGAGCTATTACTGCTGTGCATCTAGAGGTTGTGTCTGAGGTTAAACTGTGGAAACGTATCCAACACAAGAACAGAAACCCCAGTGTAGAAAGATCAGTCACCCTTTCCCTCAGGCCTCTAGGGCTGGCGGCCCAACTCGCCACGCTGCATTCTCCAGCTTGACCAAACTTGTCTCTGCTTTCAGGTTCCCCCAATTCTCTCTGTTATAAACAGGCTTTAGGCAGAAACCACCAATTATCGCAAAGTCCCCATTTTGCTTCACTAAAATCAGGCTTGAGGTGATCACCGGTCAGAGCTGAGGAGTGCAAGTTACACAACAGCCCACAGGCAGGAGGGGGAGAAACGGCCAGCAAAGCAGTCAGGATGTAGCAGCATCTTGTTTGGTTTCAGGCCCAAGCCAGCTTGTCCTCATTAGGTAACGTCAGGCATCAGGTTGAAAGGTCAAGATAGCTTTTCGCTGAAAAGAAAGGAGATTGGTTTCACCCTCAGAGTCAGTTCTATGGCTGAGCCAGGTGGGGTGTGTACAAGTGTCAGGGGTACATCTGGTTGAAGAAGAATAGAGAAAAAAGAGAATGGGTCCAGGGCTGAGGAGCGTGGGGAGGTCCATAGAGGTGGAAAGAGAAAGGACAGCTACACTGGTTTCAACCCTGATGGGCCATGTGACTGCTCAGAGCATCAGTGTTCTCATCTGACAAATGGGGTCATAGCAGGAAATACCTCTTAGGGACTCAGTGATGTGTGGACACGCTGGTGGTACTAAATGGTGCTGATTGTTTTTTCTACCACTACCAGAACAAAGAATAATGGGTGACAAGGCACTTTTGGGGTACTGGGAAGATCCAGGACAGGACAAGGACCTGAGCTCTGAGCTAGACCTGTGTCTGGGCTGGAAATGATGCAGAACGGGGGCCCTCACAGTGTTCAGAAAGCACAGGGGGAGTCCTCTGTGCCAGCTGAGAGGGTTAGTTCTTGAGCCCATAAAACACCTTCTGGAGGTAACATCAGAATAATAATATTTCATGTCTGCTGTGTGACCTTGTTTTCACCCCTAGAGACCCCAACCCCACCCCGCCAATGACTAGTGTTTGAGGTCCTTGCCAGAAGTGCTGTTCGCGTAGCGATGATGTCAGTATGGTGTCATTGTCCCCAGCTGATGGAGCACGTTTACCTAGTATCCTCAGCCCTGCACAAAACCGCACTACAGAGAGCAAAAGTCCACAACTCCCTCCCCTTATCACACCAGCTTCTGGGACCCTCGCCCACCAGAGGCCCACCTCAGCTGATCTGGGCTTTATTTTAGAAGCTGTTTGCTCACCTGGCTGAAGGGAGAATCTTGAGTTAAGAGGCAAGTATAATTTTAGCAAGTGTTCCTTGTATTGCATGGGTTCAGAATGACTGTGGTCTTTCTCTTTTCTGGAAAATTGCCCACTTTCCCCAGTGTAATTATTTTCTTTTAAAGCTGAGAAGCACAGATCACCCTCACAGCCACCCCTTAGATCTATGGCAGTGAATCTGCAGAACACTAAACACAGAGAGAATATCTTAAAGCAACAAGGGAGAAAAAATTGTTACACAGGAAAGACAATTATAGAGACATTGGACCTCACTAAAACCCTAATGGAAGTCAGAAGATAGTAGAATATTGTCTTAAAAGTGCTGAGAGAAACTTTCAACCTAGAGCTGTACAACTAATGGAACAATCTTTCAACCACAAAAGCAAAATATAAAACAGAGCACTTGCTACTAACAGACCTCCCTCAAAAGAATACAAACACTTTTACTTCTCCCTTTCCAATGTGGGTGCCTTTTATTTATTTTTCTTGCTTAATTGTTCTGGTTAGAATTTCCAGTACAATACTCAATAACAGTGATGAAAGCGGGCATCCTTGTCTTATACCTGATCTTAGAGGAAAAATTTTCAGTCTTTCACTATTGAAGATGATGTTAGCTGTGGGGTTTTTTTTTTAGTAGGTTGAGGAGTTCCGTTTCTGGTTGTTGGGTGTTTTTATTATGAAAGTTGTGTTGGGTTTTATAAATGCTTTTTGATATTAATTCATGTGGTGGTTTTCTTCATTCTATTAATGTGGTGTATTATATTGATTTTAATATTTTAAATCATCCTTGCATTGCTGGGATAAATCTCATTTGGTCGTGGTGTATAGTCCTTTTAATATGCTATTGGATTCAGTTTACTATTTTGTTGAGAATTTTGCATCTGTATTTGTAAGGGATATTGATTTGTAGTTTTTTTCCTTGTGATGCCTTTGACTGGATTTGATATCAGGATAATGTTGACCTCATGTAATTAGTTAAAAAGGTTCCCATCTCTTCTATTTTTGGGAAGACTTGTACATCAAAAATGAAAAAGATTGCAGAAAGATATTAAAGGAAATCTAAAAAAATGGAAAAATAGCTTATGTTTATGGATTGGAAGAATTAATAGCATTAAGATGGCAATAATCCCACATGATCTACAGATTCAATGAAATCCCTTTCAAAATCCCAGGTTCATTTTTGCAGAAATGGAAAACCTTATCCTAAAATTCATATGGAATTGGGTCCCCAAATAGTCCAAAAAATTTTTTTAAAGAACAAAGTTGGAGGACTCATACTTCCTGATTTCAAAAGTTACTACAGAGCTTCAATAATAAAAGCAGTGTGGTACTTACATAAGGATGACATATAGATTAATGGGATAGAATTGAAAGTCTAGAAATAAACTAATACATATATGGTAAATTGGTTTTCCACAAGAGTGCCAAGACTATTCATGGAGGAAAGAATAGCTTCTTCAACACAGGTGTTGAGGCAAAAGCTGTATACAAAATCCATAGCAGCACTGTTCACAATAGCAAATGGCTGGAAACAACCCCGTTGTTTCCACCCATTAACTGGCGAATGAATTAAAATGTAGGCTATCCAAACAATGGAAAATTGTTCACGCATAAAAAGGAATGAAGCAGTGATACAGGGTACAGCATGGATTAACATTGAAAGCATCATGCTAAGTGAAAGAAGCCAGACACAAAGGGTCACGTCATTTAAAATTTCATTTATATGAAATACCCAGAATGGGAAAATCCATAGAGACAGAAAACAGAGCAGTAGGTGTCAGAGGCTGGGTCGCGGGAACGGGAGGAATGAGGAATCACCGATGAACGGGTGTGAGGTTTCCTTTTAGGGAAAATAAAATGTTCTGGAGCTAGATCGTGGTGAAGGCTGCCCAACATTGTGAATGGACTCAATGCCACTGAACTGTATACTTTTTAAATGGTTAAAGATTTTGTTAGATTTATTTTACCACCAAAAAAAGTTTTCCAATAATTAAAACTAGTACTTAAAAGAACTCTCCTTTGTTATATGCATCCATGTTGACACAACTGGTTCACATCTTTCAGAGGAATGATATGGCTTCAAAACAAAAGCATATCGCTTTCAAACCTATGGCCAAGTTAAGTAAATTTGCTAACTCTTGTGTCAACTCGATATTATTAACATTGAATTCCAAGAAGTATTGCATACTCTAAGTTTCTCACTATCAACAAAGTGTTCTTCATACTTTTCTTGTGCAACCCTACCCACCCGTACAGCTGTACAAAGTTTTGGAGAGGACGGACTGCGTAAGCCAGTCTTGGGGTTGGGTCTACTGCTTGCTCTCACTTTGTCTTCTTTTCAATGACTGTATTATGAAAAAGTACTGTGTTTTAAAAATAGGACATTTGAGCAGGTGCAAATGAAGGAACTCGGACTCTCACAGGCGAATCATTTGCTGTGTCTAAGAATTGGCCACCCTTGGGAGGGGTAAACTCTCCCAGGCCAGCAAGGACCCAGATACATCAAGACTAGAGAAAATAAGAAAATAAAATTAATACCAGTAGACGTGAGCGGTCCCTGCCTGGGATTGTTGGGAGAGGATGGGACCGGGTCAGCCTGAATGACTCAAAGTGGGGTCTGGCAGTGGGGAGAGGGTTGGTGGTGGTTGATGACAGGCAAACGAATCAGTCAGATCCACGGGGAGGCTCCTTTCGGTGAAAGGTTGAGACCCTGACAGAGGGTGGGGTCAGCTGAGGGGGTGGAGCCCAGAGGTGGGAGGGGTCTGGGCGGGGTTTAGGCTCTAGGAGCTGAGCGTGCGCTGGGGTCGGTGAACAGGAAAGTCAAGGCGTGGAGGCGAAGAATGTGAAGTCCGGAGGCAGAAGCGCGCTGGTGGAAGAGAGGCCCCGCTTGCTGACTGAGAACCAAAGCTACGTGAGGGGCTGCTCAGGCCCCGGGAGAAGGTGGAGGCTGGAGGTGAAGTGGCCTGTGGTGGCGAAGGCTCAGGCCTAGGACCTGGGATGCCGACAGGGGCACAGCGGGATCAGCCCCATCACGAGCCCCCCAAAAGACAGCCGGTCCCTCTCGCACGCCTCGCAGCAGGGATCTTGCCACGACTGTTGCAGACAGCTGCCCTCACATGGGGCCTTGCTCCTGTGTCTGCGGCATACACAGCTGTGGCCAGAATCAGGACGGGGACAGGAGGGCCTGGCCGAGGTCACATACCCCACACCCGTGACTTCCCAGGACCCTTCTATGCCTCATCCTAAGGTTTCCTTTCACATCCCGTTCTCTAGAGGCTCCCCTTCCGTGTCACTTGCTAGGAGGACGGATCAGGGAAGAAGGGGGAGCAATGACCCACCTTTTCCTACGAGAAAGGGGGCCCCGCACCACCTCAGCTTCCTCCGGGCAAGCAGATGAAGGCAGGAGCAAAGGGGTCTTATAGGAGTCCTAGAAGAATGTTCCTTTCAGATTAGACCCCGAGAGCCCCAGGAATTCGCATACGGGATAAAATGATCAACGACCACTGGTGAGAGTGAGGCTCTCGTGTACAATGCGGAGTCGTTTTCACTGTGGTCTCTCCTGTGAGCCCCACAATGGCAGATGAGGGATGCAGACCAGGTGCCGTCTCGGAGCGGGAGCCTGAGACACGTCCTCCAGAATCAACCTCTGCAGCTCACAGCGCCACCCAGTGGCGAGACCCATTGCCCAGCTCCACCCTTCCTTCAGTCCTCTGCTTGGGCAGAGCGGGTGGGTAATCACCAGATTCTCCTCCTGGGAGCCTCTCCTCCAGGAGCTTTGCTAGAATATCTGATTAGAGACTTTCCGAGGCTCAGGGCTGCTCTCTAGATCAGCCCTAATGCAAAGGAAAAGCTGTATTCAGAGATACCCAGGACAAAAGTCAATCGATGCACAAGGTTCATTGATGTCCAGGAGACTCTGTTCCAAACTCTCTTAAGAATCCAGTCCATGGACTGGATTTTCTGAATCCAATCAGATCGGATCTACTGAATCACCCTATTTGGGTTTTTACCCTGAGGCTCCGTGCCACACTCAGTGTGTGAGCCATGAATGGAAACCCTAGTCCCTTCTCTAACCCCTGCTTTGCCCAGTCTGTTCCCTGGAAGTATGGACGCTGGTCTCATCTTTCCAATCCCAGGTATCCCTCTACACCAAATAACTGACTTAGAAAGTCAGGGAGAAAACAAGACTCAGTCTTTGCTGGAACTGGGCCTAGGCTTTCCTTACTCAATCTGTGTCTCCCTTGTTCTTCAATATTAGTAAAAATGGGCTCCTTTGTAGGAAGCAAGAAATAGGTGGAGGAGCCCTGCCACACAGGAAGTAGAAGACAGAATCAATTCTCCCAGAAGTCGGGCTTGAAATCAGCCATGGGGCACTCGCCCCCTCAGAAAAGAGTCTTTGCCAGCCTCAGGCAGCTGGGCCCTGGGAATGTGCACTGGAGAGCTGAGTTCTAGGCCCGCATCACAGAGCTGTGGCACCATCGCGAAGCGTTCTTGACAGAGGGGGCGGGACGCAGAGAGGAGGTGAACCCATTGCCCCAGTCCCGCCATCCAACCTAGCAGATCCCGCCATTCTTCTCTGGACAAAGCCGTCATGGTTTTCTATTTAGTTCACATAAAATCTAGATGTCAACTGTGTCTACCATTCAGCCCACTCTGGCTCAGAAAGGATGGTCAATTTCACTGAGAGAGCCCCAGATTCAGGGTCAGCATTCCAGAATTGGCCACCCGTGAACAAGGAACCTTGAGCAAATCATTCCCTGCTCTGAGGCTCAGATCTTACAGCTGTGAAAAGGATTGGACTGGACCAGAGTTTCCTGTGGAACACTCTATCCCAAGAAGACGGTGAAACTTAGGGGAAAATAAGTTCCAAGGACAAATAAGTAATTTTGACTGTAACCCCCTCTTTGCAGTTCCAATGCACATGAGGATGTTAAGAGACCTAAAACTGCCCTACTGTAAAGAAACCAATTTTCTTCAATCCAACATCTTCAAACTTTACTGACCACAGAGCATTCCCCTCCTTTTATGTGGGAAATCAATTAAGATCTTAATATAATTTGCCATGGATTAACTTGGGAAATTATGAATGAACTGATTGCTCAATTTGCTTTAAGCTTTAAACTCACCATACTTTTGAAAAATAGGAGTCCTAAGTTAGGAGATACAGTCTCAGTATAAAAATGAACTCATTATAAGACAAGTGGGCAGTTGATAAACCAGAAGAAACATCAGTGCTGACCCCAAAACAGAGCCATCCAGCAGGTGGAAGAGGAAACCCAGACTGGCTGGGGGAGGGCAAGAACCAGCCCACGTGTCCCAGCTCCTTTCCTGGGCCCCTGGCCCAACACAGTGCCCTCTTCTCAGGCAGGAATCTGGACAAGGTAATGAGAGAGAGAGAGAAAGGGCTGCCTTTGTTTCTGCCCAGAGACCATCGCCTCCTTTCATCTTCATGAGAACATTGTTATAAAAGGCCCCTCCTTTATTTCAAAGATGATTTTACAGAACTGATCTCAGTTGGGTGTGTCCTGACTCGGCTTCTTTTTCCAATTGAGAGAATTGTTTTACATTGATGTAAAACAAACCCCTGTCACCCCCTTTGTCCCTTAGTCTCCTGTGTTGTAGATTTGGTTCATTCCTTCATTCTCCAAAATGTTATACCTGCCAGGCATTGGACATGAGGACTCACCAGGAACACCAGCAGCCAGTCCCGTGTTGGCTGTTTTAGTCTGTACTTTACCTGTCTATGCACATTTGTAAGTCTTCAGATATATTGTAAGTTCACTTGGGCAAAGCCTTGTTCTTCTTTGATCTCCGACAGTGCCGATAACAGTGACATATAGACATGTGACAGTGCCCACAACACTGACATATGCATATCGGCACTTGTGTGCACTAGGCATCTCCCCACTTAACTGCTGAGTAAGGGAGAGATAGAAAGAATGAGTGCCTAGACCCCAGCAGACAGTTGGTCTACGCTATAAGATGAAATCAGTGTCCCAAGAGGTGGCAGAGTAGATCTTTTGGTCTATACAAAGTGGGTTTTTGACTGTTTCTCATTTAATAAGCCAAGCACTCAGACAAGAAGATGTGGGCCTGAGAACGGATCCCAAACCACTGGAAATGAATTCTCAGATGCCCACGTCACCTTGGGAGCATGTCACATAGAATATCGGAGCCGGACCCCTGCCCACTCTAACTAGTGATCTTGGGCACATTACTCCCTTTCTCTATCCTTCTCTTTTTTACCCTAACACGGGGATATCAATAATCCCTTCACAGAGATCGTGGTGAGAATTAAATGGAACGATGTACAGAAGAGTCGGCATATTACATGTACAGAAGCAAATTAATTCTGCGATTTCAACTATATGTGTATAGCAGAAAACAATTTTTAAAGAAAAGGGCATGGAAAGAAAAAAGTTTCCCAAATTAATATAAAATACAATGAAAAATATAATAATATAATTCTCTGGAACAGGAAAAATAATTTAAAAGTTTAGATGGAAGAATAAATTTTCAAGAATTGCCAAGAAAATTTTTGGAAAGTCATAGTGAGGAGGAACTTGCCCTAGGAAGTATTAAAACTTAGATCTGAAGGCACTACAATGAAAATAAGTCTGATTTTGCCACCAAAGGAAAGGTGACATTTCAATTCAACGGGTTGAATAGTTTATTTACTAAATGGTGTCAGTATAATTGGCAGTACACCTGCATTGAACAAAGTTAAGTCCTTTCTGTACACTGTCTACAATAATAAATTCCAGATGAATTAGAAACTTAATGTAACAATTAGAAAATTAAAATAAAATGTAGGAGTGGGAAGTATTTAATTAGATAAGGTATGACACCCAGAAACCATAAAGAAAAGGAGGGACAGATTTAATTTTATTAGTGTTTGATTTTTCTCTACAAAAAATGATGCTACTAACAAATTTGAAAGATGAATACTATACTGGGAGGATGTTTTTCTAACACATATGCTAAATAAAAGTGTGCTTGTAAAGATCTCCTACATATTGGAAAGAAAATGACAAACAACCCAGTTAGAGGATAGATGAAGAAGAAGAGACTTCCATCTTCAGAAATATTTTGGAACAAGTATTCAGAGGAACCCTTCTCAGTATGTACAGATCTAAAAATGCGTGAGAGAGTATAAGTAAATTTTTTTTCTTTTTTATTTAACATCTTTAATGGAGTATAATTGCTTTACAGTGTTGTGTTAGTTGCTGCTGTATAACAAAGTGAATCAGCTGTACATATACGTATATCCTCATGTCCCCTCCCTCTTGCGTCTCCCTCCCACCCTCCTTATCCCACCCCTTTAGGTGGTGGCAAAGCACCGAGCTGATCTCCCTGTGCGATGCAGCTGCTTCCCACTAGCTATCTATTTTACATTTGGTAGCCTATATATGTGAGGACACGGGGAGGGGGAAGGGTAAGCTGGGACGAAGTGAGAGAGGAGCATTGACATATATACATTACCAAATGTAAGCAAAATATTTTTAAAAGCATGAATGAGCTGGCAGTAAATTCAGGGAAGCAGTGAGAGGGTGGGAACTATAAGAAAATGCTAACCAGAGGGTAAGCAAGTGCTGGAGTCAGTGTTTATTCAAAGATTTCTTAAAAAATGAAGAATAGAACTACCCTATGACCCAGCAATCCTGTATCTGGGTATAAATCCACAAGAACTGAAGTCAGGATCTCAAAGACATGCCTGCACTTCATGTTCATTGCAGCATTGTCCACAATCGCCAAGGCATGGAAGCAACCTAAATCCATCAACACAGAAAGGGATAAAGAAAATGCGGTATACACATACAATGGAATACTATTCAGTCTTTAAAAAGCGGGAAATCCTGCCACTATGACAACATGGCATAAACCTGGAGGACATTATGCTATGTGAAATAAGACACAGGACAAAAACTGTGTGATACCACTTATATGGAAAATCAAAAATAGTCAAACTCATAGAAGCAGAGAATAGAATAGTGGTTGCCAGGGGCTGGGGTTTTTCGGGGGGTGTAAAGGGTCACCTTTAAAGGTGACAAAGGTCACCTTTACAAGGGTCACCTTTACACCCTTAGTCAAAGGGTGTAAAGTTTCAGTTATACACAATGAATAATCCCTAGAGCTCTATTATACCACATAGTGTCTGTAGTTAACAATAGTGTACTGTATACTTAAAAGTTTGGCACATCTACTGTTGCGTTCTTCTCACAAAGAAATAATAATAATAATATAGAGGGTGGAAGAAAACTTTTGGAGGTGATGGATATGTTTACGGAATAGATTGTGGTGATGGTTTCACCGATGTATACTTATTTCCAAACTCATCAAATTGTATACATTAAATATGTGCAGCTTTTTAAATGTCAACTATACCTCAATAATGTGATCTAAAAATAAATATTTTTTTAAAAACATCTTTTTTATTCCTGGTGGTTAAAGCCTGAGTTTTAACAGGCCAGGAGGTGCGAAGGATGGACACAGAGCCTGGGACACGAGGGGTAGGGAAGTCACATTAGAGACCCCAGATGAAGTCAAATTCCACAAGAGAGTGTGTGAACTAGAATATACCTTAAACATAAAGACACAGAACATTTAAATGAAAAGAGTGAAAAATGATACAGTATGCAAATTTGAGCCAGATAAAGACTGATGTGACTATACCTCAAAGACTATAGGCCAAAGAAAGTATACTTTACAACAAGAAGCATTTCCAGATAGAGGGACATTATGTAAGGATGAAGGGGTAAATATACGAGGAAGGTATTACAGCCCTAAATCTATGTGTCCTCAATGCCTTAACTTTAAAATGTAGAAAACACAAATTGATAGGACTTCAAAAATAATAGGAAGAAACAAACTCACAATCATAGCAAGAGACTTTAATATACTTTGCTCAGTTCCTGATAAAACAACCAGACCAAAAAAAAAAAAATTAAGAATATAAAAGATCTGAGAAATACACTTAACAAACATGACCCGATTAATCTATTTAGAACACTGCATCTGACAGTGACCAAATCCACAGATTGTTCAAGTACATGTGATACATTTGCCAAAATTTACTGTATGCTGGTTCATTAGAAAAAGCCTCAGATTTTTTCAAAAGATTGAAAACATTTAAGGTACAGGTATATTTGCTGATTACTATAGAATTAAGCTAGCAATCAATAACAAAAAGATAACTGGAAGATTACCAACTGCCTGGTAATCAAACAATATATTTTTATAAGTCAAAAAGGAAATAGCAACAGAAATTAGAAAATATTTTTAAATAAATTGTATGATGATGGTTAACCTTATCTGTCAACGTAACTAGGCCATGGTGCCCAGATAATTGGTCAAACATTATTCTGAATGTTTCTGCAAAGGGCTTTTTGGATGAGATTTCCATTTAACTTGGTGGACTTTGAGTAAAGCAGATTACCCTCCATAATGTGGGTAGACCTCAACCATTTAGTTAAAGGCCTGAATAGAACAAAGACTAACCTCTCCCAAGCAAGGGGGAATTCTGCTGGCAAGCAGCCTTTGGACTTGAACTGCAGCACCAGTTTAGGTCTTCATAATCACGTGAGGCAATTCCTTAAAATAAATCTCTCTTTATAAACATGCACATATCCTATTGGTTCTGTTTCTCGGGGAACCCTGACTAAAACAATGACAATAAAGATAAGGCATAGGGCTTCCCTGGTGGCGCAGTGGTTGAGAGTCCGCCTGCCGATGCAGAGGACACGGGTTCGTGCCCCGGTCCGGGAAGATCCCACATGCCGCGGAGCGGCTGGGCCCGTGAGCGCATGGCCGCTGGGCCTGCGTGTCCGGAGCCTGTGCTCCGCAACGGGAGAGGCCACAACAGTGAGAGGCCCGCGTACCGCAAAAAAAAAAAAAAAAGATAAGGCATATAAAATGTATGAGATAAAGCCAAAGAAATGCTTAGAGGAAAATGTATACACTTCAATGCATATATTAAACATAAGAATGAAATCAGTGGTCTAAGCTCCTATCTCAATAAGATAGAAAAAACAGCTAATTAAACCCAGTGAAAGTAGAATGGAAATAATAAACACAAAATCAGAAATCAATACACACTCAAAATCGAGACGAATCGAGACAAATTAAGACCAAAATGGTTTCTTCGAAAAGATTAATAAAATGTTTAAACTTCTAGCAAAACTGATCAAGAACAAAGAGAGAAAACACAAATTATTGACACGGTTGACCCTTGAACAACACAGCTTTGAACTCATATGTGGATTTTTTCAATAAATACGTATCATGGGACTATACCATCCCTAGTCTGGCCGAATCCCGGGATGCTGAACCACATATACAGACGGCCGACTGAAAATTGTAAGTGGATTTTCAACTACACTGGGGGTCAGTGCTCCCAACCCCCTGTGTTGTTCAAGGATCAACTGTAAGACACAAAAAGGATGACATCATTGCAGGTTTTACAAACCTTAAAAATATAGGAAGAAGACATTATAAACAACTTTATTTTAGTAAATTTTTAAAATTTTGGTGAAACAGACAAGTACCTTAAAAATAAAATCTTGCCAAATGACCAAAGGAACAAATAGAAATTTTGGATTGTTTTGTATCTGTTAAATAAATTTAATCTGTTAGTAAAAAATCTTTGCAGAAAGAAAACCTCGGTCCCCAATGACTTCATGGGAGAATTCTTTCATACGTTTAAGGCAGAAATAACACCAATCTTACATAAATTCTTCTAGAGAGTAGAAAAGGAAGAAACACTTTCCAACTCATTTTATAAAACCAGCGACACTTGGATACCAAAAACTGAAAAAAAAAAAAACTTAAAAAAACCTATAGATAATTCTTATTTATAAACATACATACAAAAATCTTGAAATAGTAAATCAAATACAGCAATATATAAAAAGGACAACACATCGTAGACAAGAGAGGTTGATTCTAGGTATGCAAGGTTGCTTTAACATCTAAAAATTGATCAACGTAATTTATCACATTAGTAGATCAAAGGCGAAAAAATTAATATGACCACCCTGATAGATACATGAAAATCATTTGATAAATATTAATCATCACAATAAAAAATAAAACTCTTAGCAATCTAGGAATAGAAAGGAATTTCCTAATTTGATAAAGTGTAGCTACAAAAAGTCTACAGAGAACCTTATACTTAATGGTGAATGTTGGAGGACAGAGGAAGGAAAAGTGCTCACCAAACTGAGAAGGCGTACTGAGACTGAAAAACGGGGTGGGCAGCTCCACAGAGCAAGGGGTCCGTTTATTGTAGGGTAACTTACTCACAGGGTGGGATCTGGATTAGGCAGACAGGGATCCAGGAGCATTCCCAGCTGCACTCCGCACGGCCAAGGGGCCACTGGGACAATTTTCTGGTTAACCTAGGGTATGGGGGTAGGTGCTTGGAAACAGGACATGCATTCCTAAATTAAGATTTACAAATGGGTAACTAGTCTCGTGGGTGCCGGGAATATGTCAGGGAAGGTTTTCTTCATTGTTTGGGGACTAACAGAGTGTAGAGGTCACCTGGTCCTAATGATTATTAAACAAAATCTATTAACTCCAAAGCTCTTGATGACAGAGAAGTGATTTACTGAACAGTACAGTCCTGGGTAGAGTCAGTGAAAGGGCTGTAAGGGCCCAAGATGTCGTCAGTTATGCTACCAGCCATACAGTGAATTATTACAGTGAATTATTGAAAGCTTTCCCCTCTGAGATCGGATGTAAGTCAAGGATGCATGCTATAGTCACTTTTACAACATTGTATTGTAGTCAACATTAGACTAATGATATAAGGCAAGTAAACAAAATAAATGATGTAAATATTGGAAAAGAAGACATCAAACTATCATTATTTGTAGAGGATATGATTGCATATGTAGTACTAAAGACTCTATAGCTAAACTATTAGGATTAATTAGTAAGTTTAGCAAGGTCACTGGATTCAAAGCTTTTAATATGAAAACTCAATTATAAATCTATGTACCAGCAACAACACACAGAAAACAAAAAATTTTAAAGTGAAACCTTTTAAAGTAGCACCACAGAACATCAAATATCTAGGAATAAATTTAATAAAATGTGTGCAAAACCTTTTCACTGAAAACCATGAAAAATTATTGAAATGAATTAAAGGTGTAAATATTGCAATGATGTCCATTTTCTCTAATTGATCCAAAGACATGTGAAAAGGTGCTTATCTCTGTTATCAGGAAATGCAAAATAAAACACAATAAGAAACTATAACTCACTTACCAGAATGACCAAAATTTAAAAGATAGACAATATCTACAGAGCAAACAGAGCATTTATATATCGCTAGTGCGATAATAAATTGGTAGAACTACTTTGGAAGACTGTTTGGCAGTATTCACTGAAGTTGGACATGCACCCATCCAATGACCCCCAAATCCCTTCCTGGATAGATGCACATGTTCATCAAGAGACATGTGCAAGTATGTTGTTAACAACACTATTAATAAGAGCAAAATACCAGAAACTACCCAAATGCCCACCATTTAAATGAGTAAATAAATTGTGGAGCATTCACCCACTATGGAATATCACACAGCAATAAGAATAAAAGAGCTCTTCCTACACGCAATAGCTTGGATGAAGTTCGCAGCATGACGAACGTTGAAACAAGTCAAATCAGAACTGGGGAAGATAGGAAAACAGCTCTAGATTCGGGGAGACTAGAGAGACATAATGGGCAAATGCCGTGAAATCCGATGGAATTTCAGATTTTTTAAAAAGCTATAAAATACGTTTTGAGGATAACTGGAGAAGTTTTTGGATGGGCTGTATGTTGGATGAGGTTATTGATATAATACTCATGTTCTTAGGTGTGGTAAAAGTGATGAGGCTGAATAGGAAGATTCTTGGGAGCTGCAGGCTGAGGTGTTTAGGGGTGAATACCATGATGTTTGCAACTCACTTTTAAATGGTTTGGTAAAAGGGAAGTGTGTGTGTGTGTGTGTGTGTGTGTGTGTGTGTGTGTGCGCGTGTGTGCGTGCGCATGTGTATTTATATAGAGAGATATGGCGTCAGTGTGGCAAAATGTTAACAGCTGGTGAATCTAGGTGAGAAGGTAAATGGGTACTCATTGAATTATTCTTTTAACTTTTCTAGGAGCTTGAATTTTTTTCAAAAGATAGTTAAAGGAAAGACGAGTGCAATGCCTACCAATTATAGAAAATGTGTAAAATAAAACATAAAGAAAAAAGAACAGAAAATCCAAATAGACTTTTTATGGTTATAACCTGAAAATAAATTGCATCAGTAGAGCAGAATATCTGCTATCCTTGTCTTTATTTAATATTGAATTGGAGGCTCTGGCCACTCAGTAATAAAAGAAAAAAGAAATAAAGATTGAACAGGAAGAAACAAAATTATCTACACAGAAAACTCAAGACTCTACAGACAAATTATTAGAACTAAGAGAGTTTGCCCATGACTGCTGCATATAAGATCACTCAGCAAAAATAAAATGCATTTCCATATCCTAGCACCATAGAGCTAGAAAAAGTAATTTAAAAAAGATTCCACTTATAATAGCAACAAAAATAAGTAAGCAAAAAATAAATCTAGCAAAAGATTTACAAGTTGCTTTATGTAACAACCAGTGAAACTTTATTAAAAAAAAAATTAAAGAGGGCCATAGTAACAGAGAGATAAGCTTTTTTCAGAGATGGTAAGATTCAGCATCATAAATATGTCAAGTTCCTCCAAATTAATTTCTAAATTTAATTCAATTCCAATCAAAATCTCCAAAAGGTTTTTCATTGTACTTGGCAACTGGATTCTAAAAATACATATAGGAGAGTAAGAATAGCCAAGACAATTTCAAAGTTAGTGGCGTTTGTCCTGGCAGGTGTTAAGACTTAATATAAGGCCAGTATAACTAAGATAGTGCAGTGGGCTTCCCTGGTGGCGCAGTGGTTGAGGGTCCGCCTGTCGATGCGGGGGGCGTGGGTTCGTGCCCAGGTCAGGGAGGATCCCACGTGCCGCGGAGCGGCTGGGCCCGTGGGCCGTGGCCTCTGGGCCTGCGCGTCCGGAGCCTGTGCTCCGCGACGGGAGAGGAAAAGTGTGTTAGGTGCAAGGATAGAAACGAGAACCAGTGGAACAGAATAGTGAACCCAGAAACACATATGGAAACTTTATATTCCCATCTGAATATGGAAACTTTACACTTGACAGAGGTGGCATGGCAGATCAATATGAAAAGGACCGGCTAGTCAATTAATCGATTATCTTGATGGAAAAAATAAAATCAGGTCCCACCTCCAATCAAGCACATCAGTAAACCCTGGTGAACTCATGACTTAAATGTGGGGGAAGAAGTTTGAAACTTCTGGAATAAAATATTTATAAATATATGTAAATTATATATTTAAAATATAAAAATATGGTAATGTGTTCATTATTTTAGAATAGGAAAGGTTTTCTTAAGCAATTCACAAAAAGTACAAACCATGAAAGAAAAACCTTGACCATCTTAACATTAAAAATGTTTGTGTGCCCAAAGTCACCACAAACAAAGTGAAAAGATGATCTCTAATTGGGAGAGGGAACCTGTCACACAGCTGACAGACACAGAATGAGGGTCAGTGACACATGAACAACTCCTGTGAAGCATTAGGAAAAAGACAAGCAACCATCAAATGGGCAAAATCCACGAAAAGACATTTCTCAGAAGCATGAAAATCACCGATAAAAAGATGATCATCTCATTGGTCATTAGGGAAATACAAATTAAATCGCATTATGAGTTTCCATTTTCCTCTCATTATTAGTAAAACTCTAGAGTCAGATCACACTCTATGATGGCAAAGATGAAGAGCCATGGAAAATCTCATTTGCCACCGTGGGTACAACCTTGTCAGACAGCATTTCTCAATAATTTAAGGGGTGCATATCTTACAACATTGCCGTCCACTCTCGGGTACATTCTAGAGAAACTTGTGCAGAAGGAAGACATACAAGAATGTTTAAGTCAGCATTATTTATCAGAGCAAAAACTGGAAACAAGTTCACTCTTCATCAGCGGGAGAACAAACAACTACTTTTGGTACACTGGAAAAATAAACTATTACACACCAATAAAAATAAATGAACCAAGACTATAAATACAGCATGAATAAATCTCACAAGCAGAAAATTGGGAAGAAGCCAGAGTTAATAAAAAATGCATACAATCTAATAATATTTATATGGAGTTTTAAAATTTGAAAAACACTATAAATGGTTTATGGATACTCACATATGTGGGGAAAATACAACAACACACATGAAAATAATACCCATCAAATCCCAGACTTTCCGGATTCCCCTTGGAGGGAGCAGAGGGCTTGATTTGTATCAGTAATGGTTTCTCTCTTATCCTGGGGGTGGGAACACAGATGCATATTATATTCTCCTCTGTACTATTTTTGCTATGTCAAAATATTTCATAATAAAAAAATAAAGAACATAAAATAAAACACAAAACCTGATAGAAAATGAACAAAGCTACTTGTAAATGGTAGAGACTGGCTCCACCCTGAAGGGCATGGAGAGGATGCTGCAAGATGACTGGTCTCTCCTTGGGCAGGATGGGGGCAGGAAGGAAAATGAAGAACACACTCTTCATCTGGCTTAGGTGTTTGATGCACAGGATGGTGGTGAGCCCTGGGATAGCGGGAAACTTCTGTTACATCACAAAGCTCAACCACCTACCCGAAGTCGTGAACTGTTTGAAGTCCTTTCCAGGCCCGTCCCAGCTACAGGGAATCTTACCAGCCACTTCTTCGCAATTATGACAAATATTTATTGACTAGTCACTATGGGACCAAGAAAGTGGAGAAACAATAGAAAGGGAAATGGACACAGTTCCTGCCACTGAGATGACAGGCTAGAGGCCGAGATGGGCCTTAATCTAATGGTCACAGAAATAAATATGTGTTTCCAGGTTGTGATAAGTGCTATGATGGAAAAATCACAGGGTGCTATGAGAAAGTCCACAAAGTCACCCACATATAGTTTGGGGGTCAGAAAAGCTAGCTGAGGGAGGGACATTGGAGCTGAGATGTGAAGGATAAGAAGGCATTAACCCAACAAAGAACAGAGTAAAGGGATCCAGGCAGAGGGTTTCAGGCAGGATGAAGCACCTGGAGACAGATGCTGGGGGAAGGGCAGCGGGCCTGGAGCACAGGCCACAGAGGGGCGAGGCCAGAGGAAGCAGGAGAGGGGACACAGCAAGGTCGGGCAAGGTCTCCTATGACATGTAAAGATCTTTAGCCTAAAAGCAATAAAATGACATTAAATTATTCTGACATCATCAGATTTGTATCTTGAGAAGTTCGCTCTGCTGACAATACCAAGTGCTGGCCAGTGTGCTGAGCACCGAGAACCTTCCTCCACTGATGGTGGGAATGCACAATGGGTGGGGCAGCTTGGCCGTCCTCATACACGTAGCACATGACCTAAGAGAAATGAAGGCTTATGTTCACACAAAAACCTGTACATGGATGTTTTATTTATCGTGGCTAAGAACTGGAAGCCACCCAAATGTCCTTCATCAGGGGTAAGGATGAACAATCAAACAATCTGTGGAATACATGTACAATAAATAAATCAAAGGGACAAACGACTGCTCTACGCGACAACATGGGTACATCTCAAATGTATTTTGCTAAGTGAAAGAAGCCAGATACAAAGAGCTTCATTCTGGGGCATCCTGGGAAAGGCACAACTACAGGACAGAAAATAGACCAGTGGTTGCCACGTGTTGGGGTTAGGAGGATGCTGTAGATTACAAAGGGCACAGGGTGGGGAGCATTTTGGGGCGACGGACATGTTCTCTGTCTTGATTGTGAGAGGGTCTACACAATTATGTGCTTTTATCAAAACATATAGGACTGGGGCTTCCCTGGTGGCTCAGTGGTTGAGAGTCCGCCTGCCGATGCAGGGGACGCGGGTTCATGCTCCGGTCCGGGAAGATCCCACATGCTGCGGAGCGGCTGCATCCGTGAGCCATGGCCGCTGAGCCTGCGCGTCCGGAGCCTGTGCTCTGCAACAGGAGAGGCCACAACAGTGAGAGGCCCGCGTACCGCAAAAAAAAAAAAAAAGAAAACGTATAGGACTGCACACTAAAAGGGGGCAGATTCTACTGCAGGTAAATTATGCTTCCATAAAAAGAGAGGAAGAAAGGAAGAGGGAAAAACCCCACCCACCTTGCCCACGGGGAAGCGATTAGAGAGACTTCTGATCCATATGGCAGTCTGAACTTCCATTGGAGCTCCCCTCCCCCTCAACACAGAGTGCTGGATGCCTACTCCATGGGACTGCAGGGCTGAACTTGAGAGCAAAGAGAGGGAAAGTGCCAGGTGCCGGAGTCAAAGTAGGTCCCAGAAATCTGGGAGGTTAACTTCCCTGCCTGCTCCCGGCCCTGCAGGAGCTCTTGGCGCCGCCTGAAGCCCTTGGAGAGCATAGATTTAGAATGGTCCTAGCGCTCTGGGACCTATATTTGGAGAAAGAGGGTGTGTACAAAGAAAGCCTACCCAAGCCGCTCGCTATCCTGTTGGGAGAAAGCCGTACCAGCCCCTTGGTGGGGTGCCATGAGGTACCCTCCGTGCACCCAGCTAGCAGGGGCAGTCACGCATCACATCCCAGGGCTCACAAATGCAGCTTAAAGGTTTGGGTGTACGACATGACCTTTTTGATGAAGACAGCGTAATATGTCCTGGGATGACCCCCTGCCTGTCTGTATATGTTAATTACCCATCTATCTACCCACCTCAGTCTGGTAAAAAGCTCATCCACTTGCCAGCATGAGGGATGGTGAGCCAGAGAAAGAGTTCATTTAATTTGTCACCGTTGGCTTTTGAGCATAAGGAGGCCCTACAGGACCCCCACGGGAGTCACCTTGAGTGTCCTTGAGAATGAAACCAAAAGGCCAGGGCTCTACTGAGCAGGGCCGATGCAGAGAACGGCACGGGCTCTGACCGTGACGCACAGCTCCAGGGCACATTCATACCTGTACTCCAAGGTGAAGGCGGTGCCCGGGAGCTGTGCAGGGAGGTGGTCTTGCATCCACAGGCATCTCTGCTTTTGCAGAGCGGATGACCGAGTCCGAGCTCACAGCTCCCTGGGACTGGGTGTGTGACTGCAGCCGGGATAGACGAACCTCTGAGGACTTCTCCAGGCTCACTGCTGTGAAAACTCCGAGGTTCTCACTGTGGAGAGCACTCTGGTCATCTATCCACAGGCACCACCCCCCACCCCCATACTGCCTCTGCAGTCTCTGGAGTGACAGGGAGGAGGACAGCATGCCCATCCGCAGAGCGTGAAATGTGATGTCCGGAGAGCAGCTGAAAGGGGTTTACAGCATGTCTATGCCAACTGCCCCCTGGTAGAAATTCCCTCACAGCTTCCAGAGGTACTTGGAGCGCTTGCCTAGTGCTTGTGTCCCCTCTTGTCTGGTAAAGGCATGCAGCCATTCCTTTGATCTCGGGTCTGCCACCTCTCCACATGTTTCTCATGAAGAGACAGACCCTCACATAGTCCTTCCCTCAGGCCCTGTGATTGGTCCAAGGGGCCGGTGAACCACTGAAGCTGGGCCAATCAGGGACCTTCCCTAGGATTTTGCACATGGGTGTTGGCAAAGAGAAGACTGTTCTTTCCTGTTAAACCAGGCGCTTCAGGATTGACCTCCAGACCTGCCAGAGGATTCTGAAGGAAGGGGAGGTCAAGATGAAACGTGGAGAGACGGAAACAAAGGATCTTGATCCTGCTCGCATCCCTGGATCCCACAGACCCTCAGGATAATTCTGCCCTTACCTTTCGTTGGGTAGGGTGGGGGAGTTAACAGTTTTCCAGTTTTGCTTGAACTAGGCTAAGATGGGTTTCTGTCCCTTGTCTCTTAAAATTACAGACGACTCACTGCCCACAAGGCAGACTGTCCTGCTGGTGGGTGCTCGGATGTGGGAAGATTCTCCTCAGGCTGGAATGAGCCAGGATCAGCCTCCCCCATCACTTCTCCCAATCTCTTTGGAGGGAATTGGACCAAATGTCCTCACTCTCCGGAGAGCCCTACAGACATCTGTAGGGAGCCGTCCTGGTGGACGGTGCCCGGGAAGGTCCCTCTGGCTCTAACTCTCTGGACCTCTAGCTCACCCCAGACACCTCTTCTTGCCTTACATGCCGAGTCCTCAATACCCGTCACAGACTGTGGCTTCTTCATCACTGTCGGGGCACTGCCTGGTGTCACATGCAAAAAGACATTGGTGGCAGGTCTCTGAGGGTCTGCAACAAGTCAGAGAACTTTCCTCATCTCAGCTGCCCCCTATAAGAGGATCCACAGGGTAATCACACAGCTCCTGCCCCATTCCAATGCCACCACTGTCGCCACTGGTTACTGCCACTACTAGTATTGCTAGCTACCATTTTCTGATTGCTAACCAGGTGCCAGGCCATGTGCTAAGAACATTTCACATATTGCCTCCTTTGATCCTGACAACAATTATGCGGTAAGTATTATTAATCCATTCTACAGATAAGGAAACTGAGGCTCTGGGACAAGCTTCTTGCCAGAGGTCCTGTAGTTAGTAAGGGGTGGAGCTGGATTTGACCCAGGTCTGCTTGACTCCGAGCCTGTGCTCCAAACTGCCCCCCTGGACTGTGGTCAGTGATGGGGTAGGAGGCTGCCTATATACTGCCTTTCCAGGCCTGGGTTTCTCCAATCTGTGAAATGGAGCTGATGGCAAATGCACACACAAATGCCCGCCTTGGCCAGATAACGGAGCTCATGGAACTTGAGCTGCTGAAAATAAAGATGCTTCATAAATGATTATTAGCTCGAAACATGAACGAATAAAGACTAGCCTCATTGGCCACCTTTTATTCATTCTCAGAGTGTCAGGCAAAGAAGACTCAAGAGAGAAATGCCAACTTCTTCCTTGACGGGCAGGGAAACTGAGGCCCTAAAAAGAAGGTGGCTTGCCAGAGGTCACCCAGAGACTCCTGGCTCGCTGTTTAGTGTGCCCTCAACTGTACACCAAACTTTCTCTTAATCGTATCCCCCAGAGAAATATATTCCAGGAAATAAACAATATTCAAGAAGCCATAGGATACCCAGTGGGTCTGTCTTAGAAACCCAGTGGATTCTGTCTGGCTCAGGATCTTCCTTGCTTCTACTCTTCCTTTATCTTTTTCCTTTTCTCCATCTCTATCTCCCTCAGAAAGTCATCGAATCCCCGAACCGAAGCCTGACGCTGGAGGCGCGGGGATACATAAGACAAGCTGGATGCCCTTCAGGCGCCCTCAACCCAGCAGAGGAAGGCAGGTCCCATGCGGGCGCCTAGACCTGTCCTCTTGTTTCAGGTGCGCGGTTAGCATCCCGCCTGGTGGGAAAGCACAGAACAGGAGTGACTCCAGTGGAGGCTATAGAAGCTGCAGGGGAGAGGGGAGTGTGCAGAGGGGCTGCCAGAGACGGGGGCCCTTAGAGAGAAGGTGAAGGTGGGGGCCAGGCTTCTGAGACCTTTCACCCCAGTGGGGCTTCCTAACGTGAGGCCAAGGGGTGCGACCCGAGCAAAGCGTCACCAGGGCTGAGGCGTTACTGGGGTCGGCGGCTCCTGCCGTTGCTTCGCCCTGAGATGGACCCACTTATGTACCGTGTGGCGAGCGGAGGGGGTTGATGCTACATGTTCAGGGTCAGACATACCGAGCCCTCGAGACCACCACTCCCAACACGCAGTCCCGCCCGTCCTACGGGGCAAGGCTGCGTCTCCAGACACTGGTCAGTGCAAGAACCAGGCCTGTCGAGTCCACAGCTGGGTAGTAAGTCAGAGGAGCCTGCAAGGCGGAGCCGAGGGGCGGGAGGTGCTGTCAGTAGGCCTTTGCAGGATGTTTGTTAACCAGCCCCGTGGCACCGGGAGTGCGGCCCGCTGACCGTGGGGTGTTTACAGGCTGCAGCAAATAGTTATTTTATGGCTGGGGGGCGCAGGCAGGAAATTGGAGTTTTATGGCTCACTAAACATCGATAACAAACCCAGTTAGAGACTCCACGGCCCTTCACAGGCCCAGAGCACTGAACAAATATTAAGTAAGAAACCCATCATCCCAGCTCCCTTCTGGAGAAGCGCATCCGCCTAACACTCCAGCCCAAGCCGTCTTCCTTCCAGTGGGAGCTGGAAGGCCAAGTCCTCTTCGTTTGGTTTAGCTCGTTTTAGTTTTCCATAGAAACAAAGATGTAACGATGCTTTTGGCTGGAAAAAAAAGAAAAACCTACTCCACCAAAGGGATGAAATCAAAGGATGAATCATTACAGTATCGATTGCTTGCATTTTATAGCATTTTACAGTTTTTAAAGGGTGAGCACACTCAGCCTCTCACTCGGCCCTCACTGCAACCCGCGAGGGAGGCGGGGATCCTCACCTTCATTTTGCAGATGAGGAAACTGAGTTTTGAAAGGAGGAAGGACTCACCAAAGGTCAGTACGTAACTGGTTAGTTACGTTATTTGGGACTCTGTTGGTTGCACATAATAGAATTTCTTTTTCAAACTGGATAAGACAAGGAAAAAAAAAATTCAGCGACTCATGTAACCAAAGGTTGGGCTGATTTCAGGCATAACTGAATCCAGGAATTGTCGTTTCCTCTCACCTCTGGATTCTGCTTTCCTTTGTGGGCTTGTGTCTCAGACAGACACCCTCTACAAGGTGGCATCTGGCAAGTACTGATTTGCATTATTCTTAACAGTCATAAATCCCAGTAGAAAGAGCTTCTTTTTCCTTTGGTCTCAGTAGAATTCCTGGAGTTGTGTCTCATTGGACCAAGCGCCTACTTCGAAGCAATCACTGTAGCTACGGGGATGGGATATGCTGGCTGCCCAGACCTGTGCTGTGGCCACTCATGAAGTCCGTGGGCTCTGCAACCTGTCATTTCAGAGTCTCCTGGTGGAAAAACTAGCTCCTTGCCCTTTGACAGTGAGATCAGGTTCACCAGTCAATGAGTTAGGTATATAGCTCTCTATCACCTTTTTATTGCTTTATCCTAAAAACAAGTGGGCCCCCAGGGAGAAAAGAGAGAAAAACTTGCAACATGGAAGAGAAAGTGTTGGAGGACAGAGAGAAGGAAAAGTGCTCACCGAACTGAGAAGGCGTACTGAGACCGAACAACGGGACGGGCAGCTCCAGAGAGCAATGGGTCCGTTTATTGTAGGGTAACTTACTCACAGGGTGGGATCTGGATTAGGCAGACAGGGATCCAGAAGCATTCCCAGCTGCACTCCGCACGGCCAAGGGGCCACTGGGACAATTTTCTGGTTAACCTAGGGTATGGGGGTAGGTGCTTGGAAACAGGACATGCATTCCTAAGTCAAGATTTACAAACGGGTAACTAGTCTCGTGGGTGCCGGGAGTATGTCAGGGAAGGTTTTCTTCATTGTCTGGGGACTAACAGAGCGTAGAGGCCACCTGGTCCTAATGATTATTAAACAAAATCTATTAACTAGAAAGCTCTTGGTGACAGAGAAGTGATTTACTGCACAGTACAGTCCTGGGTAGGGTCAGTGAAAGGACAGGAGAAACAGTAAGGGCCCAAGATGGCATCAGTTATGCTACCAGCCATTCAGAAAGCATGTGATAAATAAATGGTAAAGTTGACTCTAAAGGAAATGGAACTGGTGCAGGTAATAGACAGTAGTTGTCAAAATTTCTGAAGAAAGCTTTGAGAAGATGTGGCAACCAAGCAAAGCAAAGTTGCTACAATGATCAAACAAAATTAAAAGTTAATTAAAAGGTTGATTTATAAAGTCAAGGGAATCCCTAGAAGGTAGAACAAAAAGACAAAAGGATGGAAAGTATGAGGAAAAATAAGTGACAGGAAAGACTCATTCAGAAAACACAACATCTGACTAATTGGAGTTCCAGAGAAAGACTTTGGAAAACGAAAAGAACAAAAGTATTCCCCAGGGCAACAGACCAAGTATTTAGACTGAAGGGCCCCCAGAATGCCCAGCACAATGAATGGAAAGGGACCCACATACACTGTGGCGAAGCTTCCAAACCCCAAGTGTAAAGAGTAGATCATGTAAAGAGTAGAACTTCCAAAGAGAAACAAACAAAAAGGTTGCTATCAAAGGAATTAAACTCAGATTGGCATCAGAAACTGGAGAGTAGAAAAGAAAATGGAGCATACCTTTAAAATTGTGAGAGAGAACAATCTCCAATCTAGAATTCTATGTTCAAGTGGTCAGTAGCACTTATTAGAGTCTTAAGTTCAGAAAAAAGACATTTTCAGATTTACCAGGACCCAGAACATTTGTCTCTCATAGTCACTTTTCTGAGGAAGTTACTTGAGGATGTGCTCCAGCAAATGAAGTCTTCTTCCTTGGACTAAAGAAAGAGAAAAATGTGGCACACAACCTAGGAGGTTGATTGAAGGAAGTTTCAGAATTCCAGCTAAAAGAGTTGGCCTGGAGAGCAATTAATACAGTTGGAAAGAAAGAGTGGGACGATTCTAAGAGGAAGATACCTAGAAAAATAGGGAGTTGAGATTTTATATATTTATAGAATTTGGTACCACATAAAAGGGTATTACAAGCAATTACAAAGAAAAAAAAAGTAAGACAATGAACCAAACAAGAAGTTAAGGAATATAACTCCCTGAAAGGTTTAATACAGAGGGGAAGACAATGAACTCAGAGCCAGACTGCCTGAACTGGCGAAATCCAGCTCTGGAACTTATCAGCTGTGTTATCTTACATAACCTCTCTGTGCCTCAGTTTACTCACCTGTATAATGGGGATGGCATTCATACAAAATAGGACTGTTGAAAAAATTACAGGAATCAATACATGTAAGTAATTAGCACAGTGTCTGTCACATAGTAAGAGCTCAGAACATTTTAGCCATTATTATTATGGGTTTTCCTGAAAGAATCTATTGGTGAATAAAACCAACCAATCAAAATAAAACAC
This sequence comes from Delphinus delphis, assembly GCF_949987515.2. NCBI lineage: Eukaryota > Metazoa > Chordata > Mammalia > Artiodactyla > Delphinidae > Delphinus > Delphinus delphis. The sequence goes on along the minus strand of NC_082690.1, from coordinate 95,783,671 downwards.
TCAGAACTGGAAAAACTGTAGTGATTATTGTGTCCATTTAATTGTAGAACAAGAGTACTGGTTAAGATCATGTAAATTATCTTAACAAACACACCCAAAATATATATGGGCTCAAACATGATAGAAGTTTCTGTCTGGATCACACACATTCCAAAAGAGTTGTTTCCTCCTCGACAGCAGCTCTTCCTTAATTGGTGATTCAGGGCTCCAGGTGTCTGCCCCATGGTAGTCAGCATGGGCATCCAGGTGCCCTGGGTCTGCATACATCCAGCCAATGGGACGAGAAGGAGCATGGAGGATCACCCACTGCCGTTTTCACGGGCCAGGGAGTTGGCACACCGCACTCCTGCTCACAGGCCATCATCTAAAGCGCAGGTGCATCTGAGCGCAAAGGACACTGGGGAGTGTAGTCCAGTTGTGAGGGAAGAAAGAAAGGGTGAATGATTTGGTGAACAACATCTGTCACAAGAGGCTTGTGGTGTCAGACAGAATGTCGATGCTATAAACTTGGACAAAGTGAATAATAATAGTATTCAGAGGTGGGGAAGGAAAGTGTGAACATTATTAAGGGTGTTAATTTCCTCCTCTTTCTTAGCAGGGTATCAATCTCTTCTGCTTCAAAATGAAACATGGAGTTTTAAAAAAACACTATAATGACTGTAATCTCCTAATTTTTCCATGCTCTGTTTTATCACCTTAAAAGAATCTCTTCAATTAATATCTTGTAGAGAAGAGCAATTTATCTGAAGTTCAGCAATTCATTTAGCATAACCTCAATTTCCTTTTCTTCTGTTAAATTCAAGTCAAATTAAATTCAGTTCTTGAAAATTTTTTTGACGCATACACATCTTGATCTCAGAGCTTACTTCACACTTCTCAGAGCCTGAAAGTAAATCAGTTCAGACCTGCACCCCCGGAAAAGCTCAAGGAGGCAAGTGGGATCCCACTACGAGCATGAAGAGCCCTCAATCACTACTTGGCTGAACGATGCTCTGGGTCCACTTCCAAGGCCTGTCTGTCAGCCGATGTCATGTGATCTGGAGAGGAGGCTCCTGAAGGTGCGGTTTCTAAGGACAGCACCCCTAGTCTCCGCCTTGCACCTTCACGGTACGTTGGGTTTCACGGCTCTGCGGGAAGGAGCAGAGGAAGTGGAAGGGAGAGGTTGGGGCTGGGAGGACCCAGGCCTCTGCCTGCTGGTTTCCATGAAAAGGATTCTGGGCCAGAGTTTAGGGGGCTGCTGGAACTCGCTGGTGTGGATTCTCTTCTCAAATTTGCAGAAATGTTGGCAGGTAGCACTTTCCAGGGCAGGAAGTGATCACCAAAGGGAAAAAAAAAAAAAACAACAACCAGGGAGATGGCTGGAATCAGCAGATTCTAGAGGATTTGTCCTAAGTGCTTTGCAATCAACCCTAGCACCCCGTCCAGCCCCCATCAAGACCACTCAACATTGCTGATGGAAAAATAACCCAACTGATGTCTCCCAGGGGCCTGCACACCAGAGACGTGGAGGTGACTCTCCGCTCTTGAGGGCTGCTGTGTGAGAGTTTTCTGACTGGTTTCCTGGAATTGTATGGTTGGTGTAGACTGCATGAACCCTCGATCCACCAGCCAGCCCCCTGAGAGGCCTGCATCCCGGGGCTCACCCTAGCCCAGCCCTCTACCCCGACTCAGGCTTGGGACCCTTTGTCCCAGGATTGATGAATCCTCCATCAGGGGAAAAGGTCTGCAGTCAAACCGTGCGCGGCTCACCCCGCCCCACAGAGGTCTCTACCCACTGAGAGCCTTGGCTGTCATTCATTCACGTCAATCATCCATTCAGCAGGGATTTATTGAGGACGAAGCACTTTGCTACCGTCTGGGGATACATCGGTGGGCAGAGAAGCAGCCTCTGTCCTCGTGGAGCTTATATTCTAATCAGAACGGGGATTTTTAACCTCAGCACTATTGACATTTTAGACTGGATAATTTTTTCGTGGAATGTAGGGGCGGTCCTGTGCCTTGTAGGATGTTTGCAGCATCTCCACCCTTTACCCAGTACCTGCTCCCCCTCTCCAACAGTGACCACCAAAAATGTCTCCAGACATTGCCAAATGTGCCCGGAAAGGCAAAATTGCCCCCAACTGGGAGCCACTGGATTGGAGAGCCACACACACACTCACGCGTGCATGCGCACACACACGCACCCCTGACAATACATCTAACACAAGGCTCACCATACAGAGGGTCTTAGACAAATGCTGGGTCCCAGGGTTTGCCATCAGGACTCTTACTAACCAGAGCTAACACTATTTTGTTGCCAGGCACTGTGCATAGATTACCTGATTTATTCCTTACAACGTGACAACCCCAATGTTAACCACCTCACCCCATATGGCAGATGAGGAAACTGAGGCTTAAAAGAAGTTAAGCAACTCACCACAGCTGGTAAGTAGAGTAGCTGAGATTTGAACCCAGGCAGTCTGACTCCGGACCTGGCCCTGTAAACAGCAGTGTGTTTGCCTAAACCGCACCCTCAGGATGTCAAGAAGTTGTGGTGAGATTGTGACAGGAAAGCACAGGGCAAACTAGCGAGAGAGGTGAGCAATTTAAAGGTGAGCGTTTCCAGTTCGGGTGCTGGGCTGGCAATGACAGAAGCCATAGAAGAAACCTGGGACCCATTTTTGTTTCTCCTCCTGGTCTAACTTAAAACACGTTATTTCAGGGCCAGTAAAAATCTATGGTGGATGAAAGTGCAAAATCACATTACTTCTTTAGGATAAAACTATTGAGACTTCCAAGAAAGCGTACGTTTACTGCAATCCTTAGAGAAACTCTGATTAATAATAACGACAACAATAACAGTAACAACTAGTATTCGTGAGCCCCTTCACATGCAACGATTGCTGTTCCAAGCCCCTTGCTTGTGTCAACTCATTTAATCCTTACAAAAACCCATTAAATATGTGCAGTTTTAAAATATCAATTATACCCTAAAATCTATTTTGAAAAAAAAGAAGCAAATGAGGATTAAGAAATTGGGCAGTGTGCACAGATGCACATTTCTCATTACTGAGTAATCCTAGTTATTTAACTATAAAATAAATATTATTTTTCTTTTTTTAAAAAGCCCTATGAGGTTGATTAAGGCAATCAGGGGCTGGGAGAGGGAAGTGACTTTGCTATCATTTCCTGCAGTGAGACCCACAGAGAGGGTGCAAGCTCAGGCCCGTGCTGGGTATCTCTTAGCCTCTGAGGTCAGCGGATGGAGCTCCCAAGGAGCGGGTGGCTATGGATGGAGGGCACAGTGAGATGCCCAGAACTGAGGCAAAGGCAATAGCAGCAGAAGGCAGCGGAGGGAGGGTGAAGCTTTCTGGACAGAGTGTGAGGTGGGGGCCCCAGGAGAGCAGAGAGGATCTGGTCCTTGATTCTATCCTGAATCCAGGTGACTTTCCTTCGGGGCAGCTAGAAAAAGCCTGGAGACAAGACACAGGCAGGGATACGGGTAGTGTGCAAAGATGGAGCTAGGAAGTTGGTGGAGTGTAGGGAGACAACGACAAGAAAGAAGCCAGGGCTCTGCTCTGCCCCCTTCCCCAGGCACAGACAACGTACTGACGTTTCACAAATCATGGTCCATGGACCGCCCACACCAGCACCACCTGAGCAGTTCGCTGGAAAACATATATTTCCCATGTGAATTTAAATGACAAAAGACTTATTTATTAAAATAAGAAATCTTACAGAGTCATGGGCTTGTATATTTGTCCCATTATGTAAGTGGGAGAAGAAAGTCTAGGGGTCCTGTCCTGATCTGACAGAGCATCTTACAAGCGTTTATGCTCTTTACAGAGATGTCCATTACAGCATTATCATCAGGGAAATGGTTGGTCCACATTGCAGGTTTCTCTTTAAAGATTATTTTCACAGGACATGGCAAAAAAATCTCCGAAGTCTCAGGAGTTTTACAAAATCCTTTTGTCCAAATTATATTTCTGCAGAAAGATTTATATCAACAGGAAACAGAATACATGGGCAATAGGGTCACAAATATTGACGTGCTCTGGTTATCTATTGTGATGTAACGAATAGCCCCAGATCTCAGTGGCTTAAAACAATACTTTGCAATTACGTCTCACGTCTCTGTGTTGATTGGACTCAGGTCTCACTTGGACTCTCTCAGACAGTTGCACGCAGATAGCGGCTGGGGCTGCCGTCATCTGAAGGCTCGACTGAGCTGGACATCCCACGTGGCTCACTCACAAAGCAGCCTCTATGGGCTGTCGGCTGGGAGCTCGGCTGGGCTGTTGACTGGAGCTTCTATACAAGGCTTCTCCATGTACGTGGCTTTCCCAGAATTTAGAAGCTGGGCTCCTGGAGGGAGTATCCCCAGTGAGCATTCCAAGAGGCCCAGGCAGAAGCTGGGAGGTTTCCTATCATTTAGTCTTGGAAGTCTCAGAACATCACTACCATGCATTGTGTTGTCCGGCAAATCACCAAGGCCAGCCCACATCACAGGTGAGGGAAATAGACGCCACCTCTCGATATGGGGCAGCTAGCAATGGTGGGGAGGGAAGGAATTGATGGTCATCTTTGGAGATTATCAGTCACATCCACCAGTCTCCACAATGCATGGAACCAAGATTGGTATCTTCATAAATGATCTCAGTTTTACATTGTATCAAATGAGATGATTTGCAGAAGAAAGACCTCACTCTTGCTATAATTATAGAAAAGAGGGGACGTCACCTTCATTCATTTCTGAGATACTTTTGTTAATTATGAACACTTCAAACTTTGAAGGTAACACCTAGAATGTAATTAGTGTTACAAGCGATCAATAAATAACTCTCAATTCTCTGACAGAACCAGAGCAAAAGATGGTAAGGAATTTTCCTTATGAGCAGCAAAGTAAGGGAGAGATCTCATTCATCTTTAACACTGGGTGCACCAGTGACCCGAAAGCAGCCTCCATGGTAGAGATGGGGCCCAGAAATTGGCACTCTGTCATCTTTATTCACGGTTTTTATTCATAGCATTAATTCTCCTAATTAGAATCCCTTCCAGGCCTGTTGATTAATAGAAAGTGTCAAGATGATATTGATGACAATAAACGTCTTGTTATTTATTTAGCACTTAGCTACCTTCAAAGTACTTTTCACCGATTATTCAATTTTGTTTCACAATAATTCCCCAAACCTCCTTTGGTGTCTTCGCTCTGTGACATCAGATTGACCCTGGCTTTGTCTACAGAGGTCCTCGAATTCACCAACTTGACTTTGCCTCTGAGATTTCTTCTCCAACATGGCATTAAGTCTCCTCCGAAACACCTCCCCACTTCCTCCTCCTCTACCTCCACCTGGAAGCTCACGGTGATTTGAATGAGGGGAAAGGACATTATTCTTCATGAGGACCCCTTAGGCCCTTCACTAAACAGCCAAAAAGTAAATTTGTGAAAGGTCTGGGGGGCAGCAGAGAGCCTGGGGGGAACCCTGGGTGTGAAGTCAGAAGGTCTGGAAGCTCGGCCCAGCTCAGCTACAACGTCCTGTGACCCGGACAAGGCCCTTCTCCTCTCTGGACCTTGGTGTCCCCAACTGTGAAATGAGGGTATCAACCACCATCAGTGGCTTCATGGGCGCTTAGGAGCGGCTCTGAAGCTCCTCGGAGGTGCTGCTGTGTAATGTAGGGCCCCACGTGATTCTCCTCCCTGCTCCCCCTTCTACCAGAGCAGCTTGTCTTTGGTTCACAAGTTGAATTTCCACATAAAACTGTGTGTGTGGAAATGTTTTTTAATAACAACAATAAACAATGCTTCTGGACCATATGACCTCTAGTTTTCCTTTCAGCCCTAGCATTTCAATAGAAAGGTAATAATTTCTAACAGTCCAGTGCTAACCATGGGGTCAAGCACTTCCCATCCGTTATATTACTTAATTCTCTCCGTTTACAGATGTCAAAAACTGAGCCTCATTAAGATAAAGTGTTTTGCCAGCTGGTTCCCAAATGGGGCCTGGATTCCCTCTGGGGTAGCTGGTACCACCCTCTGGCTTGACCACTCATGGTACTACTTACCAGCCTGACCACTGGCCCAGACTGCCGCACACCAGGTGTCCAGGGGTTCCAGGCCCTCCCAAGGGTGGGAATAGGGCCTGGGGTGGAGGGAGTGCAGTGGTGAAGGGGACTTGCCTAGGGCTGTGCATGAGGGCGCAGCAAAGCCTCAGGGCTTGGGTCAAGGCCCACAGGCAGGGCTGTGGGGAAGATCAGGGTCCTCTTTGCCCACTCGTCATATTTACTGAGGTGCTATTATTTGCCAAGTACTGTTACAGGGCTGGGATACATCGGATGATAACAGACCCATATCCCTAACTTCCTAAGGCCTATATTCCAAAGTGGAGACTCAGGCCATCAAGACAGATAAGAAAGGTAAGGAAAATTATGTGGACTATTAAATAATGTTAAAAGTAAGGCAGGAAAGGGGAGTAGGGAGTGATGGGGCAAAGGGCAGAGGGCTGGTCATTTTAGAACAGAGAGGCCTCAGAAAGAAAGAGGGTGATGCAGGGAGTGAAGCCCTGGAAGGGAGAGTCCATTCCCCCTGTGTCCTCCAGGTGGCAGCATCCTCCCATCCGTGGACAGCACTGGCGGGTCCTCTTCACAGCCCCAGCTTACCATCCGGGGAAGCTTGTTTAAGTCTGACACTTTGGGAACCAGGGCTGCTGGGCCCATCTAAAAATGCTGGTTAAAATGGGGAATCCTAGAAAACAATACACAAAGAGCTCCTGGGGTGTGAGTTTTCTTCTGTGCTTTGATCTGGGTGCTGGATAGAACGGGTGTGTTCATTTTGTAAAATGAACTAAGTTATACTCATGATCTGAGCTCTTATGGCCCATGGGTCATACTTCAATAAAAAGTTAAAAATGAAACACACAACTCAAGGATTTTATTTTAATGTAAATCATAGTTTTTATTATTTATCCCATCTCTTGTTAATTAGCGCTCCGTGCCATCTTTCTTAAAGTTTGTGAAACGTATTAGTACAGATAAAATGCTCAGAGCCCTGCATGACATGTAGGACGCACTTCATAAACGTTAACACCGTTTCCTTTTGTACACACCATGATGGATCACCTGTGATGTCCAGTCTCACTTTCTTTACAGTGGAGGAAGAGCTTAGATACTCTTGCCTGACAATTTGACGGCAGAATCCTAGAATTTTACAATTCCCCCCAACCCTTTGCAGATAACTTGCTGGTACTTATTACAATAGAAGTTCTGAAGGCAACTCACCTTTATAGGTCTTTCCAAAGTATTTCTCTTCACGCTTCTATCTCATTAGTTGACATATAAAGTAATTAAAGTATGTAATTCAATAATGAGATCAACTGGCATAAAAAGATTTGGAGATGAACACAACGGGACTGGAGGGCTTGGACTAATCTGGAAAGTTGGTTCCATGGAGGTTGGATCAGAGAGCTATTACTTACCATTTTAAGTATTAGGGTCCCCAGGATTGATTCTTACACGATTATTAATGGGTTAGTGCACCCATCAGGCATTGCTGAAAGTGCTTGGCAAGGTTGCCTTTGGGAGCCAGGAATAATGATCAAAGTCATTCATTACACCCCTTCTGTGCACCAGGCCCTGTGCTAGGTGTCTTCTACACCCTCCCAGTAATTCTGTGAGGGCTAAAATATCATCTACCACTTGAAGTTCTTGATGTGGAACAAACACTCCAAAAGTCAGTGGCTTAAAATGACTCATAATCTTCATTTAGCTCCTAATTCTGTGGATTGGCACGTTGGCTGGGCTCAGCTGAGTGGCTCTTCTAGTGTTGGCTGGGCTCAGTCCTCTGTCTGTGGCAAGTTGCCAGGCAGCCGCACAGCTCTGCTTCTGTGTGGGCTGGGGTCATGCAGACAACTGGGCCACTTGATCGCTCATCCTCCAAAAGGCCAGCCTGGGCTTCTTCACATGCTGTCTGGACAGGATTCCATGACAGAGAGTGGAAGCATCTAAGGTCTCCTTAGCCCTAGACTTAGAATTGGCACAATGTCATTTCCACCAGTCTATCAGCCAAATTAAGTCACAAGGCCAGCCCAGATGAAAGCGTGAAGCAAGAGACCCTCACTTTTTTGGAAAGTCATAATATTGCAAAGAATTATGGGCATAGGAAGGGGAATAATTGCAGCCACCTCTGCAAATATACCACACTAACTTTATAAATGAAAAAACTAAAGCTCAGGCAGGTTAAGCTGACTAATCTATCCAGGGTCTCCCAGCTCCTAAGAAACCTAGAATAAAACATGCCTGTGGGACTTCAATAACTACTCTTTCCACTAAGCTAAGCTGTTTTATTGAGAAATTAAAGGGTCTGGAGCAAATGGGATCATTTTACTATTCATTGAGTATCCTCTATTATTTACACAGCTTTAGATTATCCTCACAACATCTTCGTGAAGTGAAGATGATTGTCCCCATTTTACAGATAAGGAAATCAAGGCTAAGAAAACTTAAGCTTATCTGCCAATGGATCATATAGTCTAGTGAACACAAAGACAAGGGAATTGAATCTATTTCTTCTGATTTCAAGTCCACTATTCTTTCAGTCATGCCAAAGATTTCTCTGGGGCTCTGGGGTCCATGAACTTCTAGAAGGTGTCACATGGTCCTTGAACAATTTAGAGTTACACAAAAAATTTCATATATATTGCATACAAACACTTTTCTGAAGAAGGAAATAGCTTTTGTTCAACTCTTCCTCCCAACCAGGCAGGAAAAATCCTCCAGAAAAAGCCCCGTCATCTTCATATATTCCAGAAATCTAGAGAGAAAGGGAGCCTTTAGGTCAGCTCCATGAGATATTGGATGTAGTTGAGGAACTCTACCCCTGAGAATAGGAATATGTTGCTTCATCGTGTGCTGATATGGAATCGGGGGGTTTGAAAGAACACTGGGTTGTTGAAGGTGACCTGCCAGGGCACGTGGCATCAGCAGTGGTCAATAAGCGAGGCTGTGATTTGCTCAACTCCAGAATGTTTTTCTACCTTTTGCCGACTTGGATTTCTGTATCAGGGGCCCACAGATCCAACCCCTTCCTCCTTTCTGCCTTACGATGTGGCCCCAGAATTGCTCGAAGCTGGCCGCCGTCGTCCTGGGAGTGGGTCTCACTCCTGGACCTCGATGGAGTCCCTCACCTCCTTGCCCCTCTGCCAGCGTCTAGCCCTCCGAGGGCTGCATCACTCAGCTGGGGGCCCAGGATACCCACCCCCTTATCCCAGGCAGCTTCCTGCTGTACATCTTGCCTATAGCGGGGCCCAGGGCTTGGGGAACCCCCGGTTAGCAGTGGTCCAGCTTGGAGAACCACAAGGTCACCAAATGAGCGAGCTAACAATGCAGCGCTGAAAAGTGGGCTCCGGCAAAGAGGGAAAGTGACGGGCCCCCCATACGTCCCTCTGCTTATGCCACAGACAGTGCCGGCCTGTCATATGGCTCTACGTGTCGTGGAGGAAGCTTGGCAGCCCTCTCCTGGATGCCCGCTGTGGCCTCCTCTCCAGTGCACCAGCATCCACATGGTCCCTCTTCCATCTGTGTTCAATACTGCAGCCAGAAGAGTCTTTTCAAAACACGAATCTGATCGCATCATGCTCCCCCGCCTGAAAACACGGAGTGCCCCTCCCTCACGGCCCACAGGCCCTGTAGCCCGGCCCGCACCTCTCCCTCCAGGCTCATCTCACGCGGAGCTTCTGCCAGTTGTGTGCTGGAGCCGCTCCTATTGGTGAATACTCAGGAACCTTTTGACAGCTGGAAATTGACCATGGTGGAAGTATTTACACCAGAGTAATCAACAAATGCTAAAAATCAATCCCTGCCCCCCAGCTGGTTGGCCAGCACACTGCTGCCCCCTGCCCGCTGTGCAGCTCCATCACAGGGTCCCTGCATGTACTGTTTCTCTGCCTAGAACACTCTTCCTTCTTAGCTGCATTAACTTAACTCTTTTAGACCTAAGTCCAAGTGCTACTTCCTCCGGGAAGCCTTCATTGGTGTCTCAGAGTCAAATCTCAACCTTGAACCTCTCCTTCTTAGCTTGTATCACAGTTGTCATTTCACACGTATTTGTGTGATGAATGACTATTGTCTGTCTTTCCCGTGGGAATGTAAACTCCATGGCAAGAGAGACCATGCTTGGTTTTGTCCCCTAGCTTTGTTCTATCACTGAGCACGGTGCCTGGTACATGGTAGAAACTCAAAAATGTTGTTGAGTGAGTGCATGAGTTAGAGAAATATGCACTGGACAGGAAGTCCTAAGCTCTGGCTTCTGTGGCAAAGACAACTTCTGCTTGTTTCTCCTCTGTATTTCCCAGTCTCCTCTGTTATGTTATGGGATGTCATGTTATCAAATTCTGACTCATCAATGGGGTGAAAGCCATGTACTGTTTCCAGCTATGGCCTCTGAAATGTCACAAGTGGTCTTCCATTCCCTCTCTTTTCTCTGTCTGCATGGCTGGAAGCAAAGGAGTCACAAGACAGAAAAAGCCCAAATTCCTGAGTCACTGATTAGAGATGAACTGCTCACACAGGTCCCCTGACCCTCCTTAAACTGTGATAGGAGCAAGATATACTTTTATTGAATGAATCCCTGAGGTTTGGAGTTATTTTTTATTGTGGCACAACCTAATCTACCCTAACGTAAAACACCTTCCCAGCTCTGCCATTAACTCCTTCTACCCTGCGGCCAGCCACCATCTCTCTGGGCCCCAGGTTTCCTCTTGGTACAATGAAAGGATTCCACACAGTGATCTCTGAAATCCTTCTGACGTTAAAATTCAGTTGTTCTGTTTGTATATTTCCTCCCTCCTGCCTAACGCTATAGGCAGACACCATAAATGTTTGCTAAATAAGAGTACCTCTTACATTTGAAATCCTTCCCCACAGATAAAAGCATTTTAATATCTTAGAAATTCAAAGCAGTCGCTCAGAATATTTAAACAACAACATCTAGCAAGTAAACTATCCATCAAAATCGCACGGTGCTGTCCTCATCAAGAGGCTGCGGAGGCTTCCCTGGTGGCGCAGTGGTTGGGAGTCCGCCTGCCGATGCAGGGGACACGGGTTCGTGCCCCGGTCCGGGAGGGTCCCACATGCTGCGAAGCGGCTGGGCCTGTGAGCCGTGGCCGCTGAGCCTGCACGTCCGGAGCCTGTGCTCCGCAGCGGGAGAGGCCACAGCAGTGAGAGCCCTGTGTACCGCAAAAAAAAAAAAAAAAAAAAAAAGAGGCTGCGGCACTGCCAGAGATGTACTCCTCAGCCTTCCAGAAGCCCCCCAAGCATCCTGCTCTGTCTCCCCTTGGCGTTCTGGTGGCCCCAGCGTTCCAATTATCTGCAAGCCTCATCCTCGGACTCTGTGTTTAGCCAACCCTCTCAACGGCCTTTCTCGATAGAGACGATCCCATTTTTCAAAGGATCCCACTAATGTCTTTTCTTAGAGAGCTGTCTTTAAGGGCTGCTGCCTGGATATCAGTAACCAAGAAGCAAAAGTCACATCTTTGATGAGATGCAGCCAAGGTGACCCAGAGTCCTAATGACTTAACTGTGTTTCAGATCTCCTGAGGTCCAGCCTAGCTCTGCCATGGGTTCCCTGTGTGTGAAAGAGGCCAAAGCCCAGCTGCTCTCCTTGGGCTGGGGTCCCTCTTCCTGTTAAAATGAAGGTCATTGCAGCTGCTAACATCTCGGTAACCATAGTAACACAGGACCACATGACAGATGTCTGATCTCCATCAGAAAATGTCTGGTATTAAGTGTTCTTCATCCTTTCCTTCACAGCCCCCCCCCCCCCACATCTTGTTAGGTGGCATTGAAGTTCTCCCAGGGGACCAGCTCAGGCATGGGAAATCCGGACTGAGAGCATTAATTAAACCTCTTATTTCCCCAGAACATTTTGCATTGCCAGGCCCGGGAGCCAAGAAAACCTCCCAGGGAAGCTCTTATGAGAGAGGATGCTAACTCTACCGCCAGGGAAAGAGGCACTCCGGCTCCACAACTGGCAGCAAATGAAGCTCAGTAGGAAACTATGCCTGGCATACAGCAAGCACAAAATGAATACTTGCGACAGAGTCAGTTTAATCCAGCGGAGCTCATTTAGCAAACGGGATTCCTCTTGAGCCACTGGAAGTCCTGCATGAGATCATGTGAGCCATTCACCCTTTTCAACAGTTCCTGAGTGCCTGCTGCCTGCACCCATGGGTGACAGTACGGAGGCTCTAAAGGTATTCATTTGCTGAATGAATCCCATGTCCCCGGGACTGTCTGGGGCTCGAGGACAGGTTGGGAAGTATGTAGAGGGCAGGGATCACATCACAAAGGGGCTCTGGATTCAACTGGAGTCTCTCGGGTTTATTGCTGCAGAAACTTTGAAAACTTTTATGCATGTGAGTGACAGGATCAGCTCTGCATTTCAGAAACATCCTTCTTTTTTTTTTTTTTAATAAATTTATTTATTTATTTTTGGCTGTGTTGGGTCTTCATTTCTGTGCGAGGGCTTTCTCTAGTTGCGGCGAGCAGGGGCCACCCCTCATCGCGGTGCGCGGGCCTCTCACTATGGCGGCCTCTCTTGTTGTGGAGCACAGGCTCCAGATGCGCAGGCTCAGTCGTCGTGGCTCACGGGCCCAGTTGCTGTGCGGCATGTGGGATCCCCCCAGACCAGGGATCGAACCCGTGTCCCCTGCACCGGCAGGCAGACCCCCAACCACTGCACAACCAGGGAAGCCCCAGAAACATCCTTTTTGATGCCCTGTAGGGAAAGGATTAGAGGGAGACTATTGTTTTGACCAAAGAAACAGTGTTCTAGGACTGCTGAACCCAGACCTTAAGGGAACTGGCAGCTTCTGCTTCCTTCCTCTTAGAACCTGGCTGCCATGCTGGGAGAAGCTCCAGCCACGTGGAGGAGAACCCAAGTGCTCAATACACAGCCCAGTTGTGCTCTGGGCAGCAGCCAGCACCTGCTGCTTGCCATGTTGGATGTCCCAGAAGATGTCAAGTTGAGTAGCAAAACCGCCCAGCTGAGCCCAGTCAACATGAGAAGTCACAAAAGAAGCGTTCTTGGGTTTATTTGCCACGTCACGGGTTTATTCTGCAGAAGTAGATAAACGCTGGGAGGTACCAGATGGTGGTCATGTCTTGGGCTCAGCAGAAAAGGTTTGGTTGGAATGATCATAGATTTGGGAGTCATCAGCTTCACGGGAAGTTGAGAGCCCTGTTTCACATGAAATCACCTCCACTGCTCCTCACGCATGTCCGGCATGCTTAGAGCACAGCCGACTCACAGCAAATGCTTGCTGAATTAAATGAAACCCTGCACAATGAAAAACACTGGAAATCCCTGTTTTGTGATTTTAGACAGTCCTCCTCATGCCTGGAATTCTAATTTCCCCTCACGCTAAGCACACTTACGTTCGCCCTCTCTGAATCAGCGTGTGTACTCCGAGCTGCTGCATATGCGATACTCTTTTATCATTCTAAGAGAAGTCGTTTCCTTGAGGGTGGCATGTGGACTTGGAATCTGCACACCTGAGTTTGGGTTCAGGATGACTGGACTTTTCTAGCTGCCCCACATCCCCTCTGAGCCTCTGGCTTCCTCATCTGTAAATGGAGATGAGAATATCTGCAAATCTGATTAGGTAATAATGGTAGAGTACCGGGTCACGGCTAAAGGAAGTGCAGATGTGAGGAGAATCATTGCAGTCATCTCCACCAGGTTGCGGTACAGCCCCTCTCCCTGGTGGTAAACACAGGGCAAGTTCGGGAGAAAGGAAAGCTCCAGCTTTGTGTGTTTGAAAAAGCTCCTGTTGATTTTCCAGCCTCCTCGGCCAGAGAGGGTGAACAAAGGGTTAGCAGTCTGGTAAAACGACCCCCTACCCGGACGGAGTCTCAGGCCTGGGTTTGAGCCCCGGTTTCCCTGCTAACCTAACGCACAGTGTGACCTTGGCCAGCTCCTGCCCTTCTGGGACCCAAGTGTCCTTCTACGTAAAGCGTGAAGGATGGCCCGAGACGCGACCCTCACGTTCCTTCCACCTGAACGGCCCCGGCTCCGCTTGGGGTCGGGGGTCTGGTCACATGCTGGAGGGGAGGGATGCTGGTTGACGCGGAGCTGAGTGCGGGCGCACCAGCTCGCTCCGGGTCCAGCCTCCTGCTCTGACGTCCTCGAGCCGCCCTCTCTCCCCGCCCCCCCGGCGGCTGGAGAGCGGCTGGCGCGCCCGGATCCCAGGCCCGGGAGGTGCGCGGCGGCGGGACCGAGCCCCGCGCGGGGAGCGGGCACCATGGTGCTGTCGGTGCCCGTGATCGCTCTGGGTGCCACGCTGGGCACGGCCACCAGCATCCTCGCGCTGTGCGGGGTCACCTGCCTGTGCCGGCACATGCACCCCAAGAAGGGGGTGCTGCAGCGGGACCTGGACCCCGATCCGGAGAAGGCGAAGCCTGGCGTGCTCCGGTCCCAGCAGGTGAGAGGGGGCGGCGCCTTGGTGTCCCCGGGCCGGGTGGGGTCTCCGCGGCAGCGGCGGGGGAGTGGGTGGCAGGGAATGGTCGGCGTTCTTCTTTGCACGATAGAGCATGGCGGGGTGTGGGGACGGCGGACGTGCTCGGGGACCCTGGGTGGGAGGGGGGCCCGTCCTGAAGGCCTGGGGGTGGAGGAGGGGTCGGGGAGGATAATGAAGGGTACGGGGGGCTCGGGGGGGGGACAAGAGAGGAACCGGGACAGCGAGCGCTAAAGGGGCGGGCATGGGAGGGAATAGGGAAGCGGGCTTGGATGGGAATGGGACTGGGAGGGGAGCTGGGGGCTGGGAGGCGAGCGTGGGGATCTGGGAGGAGTGATAAGACCGGGAAGCTGTGAGGGGGCCCGGGGAGCGGGCGGTGAGGGTTAGGGGAGACTGAGAAGGGAATGTGCAGAATGAGAAGCTCGAATTGGGGGGAAGAAGAAGGGGGTCTGTGAGAGAGAAGACAGGGGGCCAGTTGCGGGCTGGCACAGGGAGAGCATTGACAGAGTCGAGAAGGGGGAAATCCACCACAATCCAGAGAGGAGGCGGCCGCTGTCGCTGCAGTGGGAGCTGGGGAGGGGCAGTGGTGCTGGGTGTGCCTGGGGTCTGGAGAGGCAGATGAATATGGAGGGGCCTGGAGGACCCTCGCCCTGTCCTGGCAGCTCTCAGCTCCAGCCAGACTGAGCGAGTAGCTGAGACCTCCCCGAAGGTGTGTCTAGAGGTGCCCCTGGAGACAGGAGGGCTTTTATCCCATGCATCAGCTTGTCCCCAGAGCCTCTCTGGGCAGGAAATGGGTGGTGTCCCCATTGTATAGAGCAGCAGAAGGGGTCTGGGAAAGGTTTGGAAGGACAGCGCTACATGGGCTGCGATCTCCAGGACACATTCCCAAGGTGGTGAGTGCAGAATGTCCTCTGGAGACCCGGAAGGAAGTATGGCTGGAAGGACTGGAGGAAGGCAGGCTCTAGGGCAGGGGGTGACTTAATGACTTCCCAAGGCCCTCTAGATTCCTTCCAGAGCTTAGAGTTCCAGGGGAGGCACTATAAAGCTGTGATTCCACCTTCCCTTTGCCAATTAATTATTCAAAAGCTCAGACCCAGTTGCTCGGGGCCTGTGTCAGTCATTGAGTGTAGAAAGAAATGGCTGCTGTCCTTGACACACTTACGATCCGAGAAAAGTGACATTGACACCGGCAAGAACAGGAGACAGCTGGGCAGTGGGATGTGGGACCCAGAACCATGTGAAATGGGAGTAGTGGGCTACCCACTCCAGGCGGGCACAGGGCGGAGGAGAGGGCGTTGGATGAGCCCTTCTCCAGACGTTGGGTCCTCAACCTCCTCTCCCATCCGGCATGCTTCAGGGACAGCCACTCGTCTGCCTTTCACAGTGGTGCTCTTCAGGCACTGTCTCCTCCCCTTCCCAGAGAGAACCGCTGCGGACAGTGTTGGTGTAAGTGACCTCCGGGGTCCCTTCCAACTCTTTGTCTTACTGAGGACCAGTAGCCCACGCAATGGCCAATGATCTGTTAAAGACAAACCAGATCACGCGTCTCCCTGGCTTAAAACCCTCCACAAGTTCTCACTGAGCTTGGAGCAAACACAGCAAACTGGAGCCTGGCACGTACTCTGCGCCAGGCTCCGTTCTAAGTGCTTTACACTTAATGCATTTAGCAACTCAATGAGGGACATATATGATGAGCCCGACTTAAAGCTGAAAAAGCTAAAGAGAGGGCGAGTGACTTGCCCAAGGCCACACAGCTCGAGAAGTTTCAGAGCCGGATCCTAGTCAAGCTGGTCTGGCTCTGGAGTCCGCGCTGTTAGCCACTGCACTCCTTCACCTACTCGATGTGGCAGGTGTTTACCTCCCCAGCCAAGCTCAGGCCAGGTGCCCGCTTCACGGGCCGTCTCAGCTTCCCTGGATTTTTTGATCCTTCTTGAAGACATCAACCCTTCCCATTTTCCTCTGGCTTTTCACACAGACGGCTCCTTCTCATCCTTTAGGTCTCTTTCTGTTAGGATCTTACCTCCTCAGGGAGGATTTTGTCTACGGCCACATGTAACAGAGCCCTCCCGCCCCCATTACGTTCTCCATACCATTCCTTCCCAGTTCTTTTGTAGCACCTGGGACAGTTGGATGTGATTTTTCGTATCTGCTCACTTGTCCAATATTTATTCCCAGCACCTGCTCAGTGTCTGGAACCTAGTAGGTGCCAATAAGCAATTGTTGACAAATAAAGGCATCCCAGTGCCCAGCCGTTGGGTTATTTCTTAAAATGTGGATGCATTTTGCAGCCCCTGTGCAACCCAGGGCTAGCTCGTAGGGACACAATAAACATTTGTTGGTACGTGAGACCCATCCATTCACATCCCTCACTTGGTTCCCTCAGTGACAAGGATTTGGGCCCCTGGGGCTGAATGTGTAGGTGTGAATGTGATGAAATTGAGATCTCACAATGTCGTTTTGGCTACCATTGTGCTCAGACTGATTCAGCTGCTGACCCAGATAGAGTACACAGAGAAAAGACACTATGTTGACATTTCAAAAAAAGTAAAGGAGGTGGGTATTAGGGGTGGCAGATGGCAGCAGGGCGATGGGCGTGGCACATGTTGACAGAGAGGAGGAGAGTCAGGTAAGGAAGCCTCTCTGAAGATGTTCCTTAAACAGAGAGGGCATGGGGGCTGGGGAAGAGGGTTCTAGATTCCTGTAGCCACTGGGATTTCTCTGGGATATAGAGTGACCGCCCGTGTCTCTATAAGTCGCTGATTGTGGTTGCTGGAAAAATTCCTTGGATTTGTTGGCCATGCCTGGGAGTCCAATTTCTGGTCATGAATTGTAGTGATTTTGAAAAGAACTTTGAAGCTTTCCCTGAGGGTTCTTAACCTGAGGTCCACAGACCCCAACAAGGAGTCTGTAGCTAGACTGTAAGGGGTTCTTGGTCTTGGAGAGGAAAAAATTGTATCTTTCTTTTCATTAACTTCTACATGAAACTTAGCATTTTCTGTAAGTAGGAGTATAAACAACACACCACAGGAATATTGGCCATATCTGTGACTAGGTCCTCAAGGGAAATCACAGATAGTTCCAGAGCACATCACAGCTGTTGCAGATGCCTTACGATACCATTTACGCTCGCCTCTAATTCTAAATTATATACTTATTAAATCCCCCGCTAGATCCTATTATCTAATGAAAGAATAAAGAGGCACACAGATAACCATTTCCCTGACTGATTTTATTAGATGTACTGTCGTAGTCCTGTGTCTTTTATTTGCTGCTTTTCAGACATTCTTCTCCAGACAGCTGAAGGGATCCATCCAGCATCTCCACCATGTGGGAGGTGGCAGAGGGTGCAAACCCTCAGTCACCGCTGTTCATGCCTCCAGCTAGCTTCAGTTCATTATTTTTCTTGGTTTTTCTGAAATATACACTGTGAACCCTTTATCCTGCCTTCTTACACAATCCCTCAGCCTCACCTGCGTGCAGCCTTTCCAGGGAGGAGAGGGATTCAGTTTCACTACGCTGTCCTTGTGACCTGGCAGCATCACCTGGGACCTCCCTCCCTGTGGTCAGCCCATCTTTCAAAGCTCGGTTATTATGCAGTGATTATTGGATGCTTGAGCCAGGAGACAGAGCAGAAAGGCAGACACGGGGTGTGTGTGTGTGTGTGTGTGTGTGTGTGTGTGTGTGTGTAAGCATCTTCGCTTCACCGCTGCTGCCGCATCTCTTAGCAAGAGGCAGCCAGACCCATTGGTTCCTTCCCCCAGAATTTCCTTTTCATGCTCGTCTGCACAGGATGTCACTCACAGCATTTCTGGGTCCTTGCAGAGGAAGCCCTCCTTTCGACGAACCTAAATAACTACAGAGCAAGTAAGGGGAACTGCCCTTCCCTACGGCTCAGTGCCCTGACACTTTAGCACGAGTTGCAGTCCTGTTCTCAGAAAGCTTTCGTTTCAGGTCTGATTTTTCTTCCCATCTGGTGCTTACCTTGCTTACATGAATCTTCTCAAATGAGTCTCAGAGTAACCCTGCTGCTGTCCCCTTGAAGTTATGTGGTCAAAAGCTCCTAGCTCCCAATGTTACTTACTACCAAACTATAAAATCCTACCCTCCTTCCAGCAGAGTTGAGAAGGGAAGTGGCTTTTGATGGAACACGATGTTAGTCATTCAGGCTGTTATAAGAAAATACCACAGAGTGGGTAGCTTATAAACAAAAATTTATTTCTCTTAGAGCTAGAAGCTGGGAAGTCCAAGATCAAAGTTCTGGCCAATCCAGTGTCTGATGAGGACCTGCTTCCTAGACTTTTGGATGTAACCTCACCTGATGGAAGGGGCAAGGGAGCTCTCTCCTTCCACTTTTATAAGGGCACTAATCGTACTTATGAAGGCTCCACCCTCATGGCCTACTCACTCCCAAAAGCCCCACCTAATCTATGACAAAGGAGGTAAGGATATACAATGGAGAAAAGACAGTCCCTTCAATAAGTGGTGCTGGGAAAACTGGACAGCTACATGTAAAAGAATGAAATTAGAACACTCCCTTACACCATACACGAAAATAAACTCAAAATGGATTAAAGCCCCACCTCCTAACATTTTCACAATATTGATTCTTCCAATCCAGGAATGTGGTACATCTCTCCATCTGTTTGTGTCATCTTTGATTTAAGGGGGCACAAACATTCAGACTACAGCAAACACTAATAGATTCAAAGTTTTTAAGAAATAATTTAAACATATGCTGTATTTTTATCAAACAACATATGTACAGTGGAGTCCTCCCCCACACCCCCAAGATCAAGGAGTGTATTTCATTTTCCTTGTATCCCTGACTATAGCCGGTGTGATAACGGGCACATGATAACCCTTCAATGTATATTTTGAGTTAAATCATCATATCGTGACATAACACTGAATAAGAGAGTGAAGATGCAAAAGAATGCACGTGGTTAAGCTTCCATTTCCACAAGATTTGAATTCAAGCCCATTTATGTCTGGGGTTTCTGCTGGGGGCAGGTAATGACTGGGGCAGAGTCGGGGAGCTTCCCAGCTTTTGTTTATAAGCTCTGCCTCTTGATGTGGCGCTGGTTACACAGCTGTGTCCACTTTATGAAAGAAAATTTATCCAGCTCTACATTTATGATTTGTGTACTTTTCTGTATGTAGTTATAACTCAGTAAAGTTTTTATTATTTGTCAAGTTGTGATGGAATGTTTGTGAACGCTGATTTAGTATCAAGCTAGTATTTTTTTTTTAACATCTTTATTGGGGTATAATTGCTTTACAATGTTGTGTTAGTTTCTGCTCTATAACAAAGTGAATCAGCTATATGTATACATACATCCCCATATCCCCTCCCTCTTGAGCCTCCCTCCCACCCTCCCTATCCCACCCCTCTAGGTGGACACAAAGCACCGAGCTGATCTCCCTGTGCTATGTGGCTGCTTCCCACTAGCTATCTATTTTACATTTGGTAGTGTATATATGTCTATGCCACTCTCTCACTTTGTCCCAGCTTACCCTTCCACCTCCCCGTCAAGCCAGTATTTTTAATACCAGGATGATTTGGGGACTATAATCAAGAGACGTGGCCCTCCTTTTTGTGGTCCATTATGCATCACCTCCCTGGCCCTGTCTGCCTTCTTCTGCTACTCCTGTGGCCACCTCCTCCTTCAGACTAGGGACTGGAGAACATCAACGTGGCCTGATTAACTCTCCCACCTGTTTTCCTCTTCCTTGGAACACTGGAGCAACATCCTCTCAGATCACTTGTCTGAATGCAGACTTGTCAGAGTGAGGATGGATCAGAGCCCCAATCTGCATTTCATCAGCTAATAAGCTCATTCACTAAAGGTTAATGAACACATGCTAGGCACTGGGATGCAGCAATAAAAAGACAGGTGCATGCTGTTCCTTGCAAGTGGGGAGGTAGACAGTAAAGCCAGCAGTTGTCGTGAAGCGTGTTACTTCACGTGAAGCGTGAAGCTACCATGAAAGGCGAGGTATGGGGGGCCATGGGTCCAAAGTAGAACTTTCTCCAGTTCTCTTTGGCTATTCTGACAAGGTCTCCCCTCTACATCAGTGATCGCAGGAGGCCAACATGAATTGCTAACCCCACTCCTGGAACTGATTTGACTCTGGACTGCCGTAAGGTCTGACCTCCTTGGATTCTCAGTCCTTTTAAATAATTGATTTCTCAGCTGATCTCCTGGCTGGTAAACTTTCCTGTTCATATAAACAAACAAACAAACAAACAAAAAATAGACCCGTTTCCACAGAATAATAAAGAATAGTGATAGCATAGCTAACATTTATTGAGCTCTTTATGTGTGCCAGCCACTGTTCTAAGCTCTTTAACCATATTAATTTTATCCTCACGATAGCCCTATGAAATAGGCACAATTATTACTTACGTTTTACACATGGGAAAAGTAAAACACAGAGTGCTTAAGTAACTTAGCGGCAGAGCTGGGAATCAAATTTAGGAATTCTGCTTCCAGAGCCCACACGTCTGACCACTAGGCTGAAGATTAGCAGAAAAAACTAGTCAAAATTTTACTTGAGCCACTGCGTTTCCCCAGATATGAAATAAAAGTGTCTACAATGTACGAATCTTTGCAGGTCAAAGATCTGCAGAAACCTTTCCCAAAGCTTTGGATGTCTTTGCTGCCTCTTGCTTCCACCATGCTTCCAGCACTGGGTGCAGTCCCGGGCCCTCCAGAGAAATTTACACAGTAAACATGTTTGGGCTGGTCGCTTAGCAACAGGGAAGACAGTATGAATTTTGCATCAAGAAATTAGCATAGATTACTTCAAGGAGATGAGTGCACACCCATCGGAAACCCTTGGCCCTTTGAAACATACATAATGTGGACTTTTGGTCTGTGTCCATCAATCCCTTCCTGGTGGCAGGTCCAAAACCCGTCACATCTTTTTCCCTGTCTAGTTTCTCCTCTGGTTCAGCATGTAGATAATTCATGTTCATGGCTCTTCTCTTCATGTGATTGACGGTTCACTAGCACCTTTTGTTAATTCCAGCAGAAAGCACTGCTGCATCTTTTTTTTTTTTTTTTTTTTTTTTTTTTTTTTTTTGCGGTACGCGGGCCTCTCACTGCTGTGGCCTCTCCCGTTGCGGAGCACAGGCTCCGGACGCGCAGGCTCAGCGGCCATGGCTCACGGGCCCAGCCGCTCCACGGCATGTGGGATCTTCCCGGACCGGGGCACGAACCTGTGTCCCCTGCATCGGCAGGCGGACTCTCAACCACTGCGACACCAGGGAAGCCCCACTGCTGCATCTTTTGACATTTTTAGATTTTCAGGTACTAGCCCGGATTATCTGGGGTACAAGAAGAGGAGCAGAGAGCCCATCAGAACACAATGGAAGAAACACCTGGATGAGAAATCAGAGGGGCTTAAGTTGAAGGCAGAAGGAAGGGGAGAGACTGGCAGGATGGAGAAGCAGCAGACCCAGAAGACAAAGAAGAAGAGACAAGTTAAAGAGTGACTGACTGTCCCGGAGTCAGACGCCAGAGGGAGGAATCAGAATATGTGTGGATGATCCCTGCCCCGTCCACGCTGTTGACCTACAATTTCCCCCAAATCAGTAACAGCTCATGTCCGACTTGTTCCTCGATATTACTGCATTCACTACGTCCGGAGCTTATTTCTGCTAACACACATCGGGAAACCCCACTTTGAGGATGGAGGAGAAGACCTTCACAGAAACAGGTTTTAAGAACTAAGAGATTCTCGGACTTCCCTGGTGGCACAGTAGTTAAGAATCCGCCTGCCAATGCAGGGGGCACGGGTTCAAGCCCTGGTCCGGGAAGATCCCACATGCCGCGGAGCAACTAAGCCCATGTGCCACAACTACAGAGGCTGCTCTCTAGAGGCCGTGAGCCACAACTACTGAGCCAGCAAACCACAACTACTAAGGCCTGCGTGCCTAGAGCCCATGCTCCGCAACAAGAGAAGCCACAGCTATGAGAAGTCTGCACACGGCAACGAAGAGTAGCCCCCGCTCGCTGCAACTAGAGAAAGCCCGCGCGCAGCAACGAAGACCCAACACAGCCAAAAATAAATAAAATAAAATAAAATAGTTTTTTAAAAAAGCTTTAATTAAAAAAAAGAGAACTGAGGGATTCTGAATGTACGTGTCTGAATCAACACACACGTGCATACAAAGGGCCCCCTATAGCCAATTTGTTAAGAAATCATGAGTTAGGAGATTTCTAAAGGAAAACAGATGAAAAAGCTAGATCTATTCCTTCCTCCCATCTCTCTCAATTATGTTTATTGAGCGCAGACCTGTGCCGGGTACGGTGCTGGGGCTGGGGATGCAGGAACCGTCCCCTCCTCAATGACACAGTGAACTTTCTCAGCCTTCATGAAACTTACATTGTAATGAGGCAAACCAGAGTTAGCAGAAGAAGAACACAGATCAATGAAAATGTGTGATGGTGGCAAGTGACCTAAAGAGAAAATTCTGGTGCTATGAGAGGGTAAGGTGGAAGTGATACAGGCGTACAGGTCAGGGAAGGCTTTCCTGGAGGGAGTGATGGCCAAGCTGAGAGCTGGCGTAGGAGGGGAAGTTAACCAGGGCAATGGGGAGGGGTGTGAGGGGTTTCAGATAGGAAGGAGGCCGTGCAAAGGTCCTGGGACAGGAGGCAGCCTAGCACTTAGGAGGGCCCAGGGAAAAGTCAGTGTGCCTGGAGGGCAGAGAGAAAGGATGCCCAGTGTATGATGAGGCTGGGAGGTGGACAGGAGCCTGGGCAAGCAGGGTATTGCAGACCATGGGCAGGTTCCTCCATTGCTTTATTCATTTATGTGTCAAACATTTATTAAGGCCTACGTGAGGGACACTGACCTGTGTACTGACAGTGCGAAGGCTACAGTTACTTTCAAAGCTTTTTAAAGTTAAGGTGAAATTCACATAAAGTCAACCATTTTAAAGTGTACGAATCTGTAGCATCTAGTACATTCACAATGTTGTACAGTCACTACCTCCATCTAGTTCTAAGACATTTTTATTCCCCCTGAAGAAAACTCCATCCCCATGAAGCAGACGCTGTTCCTCTCTCTCTCTGCCTTCAGTCTCTGGAAACCACCAGTCTGTGTTCTGTCTTTACGGATTTGCCTCTTCTGGACGTTTCATGTATTTGGAATTTTAAAATCGGTGACGTTTCGAGCCTGGCTTCTTTCACTCAGCGTAGTGTTTTCAAGATTCACCCATGTTGTCGCGTGTATGAGGAGCTTATTTCTCGTTATGGCTGAATAATAACCCATTATATGGACAGGCCTCACTTTGCTTATCCGTCCGTTTGTTGATGAACATTTGGGTTGATTCCGCCTTTTTGGTTATGGGAATAGGGCTGCCATGTACATTCCTGTACAAGTATTTGTTTGCGTACCTGTTTGCAATGGTTTCAAGTATATACTTAGGAGTGGAATTGCTGGGTCCTATGATAATTCTGTGTTTAACTTTTTGAGGAACCTCCGGTTGCTTTCCGCAGCACCTGCAGCTTTTACATTCCCACCAGCAAGGCGTGAGAGTTCCAGTTTCTTCACATCTTTGCCAACATTTATTATTTTGCCATTTTTTGTTGTTATTTTTTGTTATTTATTATAGCCATCCTAGTGGGTGTGAAGTACTTTCTAGGCTTTTAATTTTTAAAAAAAATCCAAACTCTGATTTTTAAAATCTTCATCAGTATCTTGCACGTTTTCAATGAGCATTTCTGCTCTGTATTGAATGCCAGTTACAGAGAATCCACATGGGCACACCCGTGAAATCATGTCATGGCTCCTGAGCCTCACAAGAGGAGTGGAGTGTGCAGCGGTGCTGGCTCCCCTGCTCTCCCAGCAAATTTGCACCTGCTACTCCATTCTTTAAATATGGGGCATGTTATCACTGTCACCTTCCTCATTCTTTGCCCCAAGCTTTAGTCCCTCATGGGTCCCGATCTGCTTCACCTAGGTTCCTGGGGGCCCTACAAACCCAGGTCCAATTGGAGTGCTATTTACTACCTTTCAACATCATTTCCTCATGTTGGCATCATCAGGGCAGTGTGATGCCAGGAGGAGGAGCCTTGGTCCCCTACCGTATGCATTCACTCCACACACACAAACTTTCCCACCAAGGAGTTCCCTAAGTGCTAATTAAACAAAGGGTGTTTTAATTGATTCATATTATAGAACATTCCTGGGAGAGTTTTACATGGTGTTTAAGGGCATTGCAGCAATACACAGTGGTATTTTGGGAAGCTGATTGAGGTTTTGGGTGGACTTGGAATGCATTGTAATTTTCTCCATTTAAAATAGTGGAATACAAGTGACTGCTCTCTGAAATTCACTAGCCAGCATGTTTCCATGAGCAGATTAGAGTCAAATAATGAGGGGTGGTTGCATGTTTGACTATGTGCATATGCATGTGTAAATGTGAATTTGCACATATGCATATATGAATGAGAGAAAGGGGAGGCGCAGCCCATGGAAAATCTGTGAAACTGAGTCAGTCCATCTGGCAGAGACCCTAGGGTACCTTGACATATTTCACTGACTCCCTCCACCCTCCACTCATTAAATCCAAGACATACTTTTCCTTCATAGAAAAACTGAGCAGGCTTTGCAGAGAGCAAGAGAAGTGAGGAGAAATGTTGAATGACTGCATGAGTCATTGGACGGATGGATAGATGAATGGGGAGGAGATTCATGGGGCCACCGCCTCTGCTTGCAGAATAAAAATCACAAGCACAGAAATGCAGGGGAAGGTGCTGAGCTTGTGGAAGAATCCCTGTGCTCACCTTCAGTGACACCGCATGGGATCAAGACAAGCCTGGAGGGCGTGGTGGCTTCACTTTGTATTGGTTTCCCTCCCTTCAAGCCTCTGTTCCTGCAGCTGACATTGGAGACAGTTTAAAAACTCTCCCGTTGCAAAGACCAATGAGATAATACCCTGGGGGGACCACGTTTTACTTGGAAAATCATTATAAACCACGTAGTTTTGGACTTGCTGTTAAGAGTGGCCTGATGAGAGGGATGTAAGTTACTGAGGCAGGAGAGTGAAGACTTTGCTTTTCAAACAGAATTAAGAATGATGTTTTGGTGAGTTCCCTGATGGTCTAGTGGTTAGGATTCAGCAATGTCACCACCATGCGTGGGTTCAATCCCTGGTCGGGGAACTGAGATCCCATGCAGTGCGGCCAAAAAAAGAAAAAAGAATGATGTTTTGGAGAGGAATGCATTTGAAGATGAAGAGAGGGTTGGGGAAGAGCAGTTTAGTTGGGCAACTAGAAGACTTGCTGGAAACAGCTGCAGAATGAAGCTTAGAATAACTTCAGAGAGCTCTAAGCTCATTCCGTGTTTCAGATCCCGCCTCCCCTCCACCTCCTCTCACAGTGCACTCCCCAAGCATCTTAGAATGTGTTTTTATTTCCAGCACCATCTGTTCACAAAGAAAGAGCAACGATACCGGAGAGACGTACATACAGTGAAGGCAGTGATGGTAGTCAAGAGACGAAACTCCGTGGGAAAATGTCAACGTGGTCTCAGGGCATTTTGACACATTCCCTGCAAATGCATCATCTAATAAGCCCGTCTCTTACCTTGCAAGGGGGACGGATCCTTCAAGTAGCAACAGGACTGTTGCCCTTTGTGTGACAACCTCATTACAAAACTTGCAGAGACAAAGGACGGAAAGGAATGAACAGGAGCATAGGTATCCCATTGGTAACCATTACATGGTAGACTTGTGTTTCTTTTTGGATACCCACCAGTATTAGTTTTAGGTAAGAACAATCTAGTTTTTTGAGACGACTCAAAAGAAGAAATTACCTCTTAGAATGAAAATGTTCATTTCAGGATCAAGCCACTGAGATATAACAGGAAGCAAATTAGACTTAGACCCCAAACCTGAATGTGAATTCAACCTCCAGCTAAATGACCTTGACCATTCCAAATCCCACTTTCCTCATCGACAAAACAGAGGTGATAACAATAAGATTCTCTATGGTAGTATTAAAGACTAATTGAGATAACGCTTTTGAAAGCACCCAACACTGTCAGCACCAGTCAGTACTCAGAGTATATTTTAGGCATCTCTGAATCCTTTTCTCATTTATCCTTTACCAAAGCAATGACTTGTCTGTATGTTCATTGCATAGGAAAGAGAGAGTTCATAAAAAGCATTCCAGATGTGAAAAACGAAAGCCCTCTGTTGGGATGGGAAGGGTGGGCATGAACATTACACTTCTAGGATATTCATTCATTCAAAAAATATTTCTTGATGACCTATTATGTGCAAGACACTGAGTTAGCAATAGGGACACCACAGTGACTGGGCAGACAACATCCCTGACCTCCTGCAGCTCATGTTCTACAGGTAGAGATCTTCATTACACCATCGTACAAATGAATATAAATCTAACTGTATTAGGTGTGGTAAGGGAAGCAAGAGTTCTCTCAAGAAGTGAAAACTCATTAGTGCTCCAATCTTAACATATTTGGAGACTCCCTTCAGTAAAAACATTTTGAGCTTGTGCCCCTTATACATGTATACTTAATTCTTTGTGAAGCATATGTAGGCTTCATATTATGTATACATATTGCTCTACTAATATATTGTGTCCATCATAAAACATGCACAAACATGGCCCTTTTAAAACAATAATGCAAAAATAAATTATAAAATGAGATTCTGTAATTTTCTTCCATACACCAGATGGACTGTCTTACACACCCCTGTAGCATACAGTTAGTGCCATTTACTAGGTAAAGGTATTGGGGATGAGCGTTTGAAGTCTTCTAGGCATAGGGCACGTGCAAAGGCCCTGTGGAAAGAAGAAATATCACTTAGGAGGGACTGAAAGCAGGTCAAAGAGGGTAGAGCACAGAGGGCACAAGAGGGAGCGACTGCAAGCAGGCGAGGTGGGTCAGGCCAGAGAGCACCACACAGGACCTTCTGGGACACCATTAATATTTGGATATTTATCCCAAGAGCAATGGAAGCTACTGAGAGGTCTTAAGTGAGATGCGACGTGGTCAGATTTAGGCCGTGAAAACATCCTTTTGGGTGGGGAAAGAGTAGAAATGCAGATACCAAGGAAACCCTGGAAAGAGACCATGATGGCTTGAGGCACTATGATGGCGGCAGTAGTTTGGAGAGATGCTTGGGTGTGGGCTTCAGGAAGAGAGAGCAGTTAGGGACAACACTAAGTGTTTCACTTAGGATGGTGGTTGCAATCAATGAAACAAGGATGAGGCCATGGATTTTAAGTCATGAGTTCACCTTTGTGCAGGGCAAGTGTGAGGAGCCTTCAAGCTATCTCCATGGAGATGTCAATTGTGCTGGTGGTTCCACAGGTCTGGAGCTCACAGTCTGGCTGTGATATATATTGGGGAATAGCGACCACAGCCATGAGTATGGCTGAGACCGCCTGGGAAGAGTGCAGAATGAGAGAGAAGAGGGCCTAAGAACAAGTACCGAGGACGCCAACATTTCATGAGACAAGGAGGGGTGGCCAGAGAGGAAGGAGAAAAACCTGGAGAATGTGATATCAAAATAATAACAGTAACAAGAGAAAAACTTTTGAAGAGGAAGGGAATCACTGAGAACTCATATAAGGTAAGACTGAAAAAACCCATAGGAATGAGACAGTGAAGGTTACCAGTGACCTTGGAGACCAACAGTGACCTTCAGTGGGCTGACGGGGCCTCTGGGAAAGTGTTGTAGAGTGGCTGGAAAGTGAGGAATGAGAAGAGCATTGAGTATAGGCAGTTCTTTTGAGATGCATGACTGCAAAGGGGTGGAGAGGGCTAGGGCTGGGGCTGAGCAGGGGAAAAGAGGTCAAAGGAATATTGAGCACAGTTGAAAGCTGATGGGAAAGAGCCAGTTGAAAGAGAGGATGAACATTCACGAGAGAGGGAGAGAGAGATTAAAAAAAAAGAAACAGCTAGTGTAAGGCCCCCACATGGGCAGATGGGGCGCAAGGCTCTGATGGAAGGACTGGTCCTGGAGGGAGGGAGAGTGGGAGACACCTCCTGCAGCGTCACAGAACAGGGACGCGCATAGCATCTGTCTGGAGAAGAAGGGCAGGTCGCTGTGTCTTAACAGGACGCTAAGGGGCTTCCGTTCTCTTGGTTGCCTTTTTCTCTATGAAGGAAGTCAGAGGAGAGAGAGAAATTCCAGAATGTGGACTTGAGGGAGGAGTTAGGGAAATAGCAGGATTTCCGGAGAGGACTGAGTTTAAGGTTGGAGACCATGAATTTATCCTGGAACCATCCACCCTGTCTAGCCCTGTCTTGCAGCACAGGGCTATTTGATGCAGCATCATGGTTTAGTGGGGCTCATCCACCACTGGAGTTTCACCACGTGACATCAGGGAAAGGATGGGGAGGCAAGGGAGGGTATTGTTGACATCATGGCCCATTTTCTCATTTGATCCAGCATCCAGTATGGTGCTTTGCCCCTCTCGAAGTTTTTAATACGTGCTTGCCAAACAGACACACCTGTGGGTTGGAAGCTCAGGGCTTGAAGCTTGAAATGAGCTGAGGAAAAATATTTGACCTTTATAGTAAATGGGAGCCAAATATTCTGATATTATGGACCTTCCATGATCTAATCGTATTTTGTGACAACATTGTGTAGACTGCTCGAATGTTGGCCCTTGTCACGCAGAAGGGAAATCCAATAGATTTGGATCCCATTTAAGAGAAGGAACAGCTACATCTAGGGATGATACTCACCAGCTTCGAGTCAGCCAAAGTGACAGCTGGGAAGAGAATATTAGAAGAAGCCCCCTAGTGGCTGTCCCTTCCTTGAAATCTCCATGAAATTCCCATGGTAAAGAATTAAAAAAAAAAAAAAGAAAAAAGTATATACATAACTGAATCATGTTGCTTTACAGAGAAATTAACACAACATTGTAAATTAACTCTATTTCAATTAAAAAAAAAAAGAAAGAAAATCACATGGAAGAACCAATCTGTTGCCCAAACATTGCTGTGACTGTAGACATCCAATGACACTCAGGGATTGTTTTTTTTGGAAAAAGAAAGAGACCCGAGAGGTAATAATGGAGGTACTTTTCATTGATGCAGCTCTCTTGGATTCTTCCTTCTCCCTACACGTCGCTCCACCCCTAAGCATTGTCAACTCTACTACCTGGGAGAAGTCTTCAGCACTGGAGGCCCTTCACAGCCTGGTCTCACCATTCCTTTGCAAATCCATCCCTCAGCCCCAACTTTTCTCTTCAGCTGGTTTGCCAGACCCACCACACCCTGAGCATGCTCCCCTCTGTACCCAGGCTGCTGCCTTTCTCTCCATTTGAGATACCTCTGCCTCTCCTCTCCATAGTTATCCTTGAATGTTGGGCTGAAGCTGCTTGTCTGATCAGAGAAGGAAGCCTTCTCTGATCTCACTGACTTTGAGGAACTCCTCTTTAGGTCTTCTGTAGCACAGAGTCCAGACCTTTGGCCTTTTAATTCTACCTTCTTTACTTATTTCCCTTTTGTAAAGTATGCATCAGGAGGAGCAAATAGCTTTCATCTTGCATATCAATTCTTATTAATTGGTAGTGGCTTCCTGGATCCCTGAGCTGAACAAGCTGTGTCTGATCACAGCAGGAAAGAACACTTTGATCGATTAGTCATGTCTGCCATGGGCAGAGGGTAGAAGAGTTGTAGCATCAGAGCCTCATAATTCCATTTATGGACTATCTCACCTCCACCATTGGATGGTAAACTTCCCAAGGGCAGAGAATTATTCCGTGGTACGTACGGTGGTTGACTACATAGTTAGCAGGCAACAAGTGTGTGCTGATTTCTGTTTGGGCAGAAATCTGAACGTTGGTTAATTGGAGGGTTTTGGCTTAAAACCAAAATATAAGGAGAATCTAGTTAAACAATCACTGTCCTGTTTTGAAGGCTCGTTTTACAACTTGGCAGTTTTTTATACCACTGGTTAGAAATTGATGTGCTTTCCAAGTGTCTACACATGAGTGGAAGGAAGTCTTCAATTAGTGGTTTTCTGCACGTTTTTTCTGAGCTGAATCACCTTTGATGGGTGCTGTTCACATACTTGACGGGTTCTGCAGAATTCATCTCCTTTCTCTCCCACTCAGAAAAGTGTATTAGAACACAAATGTGTGAAAGAGGTATTGTTATAAGAGAAACCCTGAATGTGCTCTAATCAATTTTTAAATGAGTCAAAAACTATCAAATATCAGTACTTCAGCCATCATATGTAGTACACTGACATAATAACAAGGTTGGAAATTGTTGCTTTTGTCAATGGTTTCATCAATTATCCAAGCATCATAGAATCAAGAAATCCTGTAACTATTCCGAAACAAGATCCTGAATTCAATGTCAAAAGGGTATATAACCATATTTTCCAACCTTTAATACCAAACTGCCTGTCTTACATTAAAAACATGGCTCCCATAAATCAGAAACTGAGAAAAAAATTCTAAAGTATCCAAATGGACACTGTTGCTTAAGACCATGAGACGAATACCAAGTAAGCATGTGTGTTCCCATCTTATCCAAACTGATGATGATACAGGGCTGTATCGTAGCTCAGGTCACAAGTGAAACACATTTTCTGCACAAGGAATGTCAAATCCAGATTCAGAACTGAGAGCAGGAACAGAGCTGATGCCCAAACACCCAGGCAGGTCATTACACCACTACCAGGTGGGGAGGGGCATGGGGTCATCAATCTAATGATGTGAGATGTGACAGCACGTCAAGTGCAATGATCTGGACGTTTCCATTTTTACCAGTTTATGGCTGGTATCCAGAGACATAGTCCGCAGGGAACCATGTCATTTAGCAGCACTGGCTTCGTGGTGGACTCGTGGTCCACGCCTAGAGCTCTCATACATTAGCTGTGGGATCCTGGACAAGTTTCAATGTCTCTGAGTCTCAACTTCCTCCTCTGTACAGAAAGGAATTAAGTTATTTTTATTTATTAACACTAGGGTATAGAAAAGAGAAAACAGTGGGCACTTATCTCTAGGGTTGTGTGAGGATCAAATGCAGTAAAGTCTGTTGCGCTTTGCAGAGCGTCGGGTGCAGAGGAAGTGGTAGAGAGATGGTGGCCATATTGCCCTTTCAGACTTTGTGATGTAACTGATGGAGTCAATGCAGCACCACCTACAAGATTCTCTGGGTGGGATCTTGCCATTGTGTGGTTTCCAGCCCTGTGGAATTATAGTTTTTAAAATCTGTGTTTGAATTCTGTGTCTTCCAGAAGAATGGGGATAATGGCCACACTCATCGCCCCTCCTTCTCTCGTAGGGCTTTAAGCTTTGGTGGTACCCGCTGTTCTCTGAATACACTGCAGACTTTCATGTGGCTGCCTTGACCCAGAAAGCCCTTCCCCCACTTCTGCACCTGTCAAACTGCTGCCCGGGCTTCGGGGCGGGGCTGGGGGGCAGCAACCAAAAGTCAGAGTCTCTGAACCGTTATGAAATTCTCCTCCCATTATACACCCCACCCCACCCTGTCCCTTCCCCGGGCAAAGTTTGGTGTGCTTCTACGCACTCTGTCTCGTGTTTCGCTGGTCTCCATCATATTGATTATTATTACACTAATCGCCCCACCACCCACCCTCCTTCACCAGCCATCCATGCATTGATTCCATCAATCATCATTGAACTGTCTGTGGGGAGCTGAGAGGACGTGACAGAAGGAGGTCGTGCCTGTGAGCAGCTCACCACACAAGAGGACGTTTCTCCATCTACCCTGCCTGGCATTCTAGGACCTCCCCAAAACCAGGGCGTTCCCGCATGAGTCTCAGGGACCACCTGTGTCACAGTCACCCTAGGGAGCTTCTTAGACACACAGATTCTTTAGGATCCACCAAGACCTCTGAGTCAAGGCAGGGGAGGCACTTGGGAAGCTGATTTTTACATTCTCCCAGGTGAAATTTCTATATGTCAAAGTGTGGAACCAGCACTTCAACTCTCTTCCTCTGACTAAAGGGCACGCAGGGGCAGAGTAAGGGGTGGCGGGGCCAGGCAGTGGCCCAAGCAACAGTCTAAGGGGCACAAATCATGGGTGAACAGTAAAGGATGACTACAAATATGAGGAGGTGGGAAAGGGCTGGAAGCACGACAGAGTGGGTAAACAGAGGACTCTGGAGAGAGCCAGCCCGGGTTTGAACCTTGCCTCTACTACTCACTAGCTGGCTGTGCATCCTGACCTGTAAAATGGGATTGATCATAGCAGTACTTCCTGCTAGGGTTATTATGAGGATCCAGTGAGCTCATATTGGAACAGTACAGGGCACAGGTGGGCAGAACCACAAGATGGAAGAGGCTGGGAGGACTCTGAGTTTGGAGAACAGCCAGCAGACCCTTTAAGACTGAGAGAAATCAGCTTTTATTGTGTTCAGCTACTGAAGTTGGGGGTTGTTTGTTACAAAGCAGGTGGTCTTCCCTGACTAATACAAGGTCATGAACAAGTGTCCTGCTAGCCAAGAAGGTTCAATCAGTTGTAGGTGCGTGCAAGGATGCTCCACAGAGGGAATGGGCAGAGAGGATCAAGGCTTTGGGCTGTTAAGAGCTTCTATAGCTGCACTTCAAATTCTCTTTAGAGGAGTTATCTATACAGTTGGAATGAAAATTTGGACAGATGGTTGTTCACACAGACTCTAGGAGTTGGTCCTTCCCTGGAAGAAAAATGACTGTTTTTCTCAGTTAACTTCTAGCTTGATTTATTGCATATTGTCCAACATAGGAAGAAAGAGTCCTGCTTCTCCACTAGAGCACGCATGTGTGTGTGTGTGTGTGTGTGTGTGTATGTGTGTGTGTGTGTGTGTGTGTGTTGGGGAGCAGAGGGAATGTGGTACTAGCCAGTGTCCTGTGAAATATCCCAAGTCACAAAATAAATAAGCGAAAATTTTCTGTCCTGATGGTAATTTAAAACATTTTAATACTAAAACAATAATATGGAGTCAAATACAAAAAGTCACATGAACTTTAAGATAGAACTGGAGATTTCAAGAAAGAATCCCAATTACGCCAGAAGACTTCCAATTCTCTGGAGTACGTGTTACCTTCGTCTGCCTCTGGTGTTGCTTTGGAAGGAAAGTTTGAGAAACACTGACCCAGAGACGAGTGGATCCTAACTACAGGTCCACAGACAGGTTCTGGGCTGGCCATGTGTAGGAATCACTTGGGACACTCACTCAACATTCAGATTCTTATGCCCACCCCAGAAAGCCTAATTCAGCAGGTGGGCAAGAGGCATGTGTGTGTGTGTGTGTGTGTGTGTGTGTCTCTATCTAAATTTTATTGAGGTACTGTTGTCATATAGTGAAATGCACACATCCCAAGCCACTAGTTTGATCAGTTTTGACAAATCTGTCCTCTAGGCTCTAACCCACACTTCTACCATGCCTCTTACCACTCAGTTCTCCCCAGTAGCCATCAGAACCACGGTTCTGATTTCTATCACCATTCATTAGTTTCACCTGTCCTAGAACTTCATTTCCATCAGTGTTTCTCAATCCTGGCGCTATTTACATTGGGGTGAGATGATTCTTTGTTGTGGGGGGCGGTCCTGTGCATTGTAGGATGATGGCTAGCAGCATTCTGGCCTCTACCCGATAGCAGCCTCCACCTCTAACCGTGACAACCAAGAATGTCTCCAGACATCGCAAATGTCCCCTGAGTTGAGAAACTCTGATATAAATGGAATCACACAGTATAGATGCTTATGTATTATGCCTTCTTTTTTTGACCATGTTTTTGCAACTTACCCTGTTGTTGAGTATATTCACAATTCCTTCCTTTACTGTTAAGGAGTCTATACCATTGTAAGAATACGCCACGACGTACCTGCCCGTTCTCCTGTTGATGGGCACTTGGGCTGCTTTCTGTTTTGGGCTAGTATGACTAAAGTTACTATCAGTATTCACGTATAAGTCTTTCTGTCAACATATATTTTCATCTTCTTTGGAAAAATACCTAGGAGTGGAATTGTTGGGTCATAGGGTAGATATATGTTTAACTTTTAAGAAACTACCGGTTGTTATTTACCATGGCTAAGACATGGAAGCAACCTAAATGTCCATCAACAGATGAACAGATAAAGAAGATGTGGTGCATATATACAATGGGATACTACTCAGCCATAAAAAAGAATGAAGTAATGCCATTTGCAGCAACATGGATGGACCTAGAGATTATCATACTAAGTGAAGTCAGACAGAGAAAGACAAGTACCATATGATATCACGTATATGTGGAATCTAAAATATGATACAAATGAACTTTTTACAAAACAGAAACAGACTCACAGACATAGAAAACAAATTTATGGTTACCAAAGGGGAAAGGGGGTTGGGGGAGAGATAAATTGGGAGTTGGGAATTAGCAGATGCAAACTACTATATATAAAATAGATAAACAACACGTTTCTACTGTATAGCACAGGGAACTATATTCAATATCCTATAATAAACCATAATGGGAAGAATATGAAAACGAATATATATATTCTTTTGTGCTAAACAATATGAAAAAGAATATAGATACTGGTCCCAATGCATAAATCAAAAACTTTACATAGACTCCAGGGTCAAATAAGTATTTCCAACATTGGCCAAGGGCTTGCCATGCCAGCCTCTGTGCTAAGAGCTTACACCCAGTTGTCTTTTCTACTCCTCAATCCAACCTCAGGAGATAGGTACTATTATGAACACTCCCTTTTATAGATGAAGAAACCGGGGGCACAGAGAGGTTAATTAATCAGACCCAAGATCACACAGCGAGTAGCTGGCAGAGCCTGGACTCCAACCAAGCTGTCTTGTTTTAGAGCATGAACTCTGACCACAAGGCTGTATTTCAAACTCTTGTACACATGTTAGTATGCATAATTGCCGGTATCAGAGCCCAGAGTGACAGAGACTATCAGGTCCCTGTCCTCTGACCCAGCTCCCCTCTGAAGGGGACTTTGCTGTGCTGAGCCTCAGACCCCAGCCACAATGGCCCATGTTTGGTGTCGTCTGAAAACTCTATATTCATCTCTCTCTTACTCTGCCATCTCTTTCTTTAAAGTTCAAGTATAAAGGGCAAAGCCATCCGTTTCCATTTCCAGTTGGGACTGTTTCCCCCACCCGTAACTTCTGGTTGCTGTGATGCTTTAATGTGGATGCCCCAGAGTGAAAACCCGAATTAATAAACAGCCTTTAGGTGAAAAAACTAATCATGTCACAAAAGGGGTCACCTAACATCTCTAGTAAGGTTAAACATTTGTTTACAGATCATTAACTACATAATTAATTTCCTTTTTATCAACATAAGCCCCATAAAAAAAGGACAGCATCTGTCTCATTCACTTCGATGTTCCTAACACTTAGCGTAGGATCTGGCCTGTCGTAGGGCATCAATAAATACTTGTTCATTAAATGAAGGTTTGTCCCTCCCCACCCATGCCATCTGTCTTAGCCTGGATGACAGGAAAGCTGAGCCTGCCAGAGGCCTCCGGGCTTTTCTTCATCAGCAAGTGACATCCAGGGATGCAGGGGGGGGGGGTGGGCGGGGCGCACACAGGGAGCGTTACTGAGCCGGCCACCAGCTGGTGTCCAGGGCGACTGCTGGATCTCGAGGTGTCATCTTCTGAAATGTCACTGAACTGTTTGGGAGGAATAGCGAGGAAGAGGGAGGAGCCCCCAGTGGTCGAATTTCCCCCACGGAGTTTTAACTCCTGACACATCCGGGTTGCCCTTGAGTGGACCCAGAGTGCCCCTGGGTGTCTCACACCTCAGCAGCCACTAAGAAGTCCAGGGCAGGTGCAAGAGGAGTGTGGCACGGGTGTGACATAAGACACTTTGGGGCTGTGCCTATGTGAAGCTGGTCGGTGTCCACGCAGAGCTGGCCACGTGGGGAGAAGCAAGTGGCTCATGGCCCCGGAGACAGGTGAGGAGGGAGGAGCCAAGGATACGAATCAGAAGGGGCTGATGCTCCAGTGAGGGTGTCTCTCGCATCTCTGTACCTGCCATGCCAAGCACAGCTGGGCATTCCCTAATCGTTGAACACTCGCCTCCACTGGAAACCTTCCCTGATTCATCCTGCATCTCTATTTCCAGACCGTCTTTTCTGGGTTCAAAGGGCATTTAGAAAGAGAATCCCACTTTGAAATCTTGCCGCTCCTACACTGGCGGTGTAAGGCTTGAACTCAGGTCCTCCCATGGGCTTTGCCCTGCTGAGCACCTCCTTCCTCCCAGGCACTCATCCGCTCCAACCATAATCCCTTCCCAGGCTCCCTCCCTCAAGTCCCAAACCTCTTTTCTGCTTCTCGGGCTTTGAAGTTTAAGCTATTTAAGTGGAAACATAAATGCATTTGAAAGATGGGGTGGAACCAGGGTTTTGAAACATAACAAAGAAGATTGTACAAGGGAACAAGATAGGTAATCAGCTGCTGCTTTCACTACTTGGAGAGGTTCATGTAGTGGTCAGCAGACGCTGCTTCTCGCCTGGTCAAGGGCTATAAATCATTCTCCACTAAAGGCAGCCATTGCCATACAGGATCTTACCAAGGCAGGACGAGGATAAACAGTAAAAGAGGATGCGTTTGGCTGGATGCAGAGGGTCTCAGGGAGATGTTTGAGCCTAGGTAGAGTTTCTCTACACCAAGGTCATGATCTCCTGTGATGCTCAATAAAAAATGCATTGCATCAGTTCAGGATGCTTTGGGCTGCAATTCACAAAGACCCCAATCCAAACAGGCTTCAACAATAAGAACAACCTTATTCATGTAACCAGAAGTACAAAGGTAGGACAGCTTTCAGGCTCAGTTGAGTCGGTGGTTTAATGACACTGTCATCAAAGACATAGCTTCCTTCTGTCTCTCTACTCTGTGGTCCACCTTGTCAGCTCTGTTCTAAGACCGGCTCACCTTGCTGTCGCGAGGCAGGGCCACATACCTCGTATTCAGCAGGGGAGAGAAACTCTTCTGGTGCCGTGCAAAGCAAGTCCTTTCATTCTGTCTGGGGTGGCTTCCCCAGGGCAGAAACAGTTCCCAAGATGATGCCAAGAACGATTGGAATCAGACCAAAGAGAACCCCTCTCCCCACCCTTGCCCCGGAGCTGGGGTGGGACCCGGAAAACCTGGTGACCTGGAGGGAAGGTAGAGGGAGCAGGGAATGGATACTGACGGACACCCAAGAAAAGCCTAGCCCGTTACAGGCTCCTGAGGTTCTCAGGGGCACACAAAGTGAGACCCACTGTGTAGGGAGGAATTCGAACTCAGGCTCTGCAGAGACTTGAGGTGACACAGACTGGACCTCACTCAAAACTGAGCCCAGTGATTATTTCCCCATTAAAAATGCAAAGTCAGCCAAATTGGATCTAACTGGGAATTAATCAACATAGCCCTTTTCTAAAATGATTGAACTGAGATGAAACCGAGTGTAAATGTAAAAGTGTTCCCTAGACCAGCCCAAGAGCCTCCGTTCTGGCCACAGAAGTGACAGAACAGGGTGACTCTGAGAAGACGATGCGGTCCAGTGGCCTGCGGGAAGCCGTGGGAAGCTGCCGCACAGGAGGGAGTCTTGGCAGCCCGAACCCCGTGATGCTGCAGTTGCCACTTAGAATCCAGCATCCAAAACAAATAAGGACTTATTTTTTTGAAAAACAGCTGCAAGGCAGTGGAAATGACACAAATTGGAAGTGAGAACTGTCTGGAGGCTTGGTTATAGACTGCGCATCAGTGGTATGACCTTGAACTTCCTCCATTCTCCGTTTTATTGTGAAATAGTATAATTAGCATAACTCGGATGAAATGTTAGAGGCAGGCAACACTTTGTGGAGGACAAAAAGACATGGGGACATCGGCCATTGCTCTGTGTGTCTCCTCCCGGGGTCCAGCCTTCCTCCCCAGCCCTCCCTCTGCCTTCCAGACCCCCTGTCCTTCAAGGTCTAGCTCACGCCCTGGCTCCTCCCTGACCTCCAGGACTCCTCTGCCTGCCCCCTGCAGGTGTCCTCTGCTCTCTCCCACCTGTTATTTACACAGGCTGTCTGCCACCTGCTTCTGTACGGCAGTCCCAAACTGTCAAATATACTCTTTTTTTTTTTTTTTTTTTTTTGCGGTACGCGGGCCTCTCACTGTTGTGGCCTCTGCCGTTGCGGAGCACAGGCTCCAGACGCACAGGCTCAGCGGCCGTGGCTCACGGGCCCAGCCGCTCCGCGGCATGTGGGATCTTCCCGGACCGGGGCACGAACCCGCGTCCCCTGCATCGGCAGGCGGACTCGCAACCACTGCGCCACCAGGGAAGCCCCGAATATACTCTTATTTACTCTCCTGTTTGTGATTGTCTCCCCAACTCACCTGTACCGGCAAATAAAGAACAGAGTCTCCCACCTCTTTGTAGCCTGGCTTGTGGGAGTGAAACAAGCCTTGAAATCACGTTGCCTCTTGAGCGATAACTCAGAGGTGAAATGGCCTGCCAAAAGTTCCTCAAGCTCAGACGGTTGGGTCAGTACTAGAAGCCAGGCCCCTGGATGCCCAGTGACACTCTCAATGTGGTGGAGGTGCAAAGGGGGGCCTGACTTTACAAATCATACAGCTCCTCCCAGGGTGCCTAGTCGAAATGTGTAACAATGACAAGCGTCTCTGAAGGGTGGGTGCTGCCTGGCAAAGGCTTGAAGGCAGAAGAAAGGTTGGGGGCCCCTGGGGCAGTGGGCTTTGGGGCCAGGCTGGTCTAGGCTTGATCTTGTCACTGCCCGCACTGTCTGGTCCAGGGCAACCTTGGTCCATTGAAGTCGGAAGTGCTTTTCGAGCTCATGCGTGCCAGATGCGCTCAGCAGAGATCAGGATAGAGGTGTCCTAGCTTGGGCTGCATTATAGCCTACTGGGCAGTGTTTCCAAGCGGGGAATGAAGGGTTTTGTCCTCCCTAAGCCCCTTAGGGAGTTCTGAAGGATACATGAGGCAATGCAGGGGCTGCAGCCCTCAGGGTGCCCGCAGGAAGTGGGTGCTCAGGAGAGGCTGGCTCGTGCTTCTCACCCCTTTCGCACCTTCTCATGGACTCTCCGTCCATTGTCCAGTCAATGAGGATAGTTAGGAATGCTCCCGTCATCAAGTTCCAGCCTCCTTCAGGAGCGGTTGGGGACAGAGTCTCAACCAGGGAAGAATGTCCAGGAGTTGTCCTGGGGCAGTGAAATGTACAGAGCGCAAACACACTAAACCTGAACTTTGAAACAGTGTAACCACTGCCCCCCTCCAGGACTGCACACTCCTCCCAGCCTCTCAGTCACTCCTGCCACTGGGTAGAGCAGCCTTGACGTCTGGCCAGCCCCTCCAACAGCGGCAGAGCCGGCGGGGGGCGGGGGCAGGAGGACAGCATGGAGGGCAGGCAGCTCCTTGGGGGCTCTGCTGTGGGTTGTTACCCGCCTCAAGCTGAGGGCCGTTTTGTGGGCTGCCCACCCAGTGCGTCAGCAACTCAAGCTCTAGATCTGCTGGTCCACCCTCAATTTCCTGGGGACTGGACGGGTCCTCGGTATTGCTGCCTGTTAAATAACTTTGAATCCCTCAAGTAGGAGACATCTCAGTCCCCAGTGGAGGCAAAGATAGGAGATTCCACTCCTGTATGAGGCAGCCTTGCTCACCTAAGACTTGACAAGCAGGTGGGTCTTTGTGTAAAGAAAAGATGGACTTTCCCCCAGGTGGACTCAGCCCTACCCCAGGGCACATAGCTGGGCGAGGGGCGCACAAATTGCATTTCAGCCCCCACTTGCTCCGCATCCAGACATCTTTGTGCAGTGCACAGAGCACACAACTGAACATGGCAGCCCTAGCCACAAGTATGTATTGTGTGCTCCCCGTGAGCCGACACTGCAGGAACAAGACAAGACATAATCCCTGTGCTTGTGGAGCTCACATACTAGTGGGAGAGACTGACCACAAACAGGTCAGGCTATGGTGAAAACAATACAGGGTGAGAGAGATGCTGTAAAGCAAAGCTGGATGTGGTGATAAGGAGGGACAGGCTTGGAGGAGGGACTTAATTTAAAGCTGGTGGAGGTGGGGGTGAGTGGTTTGCGGGGAGGAGTTGGGGGCCAGAAGCCAAACTCAGAAAGAGTTCAGCCTGTTTGAGAAGCAGGTTGCTCAGTGGCTGGAAAGGGGTTTGGGGGCAATGTCAGAAAGATGAGCAGGGCCAGGCTGGGCAAGCACTTATCGGTCACTGCAAGGAGTTTGGATGTCTTGCAAATGTCTGTGGGGCCACAGACATTTCTGAGCCATTGGGTGGAGAAGCGGAGGGGGAGGAGGAATAAGAGAAAAAAACTAGGAGGAGGGAAAACAAAGAGGCAGGTGGCACAGATGAGAGCAGTGGAGGGAAGGCCACCGTGATAGGCCTGGGGCACAGCTGTAGGGTGCATGGGGGATGGATGCAGGGGGGATGGACGAACAGGGCTGACATCTCAGCAGGCCCCGGCGTGATTCATGATGTTGGAGGTTCTGCTGCACTTGGAGGTGACATTTTGCCTTCCCAAGTCATGGTCCTCAGAGCAGAAAGGAGCCACAGCCCTCCCTCTGCCTCCCCTGAAAGCTCAGGTCATCTACTGTCATTTCTGGGGGTGGGAACGGCAGGAGATCCTCTCGTGGACTAATCAGAGTGATTTGTGTGTGCAGTTCAACGTCAAAAAGTCCACAGAGCCCGTTCAGCCCCGAGCCCTCCTCAAGTTCCCAGATATCTACGGCCCCAGGCCAGCTGTGACGGCTCCCGAGGTCATCAACTACGCTGACTACACGCTGAGGACCACAGCGGAGCCCGCTGCACCTGCCAGCCCCCAGGCCCCGAATGACAGCCGCCTCAAGAGGCAGGTCACAGAGGAGCTGTTCGTCCTTCCTCAGAATGGTAGGGATCTCTGCCCCTCACTCTTCCATGGGCAGTACTCAGCGAGGGGTGAAAGCATCTCTGTAGATGGTGGGCATGGCCAGCCCCAGTGTCCGTGGCATTGGACACTGGGCAAGCAGTGGGCACAGCACCTTGGAGTTACAGTCCTTTAGCCCTTTATTCCCTGCATGTTCCCACATTGCATCTCCCCAAGGCCTCCAACTTTCCACTGGGAAATGGAGAGTCCCTTTCTAGACATGGGCACCACTATAGAGAGGGGATAAAGAGCTGCGGTCAAACTACAGGCTTCAGAGTCATGGGTTTAATCTCTCCCCTTTTATATACCCATTGTGTGACCCTGGTCACGTTGCTAATCTTTTGGGGGCCTCAATTTCCTCGTATATAAAATGGGATCATACTATCACCTGCCCAGTAGGGTTGTTGTAAAGTATAAACATAATAATGCATAGAAAGTGTTTAACTCAGAGCCTGGCCCAAGGATGTAATCAAAACATCATCATTAGTATTGTTTCTATTCTCCTTCTCATCACCATCAACATCAAGAATGTCACACCTTTCTGTGTACAGCGCTATGCTGGACACTGGGGCAGATATGAAGGCAGAGACAGCGCCTAACCCAAGGGAGCATGCAGACTTTCATAAGGAGACAAAAAATCCAGCCAGGAGAATGGATCGTTACATGGTTTGTGTGGTTGGAGAGGGAGATGGTGCAAACAGGAGCAGCGTAACTGGCTAAGGCATCTTCTGGCCTGGGGCGAGCACCACGCTGGCCAGTGAACAGGTGCCCCCCCACCAACCCAGCCCAGAACTACAGTGATTACGCTGGCATTTCTTCAAGAACAAATACAGGTAGTGCTGGTGGCAGGAGTGAATCCTGGTTGGCTTTTAGCCTCCAGGTTTGCCAGCTCACATTTTAAATGAAAATAAACCCATTGAGGCCTTGAGAGCTTAAGCTTGGAGGGTGGGGAACAATTTGCATGAGGACCCTTGGGAGTGGTAATCAGAATCAGAAGCAGAATCACAGGAGGGCTCCTTGGGAGCCCCAGACTTCTCGAGGCTGGGATGAAGCCAGGCTTGGCCACTCTCCACCAAGGACAGCAGCAGAGTACTTCAGAGTCTGAAACTTTGAAGAATTCACAACACATCCATTTGTTTTCTCTTTCTGGTTCCTCATTCCTTTCCCCACCACAGAAGGCAACAACCAAGTTCTGATTCCACTGAAATCTAAGAGCTGTTTGGTTCAGCAAATACTGACCAGAGGCCAGGGTGTGCAGAGGGAGAGGACGCCCGATTAGACACTGTCCCCATGATGTGCGCAACTCAGTCTACTCCCACCATCAATGATTCTCATCAGCCCCTTTTAGAGCTCAGGGTCCGATTCTTTTTTTTTTTAATTTTTATTGAAGTATAGTTGATTTACAATGTTGTGTTACTTCCTGCTGTACAGCACAGTGACTCAGTTATACATATACGGGGCCCTGGTTTTTGAAGCTGAAGCTGTTCTGCATTTCCCAGGGGTGCTGGGTTTGGTTTGGTCTCGGTTTGGTTTTGATTTTGAAGGCTGAAGCAGTCTGAGACCCGAGAGCTCTGGGTGCCAGGCAAGCCCCCTCTGACACTGTCCATGTGCTGCCCTTGGAAGCCACCCGGGGCCTGGGTGGGTGTTCGTTTGGCTTTACACATTGTGCTCACATCCTGGTCAGCCCATTCCTTGCTTAGACACACCAGGGAGAATCTTCACTACTTGCAGGAACCCAATAATGAACCATTTTGGAAATTAAATACTCTTTTATATTTCTGCCCTTTAAATTAGTCCTGAAAAGCAAAAAAAAAATTAAATTCCAATTTGCTACAAGTGGAGTCTCCTCAGCTGCTGGATCATTTCATTCTCATTATGCTTGACTAATGAGAATCTTAGATGTTTGGCTCCTGTCCAAGTGAGGGGCAGAGTGAGCAATATTTGTAGTTTTCAGAACTTCTGAATTAAATTCATTCGTTCAGCAAGTATTTACTGAGCACGCTCTAGAGTCAAATCCACTATCTTGCCCTCCAGTATCTACTCCTGCCTGACTAATTCTCTGACATTTACTTCCAGCCATGAACTCCTGGGGAGCAGGGATTAGACTCTGTGAGAGAGATGGAGCTGGAGATGGGCTGGGGAATGATTTGCTTGAAACAGGATGATCAGGACCACACAGTCTGTGACAGTTTCCCCTGCTGAAAGCTCACCAGGGGCCAGGCCCTGGGCTAAGTACTTTTCTCACTTTATTTCATTTAATGCTCACAGGAACTCCAGGAAGAGG
Source organism: Delphinus delphis (assembly GCF_949987515.2). Lineage (NCBI taxonomy): Eukaryota > Metazoa > Chordata > Mammalia > Artiodactyla > Delphinidae > Delphinus > Delphinus delphis. The sequence continues at coordinate 95,740,024 of NC_082690.1, read as the reverse complement.
GAACCGCTATCATTCCCATTGTAAAGATGAGGAAACTGAGGTTCAAAGAAGTCAAGTAACTTGTCCAGGGTCACATAACTATTATGTAACAGCTCATGTCTGACGCCAAAGCCCATGTCTTGCCCACTGGGCTGTGATGGTCCCTTGAATGGTAATGCCCGGGACCACAGGTGGTCCCCTGGTGCAGCCACCATGGTTTTGCACCTGGTTAGGAAGCTATGGGTTTGGATTTGTGGCAGAGATGGAAAAGGTATGATCTGGAAAACAGGACCCCAGCGTGGGTGGGAGTAATGGCTTTACCTTCTTAACAGGTGTGGTGGAGGATGTCTGTGTCATGGAGACTTGGAACCCAGAGAAGGCTGCCAGATGGAACCAAGCTCCCAAACTTCACTACTGTCTGGACTACGACAGGCAAAAGGCGGAACTATTTGTGACTCACCTGGAAGGTATGTTCTTAGCTGACTTTCACGGCCTTCTGTGTGCTTGTCTCCCCAGAGCATCTGTGGCAGGAGGTAGCACTGGGTACTAGATTTTCACTCTGTAACAAACAAGACCCTGATGTGTGTGATGCTCAGACACACAGGGGTTTTTCCTCTCTCTCATATACCAGTCCAAAGTGGAGATTCCTGGTTGGTGGACATCTTTCCTCCAAATAGTGATTCAGGGACTGGGCTCCTTCCACTGAGGCCTCCTTGTCATCTGTATCTAGCAGGTGGAAGGATGGGGAGAACAGGGAGAGCGCACAACTGTTCCTTAAAAGCTGTATCCTACGTAAGGTATGCATCACGCCTGCTCACTTCCCATTGGCTGGAACTTGGTCACATGACCACTGACTGCAAAGGACGTTGGGAAATGTGGCCTAGCAGGTGCCCAGTTAAAAGAAGGGAATGGGTTTTGGTGAACAGCTAGTTGTCTCTGCCATAGATGCCTTTGACATTGGACAGGGCCTGTGCTAGACACAGAGGGTATTCTGAATGGTCAGCAAAGCTTTTGTAGTCCTAGAACCAGGTAGTCTTTCCTACAGGGTCAGGATGTCCCTGGTCTCCCTACCCTGACAATTCACTTTACCATCAGCAAACAAAGCTAAGACTTTGCAAAGGAATCGGGGCTAAAAATGCACTATTCTGGGGCCCCTGGAAGCTGGAAGCTGGGGACAGGATGAATTGGACTTTTGTACTTAATTTTATTTTTTTGAGGGTGTGTTTTTCGTTTTTACTTCTTTTAAGATTTTTTTTAGTGTTTCATATACTTTCTTACATTTGGGCTGCACAGTAGTCCCATTTTACAGTTCGGAAACTGAAGTCTAGCAACGTCAGGTGACTTGTCTAAGGTCACTCCAGCTAACTGGTGCCAGGGCCAGGACTAAGCCCAGTTCCCCTGAAGCTCAGTGCAGGGCTCTTTCTATTAGGACACATGGCCTCAGTTCTTCATCTTCTCCGCCTGGGTAACGCCGGCTACCACTTCTCAAATGATCACTGAGGAACCAGTCATAAAAGCTCCACAGGTGCAAATTTCCACACGGGGAAGCCTTAAAAACCCCAAAGTTCAGATGCAAGACAGCAGTCATGAGGTAGCGGCCAAGCGATTTATATCACAGGTAGTTGTGTGGTAAGTATTTAATGTAGAGAGCAAACGAATTATGGAATCAGCAGCAAGACGAATGAAAATCATCAGCAGTTTGTGGGCCCTGGCGCCTTGGGGAAATCTCAGAGTCATGAGGAAGATCTCCCATTTCTAAATGTCTTACTGAAAGGCGATTCCACGAAGCCAGTGTCGTCAGCCCCGGCGGGGTCTTTCAGACGCCCGAGGTCATGACGACTAAGGCGGATTCTGCAGCTCACAGCAGGGCCCTGCTTCTCCCTTCCCCTGGTCCTCATAAGCCCTACATCTGGCTGCTTTCTCCCCGGCTGCAGCTGTGACCAGTGACCATGACGGAGGCTGTGACTGCTATATCCAGGGCAGCGTGGCCAACACGATGGGCTCCGTGGAGGCCCAGACGGCCCTGAAGAAGCGGCAGCTGCACACCACGTGGGAGGAAGGCCTCGTGCTCCCCCTGGCAGAGGGGGAGCTCCCCACAGCGACCCTGACACTGACCCTGAGGACCTGCGACCGCTTCTCTCGCCACAGTGTGGCCGGGGAGCTGCGCCTGGGCCTGGATGGGGTGTCGGTGCCTCTGGGGTCCGCCCAGTGGGGCGAGCTGAAGACTTCAGTTAAGGTAGGGTTGCCTCTCCCCGGGAGAGGTAAAACCTGTTAGTGGCACATGGGATGCAGGACTGGGCCGGTGCTCATGGAACAAACTTCGGAGAACTTCCCAGGCTAGGGGCGGGGGTCTGGAGAGGGAGGCGGGTTATCAAAGTGAGGTGGAGTCTTGAATAGGGTGGGGGGCTGGAGCAGACTGATAGCTCAGGACTGGGGATTCCTGGTGTCTAGTTTTGCTTCTAGCTTGCCACGCACACACCCACCCCTGACCTCGCCATCATGGAAAACATCGCACTGTGAGTGAGTTGGCTCTGGTGCTAACAATATTATCCCATTTACAACCACTCATACTCCCCACGCACCTAGTGTGAGCCAGGCAGTGCAGGGGAGAGGAGCGCCGGGCAGAGCCCCTCTACTCGTAGAAAGTACAGGCCTGAGGGAGAAGTTGGAACAGATGACGATGACGGTGATGATGGCTATGATGCTGATGACATCTGACATAAGGCATCTAAGAGGGGCCTAACTGAAGCGCTCAGACGGGGAGTTCTAAAAGGCCTGGTGTGCAGTGGTGCTTGTGCTGGGCTTTGAAGGACTGACCAGGCCTAGGGGGTGTTGGTTGTAGCCTGGGACGGTTCTCCCCACCCCTCTGCTGCTGCAGAAGCCATGAGTGGGAAACAAGCGTCTGCTGAGATGCCTCGCTGTTCAGAGAGAGGCTCCTTGGAGAGCAAACCATCATTCCCCACAGGCTAGGACAGTGGCGGGGGGTGTCGAGGAAGGTCAGGGCTGCAGGACAGTGTGTGGCTATTTAGGGCCCCAGGTCCAAGGCTCTGCCGTGATGGTGCCTAGAGGGAACCTTCTGGATGACCAGTCTCTCAACCAGCTGGTCAGTGCCTTATCTGGAGACTGTATAGCCTACCAAGCCTACGATAGTTACTATCTGGTCAGCAAAAGTTTGCTGACTCCCACGCTGGAGTAATAAAAATACTAACAACGACACTACTTTTTGAGCTTTTGCCATCTATCCGTTGCTATGCTTCGAACTTTGCCAAAGTTCTGTCCCTAATCAACCAGGCGGAAGTGACACCAGGACTGTGGCATTTACAGGCAAGAGAACTGAGGCTTAGAGTAGCTCAGTGACCCGCGTGGGGTCACCCACCTGGGACCTGGCAAGCTCGGCCTTGAGGCCAGGTCAGTCTGGTTGGAAATCCCGGGTCGTCCTCCTGCCGCTGTGGGATGTAAGTGCCCGACAATGCCCGAGACAGCAGTCAGCGGCGCCTTTCCTGATGAGCCCCGAGGGAGGGGAGAGTACGCTTTCACGCCCCACCTGCTCCACTTCTGGCTATGATATCTTCTTCGCCTTATCTTCCTCTATTTCCCAGCCTCAGCAAATTGATAAACACTGACAGCCACTGTCAGCTGGACTCCGGCTGTTCCCGAGCACACGCTCTAATTAGTGTGTGATTTGGGACTTGTGTGGAAGCACAGCCTGGGCCCCCCGGGGAAGAGGAACCCGACACTTTGGTTTGTTCAGCTGGTAAACCAGCTTCCTCAGGAGATGGAGGGCCTCCACCCCAGGGCTTTGGAGAGTCTGGTGCTGCTTCCCAATCGTAGAAATGCAGCCTATCTGGGCAGAAATCCCAGGCACCTAACCTGTTTCCATCCTTTCCCCTAGAAGAACAAAAGTGATTCATTCATTCCACAAATACTTTGCCCGGTTCCCACCATGTGCCAGGTACAGTGCTGGGAGCTGGGGACACAGCAGTGATGAAGACAAAAGACCTGCCCTCACGGCTCATCCATCCTAATGATCGTTACACTCATCGTAGCCGTCACTGTTCCGCAAATATACTCGCACATCCACTTGGACCGCTGGCCTGCTTGCCGCAAGTGTGAACAATCTCAGAGGGCGGCGTGGAGTCAGAAGTCTGAGATGGGGCTCTCGGTGTATGAGAGCCCCAAGGCCAGGCTAGGGAGCCCCTTGCCCCCACTAGCTGGAGGGTGCGGGCCGATTTGAACAAAGTGGGCGGAGCCATCAGTTGCTGGAGCCCACGTGGTTTTCTTCTCTCGGTCAGAATGGGTTAAAGGAGGTGCCAGTGGTGCCCCAGTTCTCACCGGAAGACACTCAGCCAAAAGTGGCATGTGCGTCACCAGGGACCACAGAGTGACCCACTCCAAGGGCGGCTGGAATGATTCATTGAGAACCCAAGAGAAAGACGCAGGGGTGGTGGGTGCGGGAAAAAACAGAGAAAAGATGGAGAAAGAAAGCGGGTTATTTTTGTCAGCAGGTACTTTAAACAGCAGAGCCGAGGGGGCAGATGCTGTTCAAATTCTCCAGCTGCGGCACAGCCAGCTGGGCTCATCTGGGGCTCGCGGCTCCCTACACAGAGGTGATGAGCCCTTCACGGGCTGATGGGCCCAGGCTGCTCTCACTTGGTCACCCTGTGGCCACAGCCCAGGCCAACAACTGTGGACCTCCAATAAGTGATCTTGAATCAGGAGGCTGGTGCCCATCCCAGTTCAGCTGCCACCCCTCAGTACACATGCCTGAACTCAGTTCCTTTACTGTGAAATGAGAGGTCTGTCCGCCGAGGATGCTGGAGGACCACGGGTTTAGGACTGGGGCTTTGCTATTAAACCAGACCCCCATTCAAGGCTCAGTTTTGCTACTTACTGGCTACATGACCTCAGGCAGTGAAGGGCCCTCTCTGAGCATCAGGGTCTTATGCTTAAAATGGGAACGAGGTCAGTATCCCTCTTACTCTTGTTGTCAAGATTAAATGGGATGTCTCACCCTTCCTTCTCACAAATATGTATTGTGCGTCAGCTGTGTGCTGGGTGCTGGGGATGGCTTTGCGGAGATGAAGGCTTGGGGGATAGATACTGTAATTGCACCCAGCACAGAGTGTGTCATGTTAGCTGCTACCCTTAATGCCATTACCAAATTCCTGGCATCTCCCAGAATCATTCCATCACATAACTAGCCACTTAGGGCTAGTTGAATCATTCCGGTCCTATTGAAGACATGTTTCCTGGATGAAAGGTGTGACCCCGGCAGAGGGCTGGCCAGCTACTCCATCCAGCTTCACTCCCTGAGCACAGACTGGCTCCCATTCACCCAGAAACAATGTTCCCACTTAATCAACTCAAGAAGTAGTCATTGTCCTTTCTTGATAACTAATGGTAATCGTCAAAGCACGGGGACAGATGCTGTCGTGTGTGCCAGGCACTGTTCTAAGCCGTTAAATAATTACTCATTTAATTTTCACAACCCCATTGGGTGGAGATATTATTGTTCCCATTTTACAGATGAGGAAATGGAAGTTTTGGAAAGAGAAATAACTTGCCTAAGGTCACACAGCTAGTAAATGGTATGATTGGAACTGAGACCAGACAAGCAATTCTAGCGTCTATACTCTTAGCACTCCCCTTGGGCTGTGACCTGCCTCCTGTGGTGTCTCTTTCACTCGTTTTCGTCCCTCAATGGATTTGTTGAAATTCCAAGCAAACTCTTGTAGGAATTTCAGTGGAGACACTCTGTAAAGCTGCCGGTGGGGGATGGACATGCTGGACGCTTGCCGGAGGCATCAACACCTCCTGCAAATCAGTTACTGCCAGTGTCTCTGGTGTGGTACCTCCCCTCACAGGCCCGGCCTTTTGTTGACACGGTTGGCCATGCTGTTGACCAAGCCAGGCCCTATTCAGCATTAGTACATCGCATTATTGACTCTCTCAGGCCTGCAGGGCCTGGAAGGGATTATTTTTTCAAGCAGAGTAATGTCTTACAGCAGCCCGCTGCCCCAGGGACCTGATCAGTCAATGCAGTGGTTCTCAAACTCTGTTCCCTAGAACCCTAGGGCTCTATACAGACGCCCCAGGAGCCGGGGGCGGGGGTGCTGGAGGTGAGAGGGGGTCCAGGCCCTCTGGCCCTGCCACATCCTGAATGGCATCTCTTTGATCTGTTTTATATGTTGGATTTGAATATAAACTGTTTGGAAAATCACGTTTTGTGGCAAATGAAAAAAACTTGTATTGAAACACACGCTACACAGAACTCTGTACCTTCCTCCCTTCTGCGAGGGTGGAGAAAGCAGTGCTGATGGGTAAATTCTTTCCAGGATGCCCGTTGGATACAAGGCTAGTGTGATCCCAGCCTCAGCGATGGTGAGGGAGTCAGAAGGCATCCCTAAATGAGACTCACCTCCTGCATCCCCTCTTCTGTTTCAGGAGCCGTCTGCAGGAACGGGAGAGGTCCTTCTCTCCATCAGCTACCTCCCGGCTGCCAACCGCCTCCTACTGGTGCTGATTAAGGCCAAGAACCTCCATGCTAATCAGTCCAAGGAACTCCTGGGGAAGGGTGAGTGAGGTGTGAGAGGGGAGCTAGGGCCCCTCCCACTGCGGGGGGGGGGGTGGCACCTGGGAGGCAGTGGGCACAGGTGAGCAGGGATGTGGAACATGAGTGCGTTTGTGGAGTCAGCCTCAGCTGTGTCCTCCACCCCAAACATACAAACCAATTTGGAAGGACACACTCACTTCTCTAAAGTCACATGCATTCACTCCTGCGCCAATCCCACCCACTGGGGCCCAGGAATGAGCTACCTGGGGCTCCCTATGTTGCGGATCCATCACAAGAAGAATCAGCCTTACCCATGGGTCATAGGAAGCCAAGAATCAGACTGCAGCCAGGGAGTGGGGTGTCTGGGCTGTAGGGAAAACTTAGGCCAGCGCTCATCAACCGGACCTGGCTGGACCCACCTTCCGGGCCGGTGTCGGGAAGCCAGGGTTCTCCCTCCCCAGTTTCAGCTAGCCATCACTCTACTCCCCACACCCACCCTAGGCTCCCCTCTCTCCCCAGCCTTTGCCAGCCTGCCATCCCCACACCAGCTGAGTGTGGGTGACAGCAGACGGCGTGTGGGTGCACAGGCTAAGGTGGCGTCTGTGGGTGTACCCCAATAAACATCTCTTCAGCACTCTGGAAGCCTTGGCTTCTCCCTCTGGACACCCCAGCACAGGCCCCAAGTCTTAAGGACCAAACAGCCTCTCTTGTCAGAGCAGAAAAGCAACGTTGGTCAGCCCTAGGATACCTGGACCCGGAGCCAAGTGCTCAGAGCAGGATATAAATAAATAGATATTTATAGCAGCAAACAAATAAAGAATTGCCTCTGCATTCAGAACCTTTGAGCAAGAGATTTTTGGCGAATGAAGTCAGAAGAGTTGGTCTGGCTGACAGATTCCTGTGCCAAAGGTCAGAATTCATTGCAATTTCCTCATCCCTTCCAGACAATACTTTGCCTCCTCCTCCGTTTTTTTTTTTTAAATTTTTATAGCTCCTGTCAGGACAATTACAGCTCAACACTTTATCTCTCAAATATCTCTGCTGAAATAACAAACTAACCACCTGGGGGTGATAATTATAGCAATAAATACAGGGTAACAATTACGCTCACATTGGCTTCGGAAACCCTGACTCATGAAAACGCAGTCTGAGTCCTAAGCCTCGTGATGTTACGAGAAAGCTTGTCTAGTGGCCTGTCGGCCAGTCTCCTGGGGTGCAGAGCTCTCCTGGGGGTCAAGGCAGGCTGCCCTCACCCTCCGCATGAGGTCGGGATCCTCAAGTAAAACTTGCAGAAGCACAGACGAGAAGAGCTCAACCAACCAACAGGAGACCTGCTATCCTAGGAACAGACAACAACGCCTGGACGGAGAACCGAGGGGATGAAGACATACGGATGGCTTAGTGTTTCCGGTCTGAGTTTAAAATCAAGCTGCAGGGGCTTCCCTGGTGGCACAGTGGTTGAGAGTCCGCCTGCCGATGCAGGGGACGCGGGTTCATGTCCCGGTCCGGGAAGATCCCACAGGCCGCGGAGCGGCTGGACCCGTGAGCCATGGCCGCTGAGCCTGCGCGTCCGGAGCCTGTGCTCCGCAACGGGAGAGGCCACAACAGTGAGAGGCCCGCGTACCGCAAAAAAAAAAAAAAAAAAAAAAATGAAGCTGCAGGACGTCTGAGCCATCATCCTGGGCCTGGTTTGATGTGGGACGTGAAGGCGCTCGGAAGGGCTCATGACGAACCTTCCTGGCTGTACCTTAGCGTGACCCAGTCATGGGCCGCCTGATGACCAGCCATATATATTGTGCTATGGTCTGTTCTCCACACTTGAGGCAGGAGCTTCTGCCGTATCCCCATGTCTAGATCAGTGTCTGCCGTATGGTGGGCATTTAATAGCTGTTGAGTGAATACATGGCCCATGAGGTGGGGGAGGGGTGGTAGAGAGGGTGCCTCAGTGCAGATCTTGAGCCAGAGAGCCTGTCTCTCCATCCCCAAGAGGGAATATCGTCCCAGGCCCCACCATGCCCCAGAAGCTCACTCTCGGCCCTTCTCTGTCTCTGTCCCCCTGTCTCTCCCCAGATGTCTCTGTCAAGGTGACCTTGAAGCACCAGGCTCGGAAGCTGAAGAAGAAGCAGACGAAACGCGCCAAGCACAAGATCAACCCCGTGTGGAACGAGATGATCATGTTTGAGCTGCCGGATGACCTGCTGCGGGCCTCCAGTGTGGAGCTGGACGTGCTGGGCCAGGGCGCCGAGGGGCAGAGCTGCCCGCTTGGGCGCTGCAGCCTGGGCCTGCACGCCTCGGGCTCCGAGCGCAGCCACTGGGAGGAGATGCTGAAGAACCCGCGCCGGCAGATCGCCATGTGGCACCAGCTGCGCCCGTAGCCAGCCGCCCAGGCCGCCACCCTCCTCGGGCGCAGCCCGCTCCCAGCCCCACTGTCCTCCACGACCTCCTCTTGTGCCCCCTTCGCATTCTGACACCAGAAGACAGATGTGTGTGTGAAGACCAGGACCCTCTTCCTCTCCCATCACACTCCTGTTTCTTAAAAACAAGCAAGGCCGGGCAGGGCGGAGACGGGACATTTGGGTCAGGAGGAATGCGTTTTGCTTACCTGTGTGATTGAAGAGACGCTTATCGTATATGGTCTGTGTGCAGGTTTTGCAGCGGGGGTCAGGCCAGATGCAGGGAATGCTTAATCTGGGGAATAATGGATGCAAGGAATGTGGCTTTTTAAAAATAAGTGTGTCAAAAAGGGTGACAGAAATGATGTGTCCTGGATCATCTCATAAGAATTAGAGATTGTCAGGGCAGATGGAATCTTAGCCAGCATGAAATCGTGCTACCGACCCCAGGCACTAACTAACCCAGCAGTTCTCAAACCTTAGTGCGTGAAGAATCACCAGCAGATTCCCAGGCCCTGTTCTAGACATTCCGAATCCGTAATCCTGGCTGCACCCCAGGAGGCTGCATTTTTAACAAACACAGAGTAGTTTGCATGCCAAGGTTGGAGCACCACACTTGGAGAGATCCCTTTTACAACATCCCAGGCAGGATTTCACAGTCCTCGTCAGGCCCCCAACACCCTGGGGCTGCCAGTGTCGATGCTGGACATCCTAACTGTTGGTGTAAAATATAGGAGCCTCCGTTTTTAATGTCATCATTTGAATTCTTAATGTTTTCATCTGTGCTTTTCAGATCCTGCTCTTGGACTGAATTTTGTGCTTTCTATTGAATAATTGTATTGTTTCATCTCAAAATCAATTTATATTATACTTGGGGAGACCTTCCCTGACCAGGAATAGGTGGGATCCCCCGTTAGTTATTGGGTGCTGGTTGTCATGTCCACCAGCATCACCGAAGTGACCCTCTGAGTCAAACGCATCCCTTCTCAGTATACCAGCCACTTGAGAAGAAATTCAGTTTGGGGCACATAATTTAGTCTGGCTCTGTGGAGGTAGAGAAGGAAAGGAGGTCTTTTGCAAATGTGCCCCTGTCCCTCTGTTTTTAGAACCTATCACTTTCATTAGTAAGTAATGAGCAGCTAGGTTTCAAATCACTACCTGATTATTCCAAATAGCCTTGCACATCATTAATCATATTATGAGCCTTGCTGAGTGGTTATAATCTTTGCCTGGGAACCAGGATTCTTGGGTTCTGTTGTTGACCATCCATAAAATAGGACTAGTGACGTGGCAGCTCTGTCTCTGTGAATGATGTGATAGATGAAATTGTGCTTGAGAGCTATAGGCATCCCTGGCTAGAAACAAACTCCGAGGCTGCCAGCAGATCATCTTTAAGCTTCATGTTGGCAACTGACCATGCCCGGAAAGCGCCAGAATCATCCCAGGCATTTCCAGAACCATGGATTCTACATTTGGACTCTTTAATACTGACATCTAAACTCCTTCAGATGTCACCCAGGCCCCTGACCTAAAAATGAATTCCTTTCCTTCAGTCCTTTAACAAGTCAAATCATTCTTGGTCTCTCCCTAAGAATCTGAGTAGAGACATATCAACGTTTTGTCGTTATTTTTCCTTTCTGGACAAAAGTAGAAAAGCATTTAGAAATAATTTCCACCTATCCCCTGAAGAAACAGAAAAATATCTAATCCCTCTCAAATGGGAAATTCTTTCACGTAACTGGAAATCTCTCCCATTAAGGCTGACCACCGTCTGCCAAGTATTTTTAGACAAGGCATTTGTTAGTGGTTTCCTACGACATGTTTTTGAGAACCCCCTCACCATTCTGGTCTCCCTTTTTTGGTTGGCATGCTGAAACAGAACAAAACATTCCCTATGTAAGCTGACCAGTACTCTCTTCTTGGTAATATCTTCTACTCCGATCTAAAAAAGTCTGGATTCTAGACTTAAATTCAGGAGACACGGGTTCTACTTCCTTTTAAGTCCATTCACCTGCCTTACAGTCACACCAAAGGATGTTTGAGGTGAGTTAATGGGGCCCCTAATCCCAGAATACCAACTCCACCCACAGTCATCCTATCATGAGGCATTCATTTCTTTGGATCTCAAAGGTTTAGTGATGGGAGTCAAATGTCACTGCTTAACATGTTAGGTGTCAGCCATCACCTCACTTAACAAGGTTGTATAGAAATGAGGGAGATTTTGCAGGGGTTTTTGCCTGTTGTGTTCACTGGTATATTCCAAATGCCTAGAATAGAACTGGCTCATGCACCCTCAATAAATATTTGTTGAATGAATTGATGAATGAAGACTGGATAGGGGAGTAGGCAGGAAAGACACATTTTTATGTAAACGGCATAAAAATCAGAGTCCTAGCTGAGTTCTCAATGGTAAAGTCATCAGACACCTCAGCAGTTGGCCTAGAAATTCGTGACATTGAGTATTACCGTTCACCTAATGACAATTTATAGCTCACTATGTAAATGTAATTAACGATAGACGAGATTATAAAAGCTGTGCTTTTCCACCAAAACTCCAGCTCAGTGAATTTTAAATTACCCAGAGATATCAGACTGCCAGATGAAAAAACTTCACTAATCTTTGCATCAGCTTACCTTGTACGAGAGACACTTGCAATATACTACCACGTTAGAGTAATCGAGTCTGTGTGAATGCATCTGGTGGTTTTTTTTTTTGAAAGGAACACCTTGTCCTTTGCCAGGAAGCATTTTCTAAGAAGTGCATGAATCAGAGGTGAATTGGGAGTCGAATCTCATTAACCTGCAACTCACTCCTTGCCTCAAATCAGTATATATTTGTTGAGTGCCTATTGATCAAGACCTTGCACACATCTGTCCAATCTGAGATGTGACTCTTGGTGTGGATTCAATGGCAAATCACCCCAAACAAAGCTACGTAGAGAGAACAGTTTGGGAGAGCAGTTCTTCAGGGGCAATTCCTTTGGGATGTAAAGGACTCCTGGGCAGCTTAAGTCAAATGGAGGTGAGGACCACCAAAAGAGAGACCTAGTCCTTGGGATTTGTTTTTGCTGCCCGTGTTCCTGTTGTCGATTCTAAGTGTGTGTCTGTTTTGTAATCATGAACCGAAGCACAAAAAGACGCATGAGATATTGTAGTCACATGTCTGGTGTCACACTTTGGAGCAAAAATCTTGCAGTGGTAAATAAATAATTTCCAACAGGGTCGCTGCCTGGTGTTTTTTGTTCCCTTTTACTTAATATTTTAGACATATAAAATGTAGAAAAAATCATTTGATAAACACTCGTGAGCCCCTGCCACGTTTTATAAAACTTGACAAATACAGTTGAAATCCGCTCAGCCTTTCACTCAGAAGACCACCGTCCTGAATTTTGGGTTTCTCACCTCAAACCTTTCTTTATCTTTTTACTACCTGTACCTGTAAACCGTGAGCACTCCAGAATATTTCGTGTTTTTTATTTTAAATCGCATCACATTATTTTTGCTCTACATTAAAATGTTGAGCTTTATCCATGCATATTTATTTAGCTCTAGTTCCTTTATTTTTTTTGCTGCTGTGTTATTTTCCATTGCGTGAATATATCACAGTCCCATTCTCCTGTTGACGTATGTTTAGATATTTCTTTTCTTTTTTTTTCCGTTACAGGAAATGCTGCTGTGAACATTCTTGGGCAAGGCCTCTTGGGAATTTAGCTTTATTCTTGAGAAGAAAAATCAGGTGGAAACTAGAGACCTTCTCTAACATCCCCCGAAGTGGTACTCCCATCACTGGAAGAGTCAGGGCAGTGGCTTGGGGTTCACCTGTGCTCCAGGTGGTGGGCAGGGACAAGGGAACTTCCAGAATCCTGTCATCTTAGGCCCTCCTGGTGGCTGCTGCAGCCCTGGCTTCCGGAAGGGGCTCAGGCACTAAGCCAGGGGAAGGGCCTGAATTTTCAAGTCAGTAGGCAATCAGCCAGGTCACATGGAATTAAAACCAAAGGCTCTTAAAGAGGATAAATGAGCCGTAAAGAAAGGCTTTGCTTTTCAAGTCTGTGCATGTAATTCCTTATTTTATATCATATACATATTTGTTACCTTTTAATTACAGCCAGGATTTAAATTTCCATAATTAAATAGAAGTGGGTTTTATCCCACGTAGCTCAATACTGTGTAGACTATGTTTCACAGGCAACTACGAATATGGCTCCTGGAGCCCAAAACTAATATTTGAGAGTCTGGGTTTATATAAAAGAGAAACGGAAGAGGCAAGAAGTGTTCAGGAATCGTTTTATACGGGGCTTCCCCCTGAACCGCCTGCTCCTGTCTATGAAATAACTCAAATCTAGAGCACTGCATTTAGGAGCTGAGAACCTGCAACCCAGCCGGGCTTTGTCACTGCCATCTTCATGGCCCTGGTCACGTCACTTGCCCCTGGGCTTGTGCCTGCATCTGTAAAATAAATGTGGACAAAATGATCACTCTTCAAGTTTGAACATTTTGTGATTTGGGAATTGAGACTTTTCACATGTATCTCTGGCCTCCAATCTCATGCATAAAATGGACTAAACCCACGTACACGTGTACCTGCCTTCCCTGCCCCGGGCCTGGTGTCCTGACAGCCACCCGCTCCTCCAGACAGTATGTGATGTTACCTGAGGCTCTGAGTCAGCCTCTTCTCATTTGCTTAATTGCTAATGGAGCCGGTGGTAATTTTCCACCCAAGAGTTTCTATTTTTTCAGAGCCGGTTAGAAGCCCAACATTTCAAGAGCTTGGAACCCTGGCATCTGTTCTGTCTCCCTCCCTGGGCAGATGCCTGGCAAGGACAGAGCCGTGCGATGTGGCTGTGGATGGATTTAGGGGGTGGGGTGTTTTCTTGGTACCAGCCTTGGAGAAGGCCCCCTGTGCCCCTCCCTCATCTCCTGCAGGTGAGCCAGCACAGATGGTCCCTGGCGGGGACCCTGGCAGCTTCCCAAAGCCAGAGATGGGGGCAGGTGCCTACCTGGGAGGAGGTGGGAGGAAGCCTGTCTTAGGACCGGAAGCCAGATGTTACCATAGAAACCAGTCTACTGGTGGCTTGTCCTCGGCCAGGTGAGGTCTCTTCTCAAGGCAGACTCTGCTGGAGCCCGGTTTCCCATCCCAATTTCCCAGCACTCCTTCTTGGTGGCTCAGGGCAAGTGGGTGATGGCAGAAATCCTGTTTCAGAAACTCAGGATTCAAACCAGGGACAGATGAGGAGAGATCTGTTCTTCCAGCCAAAAACAAACAAACCAACCCTCTTTGCAGTCCCCTTTCCCTCGAGAGCCAGGGAGTTGAGCTGTTGACCAGAAGAAGGTGCCCTGAGGCTCTCTCTCCAGGCTGAGAAGGAAAAGGTGAGTCAGGCAGAGGTCTCCAAGTCAGCTGTGGCATAGGTATTGGTAGCTCTGTATTAAAAGTCACAGGCAACCCCTCATCCAGGGTAGACCCTGGGATTCAGGGTGAAAGAAGGGAACCCTAAACTTCCTAGCATCTACTTCAACCTGATGTTAGAGGTAACAGTAACGATGATAATGACCCTGGTCACCATGTTGTTAAGCCTCTGCTCTGTACTGAGCCCTGCAGATGCAGACTCAGATAAATGACTTGTCCAAGGTCTCACAACTTGTAAGAGGCAGAGGGGGGACTTGAATCTGGTACCACTCTAACCCTAAAGTTCAGGCTCTGACTTAGAGCCAGTGGCCAAGGGTTTTTATCGGAAACATAACAGATGCGTAGGCAGTAGTTTCCCAGTGCTACCTGGAACCGTGGACTCAGAATTGCCACTCTGGAAGGAGCTGGAAAAGTTCTCTTCCCTGGGGGAACTCGGAATACCTGCCTGGGTGGGGTGGAACATTCTCCAAAGGACAAGAGCAGGTTGGAGTGGAGGAGAACTCAAGTAAGCACCTCAGGGGCCGCCTCCACTTTGTAGAGAAGGGGCTGGGTCAAGGCCAGGTGTAGCCGGGTGTAAGTGCTGGGGCATCCTAGTCAAATGAGGAAACTGAGACAGAGAGAGGCAACGTGGAAGCATCTGGGATTTCTACTGTGACCAATACAACATTGCTGAGATTGCACTTTTATCAGGCAAATGAAATTTACATTCTTTCATTCATCCCTTCGATAAACACTGATTAGGTGCCTACTATGTGGCAGGAACTGCACACAGTGGTATTAAAAAGTCTCTACTTTTCCCTTATGGGCATTACAATACAGAGGAGGAAGACCAGACACAGAACACACACACACACACACACACACACACACACACACACACACACACACACGATAATTACACAGTTCCAAAGTGAGGTAAGTGTTATGAATGGAAATCTCAGGAGGAGCAGTGAATAGTGCCTTGAGGGTGACTATTTAGAGGACATGGTCAGGAAAGACCCCTCAGAAGGAAGTGTTTTAGCTGACACTTAAAAGATGAGAAGAGCTACCATCCTGGGGAAACCATCCCAGGCAGGGCGCACAGGGTACTGGGAGGTCCTGTGGTGGGAAAGAGCCCAGTGAGCTTGAGGAACAGAGAGGAGGCCAGGGGGCATGGGCAGAGGAGGGCACAGGAGCCCAGGAGGTAGGCAGGGGCTGGACAATGCAGAGCTGATGGGGCACACTCAGGACTTTGGATTGAACTCTAAGAGCAATGGGAAACAGAGGTTTCTAAGCAGAGAGGATACCAGACTAGATCTGTGTTCTCACAAGATCACTGTAGAAATGGTCACATAGCAGACCTTTGGGTCTTCAGGCCAGCCTCCTGAGTCTTCTTTCTGGGGTGAACTTGTCTTTTGAAGCTTGGAGAGGGAAGCTGGGGCAGCTGGGGAGAAGAGGGAGGGGAGGGAGTGGACTAGACCTCCCCACTTGCCACATACTCCAAGCCCCACTTTGGGGAGACCGAGCTCACAGCCAAGTGCAGATGGAATATCTTTCTTTTCCTTGCTTCCCAGCTGCAAATGTGGGTCAAATCCGATGGCCAGCAGTGGGGCGGGGCTGACCCTGGTTCACCGGAGCTGGTTAGACATGGACAGCTGTGCCCCTCTGCTCCTTCCTTCCCACTCCCCCTCCCCTGGGAAAAGAAGAGAACCCCAACATTCTATGGAGACTGTGGAAAGGCCTTCACAACAGGAAGCCTCTGGGTGACCTAGGGGCTGGAAGGGACACAGGCTGGGAGGAAGATGGCGGGAACTGAGAAGGCGGAGGTTCAGAAAAAGGGAGAGGGAAGGCCCCTGACAGGAAGCTGGGCTGGGGTGAGAAGGGGCTGAGAGCAGGAGGGTTCAGCATCCGGGAGGAAACAATACAACCACTTTTCTATATTTTTCTTGAATGTATGCCCATCTTCTTTCTAAAACAATTTGGGGAAAACATCACTTATCGGGACTTCCCTGGTGGCGCAGCGGTTAAGAATCCGCCTGCCAATGCAGGGGACATGGGTTCGAGCCCTGGTCTGGGAAGATCCCGCATGCCGTGGAGCAACTAAGCCCGTGCGCCACAACTACTGAGCCTGCACTCTAGAGCCCGCGAGCCACAACTACTGAAGCCTGCGCGTCTAGAGCCCGTGCTCTGCAACAAGAGAAGCCACCGCAATGAGAAGCCCGCGCGCACCAACAAAGACCCAATGCAGCCAAAAATAAATTAATTAATTTAAAATTTTTTAAAAAATTAAAACAACAATAACAAAACATCACTTATCACCCACCCCCAGACCAGTGCCATTAGCAAACTACTGGGGAAGGACCCCTCCCTGGGGACTGAGTCTGCCAGTGGAGAATCAGGCGAGGTAGTTGGAGGGAGAATTAGAACACTGTTTACCTGCAATAAAATCTGAGATTTTTGTGGGCTAAATGTGTGTGAGGGCAGAGAGATTTATTTTAAATGGTTTTGGTGACACCTCTTTTTGGCCTGACGGGTGGGTGAGGCATGTAAGTTACCTGGTGGAAGTGCACTTGAATGGGGGAAAAGTGAGAACAGCAGGAAGGGACTTGGAAGACCTCTTCCTGTTCCTTCCCACCTGGCAGGCAGTAGGCATCTCACCTGACACCCAAGCATGGGACTCATTCTGAATCGCCCTGAGCACAGGCTGGGAGAGAGGCAAGAAGGCAGAGATTCGACCTCCGTGGGTAAATTTAAATGCTTTTATTAACAATCTTCTTACATTACAAGGATAATATGACAAAAGGAAAGTTTCTGCGTACATATTATGATAAACCAACATAGCTCTATTTGTATCCAGTGTTCTAGGTCCCGTCACACAGGTACTATAAAGCGTAGTCTGCAAAGTAATAACATCAAGAGTTGTTTTTTTTAAGAAAGAAAGTATTAACATATTAATATGTATGTGATAATAGACTCCTAGGTATTCCCCCCACCCCCACTGTGTTTTTCCTTTGTGATTGAAATGAAATGGTTCAGCAGCGTGGGGGGGGTGGAGAGAAGGAGAGAGACGGGGCTGAAAAAGACGGAATCAGACTGCTGGCTCTTCCGGAGAGACTAAAGTGAAGACTGAGGGTGCCCCGAGGGCAGCCTGGCCCTTGTCTTTTTGTGAGCAGTATTGTAACCGGCTGTCCTCCTCTGGAGGGAGGGCCCGGCGCCCTTGATGCCCCATGGTATGCTCTCTCTCTGAGGTACAGTGCATTGTGGGATTGCTACCTGGGGATGCCCATCCCCTGGCCACGGGTCTGGTCCACCGCAGAGGGAGGAAGGCTCGGGCCGGGCCTGGTCTCTCTTGAGCCAGGCACTGGAGGGTGTTTGGAGGCCCGGTTGGCAGCTAGCTGTGGCTCAAGGAGACCCAGGTGGACGTGGAGGGGAGAAGAGGTGGGCACTGTCAGAACAGACCCTCCCCGGACTGTAGGTATGGGGATGTCTGCTGGGGACTGAGGTACGTTGGTAAGATGGGAGGGAAGAGTAGGACAGAGGTCAGGGGAGGCTCGGAGATGGGAGATAAGCGCCTATGAAGGCCGAAAGGCAGAGGCTGGTCTAGAGAACAGAGGATGCCACTGCCCTCCGTCTCCCATCATCTGTAGCCCCATCAGCCCCTACCTCCCTACCTCCCGGGGAAACGATCGAGAGAAACCTGGAAGTGAAACGGGTTTCTGATTCTGTCAGGGCTGCACAAGCCCTTCGTCATGCTGCCAGTGGCACCAGTGCCCCCTCAGGCCCCCAGACATCCCTGCCATCTAGGGGTGGGAGCAGGGACAAACTGAGGGAGGCGCCCTCCCCGGAGGAAGTGAATGAGCTTGGGGCATCCGGCTTAGCCTCTGCCTCGAGTCACAGAATCAGAACAGTGTACGTGAACTAAACCTGCCTGTTACGGTGTCGGTGGGGTGAGGGGTCGCTGGGCCTCCGTGCAAGAGAGGGAAGAGCGTTGACCTGAGTACAGCCAGCAGCAGCTGTGCAAAGTGGGCTGGGCCAAAGCCCTCCTTCTGAACTTGAGTTGCTACTGAATTTATGAGTGTGCGGATATGTCTCTCTCACCCTTCCCCGTTAGCTGATGCCCCCTGCCCTGGCCAGAAAGCCTCTGGATGGTGGGCAGCGCTGGCTGGCCATGCTGCCCTGGCAGACAGCGATGGAGTAGGTGAGGGAGGCCAGGACGGCTGTAGTTCAGAGGTTTGGCCTCTAGGGGCAGCAAAAAGCATCTAAAGGGGGAGCGGGTGGCATCTTTCCTGGACCTCTCTTGGTCCAATTTGCACCTTTCCTATGGCCACAAATGCTGCTTATTCCTGTGAGGGGGAGGGTATTTGGGGAAACTGTGCAGTGGTCCCTCCACCAGGGGTCAGAGACCACATCCTACTGCCAAGCAGCAGTGACCACCCAAGCGTAGGCTTGTGGGGGGCAGGGACTAAGGGGGCACTCCACGGGGAGCTCAGGGGCTGAGTATCTCCTTCCAACCTCAGACCAAGCCTGCGGGAAAGAAGAGAAAGTGCACGGAGAGGGTCAGGGCCCGGCTCCCCTCCTCTTCAACACTCCGGGTCTCGGAGGCCCCCGTTCCCAGCAAACCCTGCCTGCTCAGCTTCCCCGGCCCCCCCGCAAAGGCTCTGCCTCCTCCCTCTTCTCAAGCGACAGGCTTTCCCGCTGCTCTCCCAGCTCTCTATAGACTCTATTTTTATATCTATTTAAACATAGAAATGTATAAATATATAGGATATTATTCATAGATATATAGACGGGATTTAATCTCTTACTTTGTGTGTATACGTACTGCATATGTCCATATATACAATATATATGCTGTAGCATTTGTATCATACACTGCACATACCCCTGCTTCCATGCGCTCTCCTAGGGAGACTGGATTGCATAGGTATTTCCAGGGCGATACCACTTGAAGGGATGGGGGGATGGGGAGAGCCAGACCGAAGAGGAGGGCCGTACCATTTTCCTCCCAAAAGGGCACTTTTCCTCCCTCTGGCTAACACACAAAGATCACCTCAAAGTCTTCTTAAAATATCACAGCTCCATCCACTCACCTAAAGCACCATGTCCACAGATAGTAGAGAGAGGCCTTCCTCCGAGCAGGAGAAGGGCCCTGTGTATCTCTGGACATAATCTTCCCTCCTCGAAGTTGGAGGAGGGAGCCAGCCTAGAACCCATGACCCACGTTCCCCAGGAGGCCGGCATCTGCAATGGGACTGTCCCAAGCTCACCTGCCCTCTGAACATGCCTTTCTTGTCTAAGGAAGAGGCACTCCCCACTTTGGCTGTCCCAGGCTGGCCTGGCTGGGCCTGCTGCTTGAACGGGCGAGGGGATCCAGAACCTTCTACCCAAACTGGGTGTAGGGACCAAGACAGAACACAAATTCGACTTGGAAATCCACCCAGACCGGAAACCACAACCAGCTCTAGATACAGAATTCCTGTTCCTAGGGGGGTGGGAGAACAAACAAAGCGGGGAGGAATCTAGAAGTTCTCTTTCAACCCCCAAGCCACTTCCTGGGCCCCATGAGGCTCCAGGTGAACGGCTAAAACGATGCCCGCCCCACAGCCCAAGCTGGGCCACGTCTGATCCATTTCAGTCTCTCCACGATCATTTTCAGCACTCTACATGCTTTCGCCTGTTTTCTCCTTCTTGATAACACTTCTAAACAACTGGAAAATATTTAAACATCATCTTAAATAATTACAAGCTCCTTTCTCCAAATCAAAGCGTCAACATAAGCAAGTCAAGGAGAGGGGCCTCAGCAAGACAGCTCAGCATGGAAACGGGTAGCAGGGGCGGGCTGGAGACCTCCAGCTGCCCTAGATTCAGGGCCCAGCACCGAACGCGACCAGCCAGGGATCCAGGACGTCGAGCCTGGTCTCATCCTCCCGTGAGGATGAGGAAATGAGGGTCTGCCCAGCACCACAGGATGCTGCCCGCAGCCATGGAAGGAAAAAAAAAAAAAAAAAAAAAAAAAGCTGGTGTCGTGGATGCCCGGATTCTCACATTCAACCAGGCAGGCGAAACTCGGAAATTGGGACATGGCAAGAGTTACAGACAGGGCTGGGCTGTCCTCGGGTCTCACAGATAGGTACAAAATGGCAATGGGTCTTTTTTTTCCTCCACTGAGGAAAAGCAGACCATTTTAATCACAAGGGCTTCTGGCTCCCGAGCTCTGCGATGTCTCTTTGGCACAATTGGCCACGAACCTGATCTCACTTCCCGCCCCCTCCATGAACCGAAGAAAGTCACTGATCAGCCAACCCAATGAGGACAAGTTTCAATTCTAGAGACACAGACCTTTCATTCTAAGCCAATGGTCGTCACTCCTAAGCCAGGGGCTGAGTTTAAGGGCTCTGTCTCGTCCGAAGGGACGAGGATGCAAGGACCGCCTAGCCACAGCTTTTTGTACTTATCAAAGGGAGGTTAGACTGCCCAAGCGTGCGGTTCCCTGGGCCAAACCCCGAGGGTCCCCACAGTCCAAGAGTCCTTCTCAAGGACGCAGAAGAGTGGAAACGCCAGGGATGGAAATCATGGGTAATTGCATGCAGCATTCACAGGATAGAAACACTGGAGCCTCCAAGGGGTAAAGACTCTGTGTCAATTGCAGTGGTGTGTCACCCAAATTGCTCCCTGTCCCAAGGCAAAGTGGCCTTCAGAGTGTCATGGGCAACTGGAGTTTTAGGGAGGCCTTCCCCAACTTCAGGACCTGCCAGAGAGCTCATCCCCTCTGGGGTCTGGAGTCTAGCTGGGCAGGTGATGGCGAGCAGCCTCGTGCTGCCAGCAGCTGCTCAGGCTTCTGGCCCAGAGGCAGGCGGCCAGCTCCTGCCCCTCTAAAAAGACAAGGTAGACACTGGCATTGGCCCAAAGGATTTTTTCCCCTCTGGATAAAAATTTGAGCTGATTTTGGCCACGGCCTCCTGAGAGGAAACAGTCGCAGCCCTGCTGCGGTACTCAGGCAGCCATGGGCGATTCTCTCCTCCTGGTTTCCAAATGAGTGGTCTAGGGGAGGACTCCCTATCTCCTGACATAGTGGGTGGGGAGGTGCAGAGGGGGGCAGGAGGAGGCGTAAGGCAACTGTTGGCTAGAAGAAAGGATCCTGACTACTGTTTCTGACCCCTACGGAGGCCCACCTTGCCAGCCATCTCTGCCCTCAACGCATCTCAGTCTGTGCGATGTTCAAACGAAGCTCCCACAGACACGGTGGTTTGGGTGTGTGGTGGAGAGGAAGTTGGGGAGGGAAAGGTGGACCCTTGTGCTTTGCACTTGACCACAGTTACTGACTCTGATGGGAGGAGGCAGATGGGGAGAGAAGACATCGGCCTAAAGTGGAGAAGCGGATGAAGCTGGGAACTTCAAAGCACAAGGAAGGGCTCTGGGTCTTTCCTTGCAAGTTCCTGCTAACTCTCTCCTTGTTCAGAGGAGGGTGGGAAAGTACGTGCGACTGGGGAGGGGGGTGAGGGGTGAATGTCACCAGGCAGGGGTGCATTGATTTGTTGAAGAAGGCAGCATATGAGGCCTGGCAGTGGGACAGTCGGAGAAAACCAGTTGGTTTTTTGTTTTTTTAACATGCTACATCACTGTTGAAAACAAACAAAAAAGTTTCAAAAATAATATATAATATATATAATATATTTATATAATGAAAAGCTATCGACTAGCAGCAATGACTCTAAAGTTATCTTAGCACCAAGACCATGGGGTGGGGGGGAAGGGATCTGGAGGGGGTGAAGGTCTGGCAGGACAAGGAAGGAGGGGGTGACATGTTCAGTGTTGATGACAGTTCCACTCCGGTTCTCAACGGTGGCATGAGCCCTCGGAGACAAGATAAACCAAGAAGGAAGGAAGCCACCACAGTTTCCTAACGTCTGAGCCGAGCAGGTGGGGGACGCTGGAGCCATGCCTGTGGCCAGATCACACCGTCCTTTGCCCACCCTCTGCCAACTGAGAGGGATGGCTCCCGACAGACCACAGACAATGCAGCTCTTCCTCTCTCCCCCCAGTATAACCTGCACCCACGATGCAGGATCTCTGCATATCAGATATGCATACATCAGATGTGGAAACATGGACAGAAGTTTTTAACAGCTCACGCACATTTTTTAAAAAACTCCCTTGCGAGGTATACTGGTAATTAAATGAACAAAAGAGCATTGATCAAGACTCCTCTAGATTAAACCACTACTTGCCTCAGGGAGTAGGCGAGTGGCTATTTCTAAAGCTTATATCTCGGGGGGGGTGTGTGTGTGTGTGTGCGTGTGCGTGTGCGTGTGTGTGTGTAGGCTGATGCCTTGAGAGTCCTGTCTTACCTCTTGTGTATTCCTTTCTTTTAGGACGTCTCTACCCTGTTCAAAAAAGGAAGCGTTCGCCGGCATAGATGCATTACCTACTTTCCCACTACCTTCCTGCCAGGCTGCAGGGCTCGTCATCAGCCTTACTGCAAAAGGACCCAATCTCTAGAGACTCTCATCGGAGTTACGCATAACCCAGGGCACAACTTGCATTGACATCTCCTGCCACCGAACTCTAGCAGGCATTTCTTGATTATTAAAGGGAAAATAAAATACCCCCAAACACATTAT
Source organism: Delphinus delphis (assembly GCF_949987515.2). Classification (NCBI taxonomy): domain Eukaryota; kingdom Metazoa; phylum Chordata; class Mammalia; order Artiodactyla; family Delphinidae; genus Delphinus; species Delphinus delphis. The sequence goes on along the minus strand of NC_082690.1, from coordinate 95,717,095 downwards.
ATGATTATAAAGACAGAGTATAAATAATTCATGTAAATTGATTACATACTTTTCATTTTACTTGTTTTTAGCCAAAAATTGCTGCCCTGCTGGGGTATAGACTTTTTGGCTCTTCATTCCCCCCATAGTCCCTGGATCTGAATGGAATTATATTATGTTATCCCACACCAGGTCAAACAGGAAGGCAAGGCGCTCACGCCCCACCCCCACCCCGTCCCCGGGATTTCAAGCTCGGTGTAAGGCGATTTTGCCTTCAGTATAACAGGGAAAATGTTTAGGATCCAGGGGTCTGGAAGGAGGGATTCAACAGACAAGGGACAGGACAAGCGACACGGGTAGGGAGTGGTGGGTGTCACAGTCTGACCGACGCTTTTGTTTCGAGACAGTGAAGGAACGCTGGTCAGGAAATGAATGAAAATCTCTCAAGCTGAAGTTGGGTGGGAGAGGGAAAAGTCAAATACCCCGATCCAGATACACAGCCCACCCTCTCCCAAATGAGAGATCGGATTCAGCTGGACCAGCCGGTCAATGAAGAGGCCAAGAAACCCCCCTCATGAAACCAAACAAGAAAAAAAAGAAGGCAAGAACATACACCCAAACCCAAACCCCTCAACCCCCGAACGAGAACAGAAACAGAATGAGCTACCTAAGGTGATGACAGACCCGTCATTTTAGCTTATGCGGTTGGTTGACTGTGAGGTGGGAGCACGTGTGGCCCCAGCACATGCTTCTGTGAGAGAAAATGAGTTTCCACGTGTGTTGCAGCTGCCAAATTTTGTAGACGAGAGTCAGTTTCTGACATTATTCCTTTCCCAGTAGCTTCTGGTGGACGTGTCACCTTGGTTTTTAACATTTTTTCAGTGTGGGTTTATATATATATATATATATATATGTATATATATATATATAATATAATATATATTTATATAATGTATCAAAGCTTATGAGTATAGGTTAAAAAAATATTCAACAGCTTAGTGAACTCTGCGATCCGGCTCCCTAAATATCCGGGTAAAACTCTGACCCATGGTCCACGGTCTGAAGCACTGGCTTCTGTTCCAGCGCAGACATCCTGCTGAGGACCTCGGCCGACAGTGTGTAACTGTTGCCAGACTTCTCCTCGAACCAGCTGTCCAGGGCTCGCTTGGCATCAAAGTTGGCGATCGGGGGGCCGTTGACAGCGATGGTCAACAGGTCGCTGAGCTGCTCCAGGGTCAGGCGGGAGCGGTGGTTTTTGCGGACTCGCTGCAGGGCGTTTCGGCCTTTCTCGCAGCAAGCGGTGGAGGTGGGGAGGACTTTGATGACCTGGATGATCTTGTTCAAGAGTGGAAACCTCTGCTTGTATTTGCAGATGTGGCCGATCAGGTCCTTGAAGCCGTTTTTGGTGTAGTAATCAGCCTTGAGTTCCCGCCACTCCATCAGCAGACTCCCCCGGGGGTCCAGCCCTTCCCTGCAGACATCCCGGGAAAAGGTGGGGATGGCCTCCAGGTGATCAAAGATCTGCACCATGTCCTCCTTGCCGTAGCTCATGAGCTCCTCGCTGTTCCTGGGCCAGGCGGCCAGGTCAAACACCTGGCAGGCCTTCACGAAGATCCGGCTGCGGGAATCGAACCGCTGAGCCAGGATCACTTGGGTCTTCTGGCAGATCTTCTCCCGGATGGACTGGAACTTGGCTTCGGCCACCCTGAGGTTCTTCACGGAGATCCCGTTGAAGCTCTCCCGGAAGTTCTCCTCGAACTCCTGCAGGTACTCCCCCGGAGAGTCGGCCAGCCGGCTGATCTCCTGGATGGCCTCCTCGAGCTTGTCGTCCACCTGGGACACCAGGAGGTACTCGCCCTGGAAGACGTAGGCCAGGCGCGACAGCACGGCGATCACGTCCAGGAGGAAGTAGACGAGCTTGATGGACTGGTAGTCCATGAGGAACTGCAGCAGGGCCAGTGCGATGGCCGAGGCGTCTGCCCTCTGGGTCTGGCTGCTGACATCCTTGAGGTGGGCCACCACCTCCAGGTAGTCCTTGATGAGGGCATTGAGGACGTTCTGCTCTCCGATGATCCACCTCACAGCCCGGATGTCCCCCAGGAACTCCGTCTCCTCGCAGAGGGTGGACGCCGTGGACCGCAGCTCGCACAGGAGGCGTGGCGAGTAACGGTAGAAGCTCAGCAGCTGCTTCAGGTTGTTCTCCAGCTCCTCCAGGCAGGGGAGCTCCTTCCCACTGATGGCATCCAGGATCTCCAGGTGGGGCCGGTGTACCATGAAGGGCAGGCACAGCAGCCAGGGCAGCGTCTTGCGTATCGTCATGAACATGCTGGCCCGCAGGCTGGCCGTGACGTTGGCCCCGTCTATGCCCAAGCCCACGGTGGGCTTCTCATCCTGCAGCCGAATGCCCAAGGCGGAAAAGGCCCGGTCAAGCGCCTGCAGATAGCTCTCTGTGCTGGAGAACCCCAGCTCCTGCAGGGACAGGAACTCCGTGGCCGGGGGCCCGTCGCTGCTGGTGTATTGGACGTAGACCGCCACCGTGTCAGCCAGCAGGTCGTCGCTCTGTCCGTCCAGGATGATGCTGAGGCAGGGGGACTGGCGGATGCGCTCCACCAGGTCTTCGCGCAGCGCCCGGGCGATGTGGTGGATGAGGATCTGACAGTCTCCCTCGTTCATGTACTGGTCCACCACCTTGAGCTCGCACTTCCGCAGCAGCTCGGCCAGGGGCCGGAAGTCCAGGTAGGGCCTGCCCTCCAGGGCCAGGTGGTAGGCGGTGTTGAAGAGCAGGGTCATGTTGCGACACATCTCCTCCGTCTTCTCGGGGTGCATGCGGAGCTTGTAGAGCTGCAGACACTTCTTGTGCAGGTTGCTCTGGCTGTGCAGCTTGATGGTGTGAATCTTGAACTGCTTGGAGCCGATGATGAAGGCCGAGGTGCGGGAGGACTGCACCGTGTACTGGCGGCAGACGTGACACCACATCTCGTTGAGGGTCGGGGAGTACCGCAGGAACCAGAATTTCTTCAGCCACTCCTGCTTGAAGCGCCGGATTCGGCGCCCGGTGGCCGACGACATCTTGGAGGGCTCATCGGTGGCCGTCATCATATCGTTGGAGACGGATTCGTCTGCCGAATCGACCTCCTGGTCGTCGTCCTCCATGATGGCAGGGCCGGAGACCATGCTCTCTGAGGCTGGAAGACAAATGGGAAAGAAACAGTTACACCTGCTGGAAAGAACACGGACATTTCCAAAATGAAGGAGATAGGGCCCAAAAGGTAGGTGTCGCATTCTGTGAAACAGGAGCCGATCCCTATGACAGACTGAATCCCAACCTGGAATTCATTTAGAAGCACTCCTGTCGTCCATGCATGTCTCACCCTCTCTGTGCATTAGCCCCGGGGGCCACCGCGCTCCAGGCTGCCTGCCCTCACCTTCCACGAGTAGGTGCTCAAGGAACTTAAATGTTCTGTATCAGCCGAACAGCACAACTAGGAGGGCAGAGCTGCTGGCGCAACAGAGCACGTCAGAGGTTCCATAGTGGTACACAGCAAGGACAGGACGTGGGACGCGTCCCACCACCAAGGCGGCCAGGGGAAGGCGCGCTGCCCTCAAATGAAGGGAGCTCGGGCCCCAAGTGATTTCGGGATCAGAATGCAGTGTAGTTAAGATGCGTGCTTTGAACATCTGAAACACCTCATTCTGAGCTAGGGGGTGCGGTTAAAATAGGAAGTGCTAGGTAACTCTCTAACTCAGCTGCAGGTGCGTACTGAGAAAACCTCCTTGTGGTTGAGCATCCCTAAAAGATGCAGGCAGCCAACAGAAAGCAGCGAAGGCAACTAAATGCCCTGTATCCCCGTCGGTAAGGCCGGGGGCTCTCCCCCACGGGACAGCCTGCCTGAGACTGGGAGAGAGGAAGATTGGGTTTGGAAGTTGGGCTTTGGGGTAAGACACTGGAGAAAGGCAAGGGGTCAAGAACACAGCACACACCCCTCCTGCAGCAGAACTTCCTTTATTGACGAGGAGGATACAAGGGCAAGACCCAAAGCCCCACCCGAGCTGTAAGGCGGCCCGTCGGAGGCACCCGAGGGCGTGCGCTGCGGCCGGTACCCATCTCCGAGCTCCACGCCCCAGGTCTCCCCAAAGGTGGCTCCCCTGGGGAGCGCCAGGCCCCCCTCCACACTGCCCACCACGTGCTCTTCCCTCTGACAACAGTCTCATCCACACCAACTTACCTGCGGGGTCTGAGAATTCGGGGAGCTCCAGTACCTGTGCTGGCAAGGTGGGGGGCTCAGGAAGCGTGCCAGACTTAAGCATGTCTAGTTCGGCCTGGAGTTCCCGGACCTTCTTCTTTAGGCGAATACAGTTAGGGCAAAAGGAGGTGGTGGGCAGCTCGTGAGGGTCGGATGCAAGGGAGGCCTCGGCGGGACTGTCGGCCTTGAACGACGAAGGCTCCTCCTCTTCATCCTCCAGTGGGCCTGCCTCCTTGGAAACCCCTTGGGGGATCTTCCAGTCTCCTTCTCCCTGGGTCCGGGTGACATTTTGCACGCCATGTGACACAGTCATTGCACACTGACTGTAGGCGTCGTTCTGGTACTTGGGGACCTTCCTGATGACCAGCGAGGTGCTCAGTGCCAGCTGGTGGGCTTCTACCTTTGCAGATTCCAGTGAGGCCTCCAACACATCCTTGAAAATGAGGTCGATTTTCTTCTTCTTGGCCTGGGGGTGCACGTCCCCCTCATCAAAGCCACGCTTGTAGGGACTTTTGCCCTGTCTCAACACAGGGAGCTGCAGGGGACCCCTCAGGTCTTCTGGGTTATCCAGAGCCTGCTCAGACTTCTCCCTCTGCAACTTCTTCTCTCCTAGGAAGGAAAACCAGGGTGTGAGGAAGTGGGGAAAAGCCCCAAAGAGGAGAAACCAACAGAAAACGAAGCGCTCCTCTCAGGAAGTCGCTTGACACATCCCTCTGGGTCTGGCCTAATGGAGCAGATGTGGCAAAAAGGGAGGTGGGTTACTCAATGGACCGCGGGGTCTAGAGTCAAAGGACCCGAAAAAGTGGGAAGAACTCTTTTTAAAGAGACTGTTTCCATGGAGCTTTATGTGTAGAAGCTCTATGTTTATAAGTTGAGCAAACGCTATAGGGGCAGGGAGTTGAAAGTTAAGGAACTGGCCATCCTGTCGTCCTAGAAGATGGTATCCCACGTGATTAGCCAGGTGGGTGGTACCATAGCTCAGCTAAGTGCATGTGGAGTCCCCACCCCTCCAGGCTGCTCCTCCAGTCCCAGCAATCGGAAGATGGCTGCTTTGACTTGGTAAAAGGTACACACGAAACACTGAGGCCCACTCCTCCCTCCTCCCTGACTCCTGGGAGACAGCCCTGTTAGGGCAAAGTCTGCCTTATAGCAACCGTCCTTTCTAATTCTCCCAGGAACCGGAAGCCTTGGATTATGTGAGGAAGCACGGCCTGAACCTCTGTGGCTCTCACGGATGACCGAGGCAGGAAGAAAAGGGAAGTCGGGCATACCAACAGCGGCTGTGAGCTCCAAGATGGCAGCCCCCCAGCACGATAAAGCACGACACGCCCACGCGGACCCAACACACGCTCAAACTACAGTAGCTGTGTGTCCTTACCTGACAATTCTAAGGACATTTCCTTTTCTATTTCTATCATGTAAATGACGTCAAAGACCTTGGTGAACACCCCAGCAAATGTTAGCCTGATTTTTCAAAATGGCCAACACAGTTGCATAAATTGCTATAGATGTATAGATGCTGCCTGGGGCGACAGATGCTAAGAGGGACCCTCAGAAGGTCCTGACAGCCGTCTATGGAGCTAGAACTCTCAAAGGCTTCCTAGATCAGGGGCGGGGCCCTGGGAGATGTGACTCTGACCAACGTCTTGACCTGAATATATGTTGTCATTAGGCTTCTGAGAGCTGCGTTTGCTCAAGGCCTCCGAGTGAAGGCCAAGGGCTCTCCATGTGCAATCCAGATGTCCCGTGCTGTGACCAAGCCTTGGCATCCCACAGCTGGCATAGGGTGATGGACCCTGGCCCGTGTATGACTCCAGGTTTCCCACAGGTCACAGCACAGAAGGGAGCAGCCTATTCAGGATGGTCCTTTTCTGTCCTCACACGAACACCTAAGGAACGACCTTATCTCCTGAAGGCTCCAAGGCTCTTGAGCTCAGGCGGCTCCCCGCAGCCTTGTTTCTATAACATCTGAGGGTGGAGGTGAAGAGAACTTTTCAAAGATGCAACTCGTTCGCCTTACAGATCAGACACTTGCCCATCAGAATCTCTGAAAGTGAAAGGCCACCCTTTCACTTTCTCATGGACCAATCAGGCAGCAAGTAGCTGAGGATCTCAGGAGGTCCAGGATACGCATCACCGGGGATTCCTCATGCATCTGTACTCAAGGACAAGGTTATTCAAATTTCCTAGGATGAGCAGGCGATTTCTTTGGGCTCAAGGCTCCCGGAAAAATCTATGGGTCAAAAAAAATCTTTAAGCATTATGAAGTTGATTCTAAAGCCTCCATAAAACATGAGGGAAACACCACAAAGAAAATCAATGACCCAAAGTAGACAAAAAACGTAAATTCTTTGAATACATGTATTAGATGCATCCTATCCTTAAAAGATAACCACAGAGGAATAATTTATACTCTTCAGGAAGCAGTTCTGGGCTCCAATCAATGTCTCTACTTAATAAGAGCTCATAAGTCATGCTCTGGACTTCACCAAGGCTCCAGCCTCCAATTCCAAAGAAGCCTCCTCCCACGTAAGACCTTGAGTGGTTGAGCGTGGGGAGCGCCCCCTACAGAGCAGAACTGGCACACAGATCTAAGCCACCACTAACCGTGTCAGAGCCTGCCGAAGCTACAGGCTACAGGGACACACGTCTAAAGGCCACTGAGCTCCACGGCTGCTTCCCAAGGGCTTTACGGCCAAGTCCACCCTCTGCTCTGGCCCTGCCCCATGGGTGGCTTCCAGTTTCCTTCGTGTTTCCTACTTCTCAGCCTGGCCAGGAATAGACACTCCTTCCTCCTGTATCTTCACACATCTTGGTTTATCTCATTTCAAGTCTGTCTGCCACGCTCCTTTGAACCACCCCCGAAAGCTGATGCCCTTCTCTGAGCACTCCCCTTGGGTCTCAGGGCTCTCTGAGGATGAAGCAGCTTGAGGTGCTCTGGAGTAGACACGAGGAAGAAAGGACATTACAAATCCAGAAGAATTCAAGAAGATCATGGCCAAGGGATGGAACCCATGTCCTCGGATATGACTTCTCTTGGTTTTCTCTTCTTCTGGTGATATGCTTCTTTTGGAGATTTCTTGGTGGTCTTCATTCATTTCTTCTTTTATCCATTCAACCAAGATTTATGGAGGATGTACTATGCATCAGACACTTTTTTACGTGGCATCTCCAGAAGTCAAGTGGAAACCACGGCAATCATGTCACAGACACATGCCTTCCCAAGTATAATCGGCATGTACGTGCCTAACACCCAGCTCCAAAGAAAACAAGAGATGAGGGTATCTATTGGGTCTCCTTTCACTGCTCATCCAATCACCAGATACCTTTTACCAAGTCAGGCAGCAGTTGTGCACTCAATGTCCACAATTCGCTTTGCTCTGTTTTGGTTTTGAAGACAGCTTACTTCCAATGGGTCACTCTTACCCCCTTTTCATCTCTTCCCCTCATGCTCTAAATGAAGCTTTACTTCCAATACGTAGATTGGTCAGAAACATGATATGGTGGGGCTTGGGTATAGGCTTGGTTCCCGGGACCAGATGGACTCTGGGTCTTTGGATATGTGGTTTTAGTGTAAGGAAGGTCCTGCTGGAAAAAGGACCTTGGGCTCACCCGTTTGCCCTGGCATGGCTGAGGATGGAGTAAAGAGGTAAGAAAGGCCTAGGAGCTGGGGAGTATTTTAAACCACTTTCAAATGACTCAGTTAAATGGAGCCTGGATGGATACCCACCCACCAGGCCACCACCCACCTCCCTCCAATCTTCTTCTCCTAACAGAGATTGTTCTTTCACGGCATATCATTAGGACTGCCAGGAATGAGACCAGGAGGAAGCAGGGAAGAAACTAGTTTTGTCTGGGAGGCCTTCTAACACTGTAGGTTAGAGCTTAGACCCTGGACTCAGACAGATGTGGGTTGGGAACCTAGCTCTGCCCCTGCTCGCCATGGGATTCTGGGGGAGTCACTGTATTTATCTGATGCTCGGTTTCTACATTTGTAAGGTGGGGACAATAACCCACATGCTATCATTAGTATTAAAGTTCACAGCTGAGGGCTTACGATGGTCAAGACAGACGTTCTAATGTGTTACGTAGATGACCATCTAACTCTCACTGGGCACTTATCGGGCAGGTGCTACTAGAGCGATTACACGGGACACCATAGAAAACCTGCTTAGCACGTACTAAGTACTTAGCAAATGTCACCTATTATTGAGCCAGTGGCAGTTCACAACATCCTTCCATCAATTTGAGTCGGGGAAACAGAATCAATTTTGATTAAACTTATATGCTTGGCATTGGAGAATTGTCTCTCTCCCTGATCCTCTGAAACGTTTATTAAAGGGCTTCTGACCATGTCTGAGGGAGGGGACACACCGGGTGGCCACGAGCGGTGCAAGAGCGGCTGCTCCTACCTAGCCCATCAGTTCCCCTGAGTCCCTCTGGGTCTCCCCATTGCTGGTGTACTGTATTTCCCATCGGTTTTCCTAGGAAGCTCCTAGAGAAGCATTTCTGGCCTCCCCTGGGGCTTGGCAGTGGGCGTGGCCCTCCCTTGGGTGTGGGCACTCACCTCTGGCCAGGTTGCGGTGGATGGTCTCTTGGGACATGCTGTGCAGGCGCTTCATGTAGTCTTCGCTGTACCAGACCCGCAGCCGCTCCCCGGGCCGGATGTCCCGGCACGCCCGAAAGTAGATGCACTCGCTGTGCTGGAACGCCAGCAGGTTCTGCTCCCTCTCCTCCCGGGAGATGACCACGTACCTGGGGGCGAGGGGGACAGGTAAGAACGCGCGGGCCACTCTTCGGCGAGTGCCTGCCGGTACCAGGCGCGGTGCCGGGCAGGTGCTAGCGGCTAGCCGCCTATGAGCGTGTGAGTATCTGCAAAAGTCTACAGAGCGGCTTCCCTGCCGAGGAAAGGCACTCCAGCTGGAGCCAGTCCCTTGTCTCACTGTTCTGTGGACTTCAAGCAAGCCTTTGAACCTCTAAGAATCTCTGTTTTCTGGGACTGGAAATGACACCTGCCCTTCCTACCTCCTAGGTTCTGGTAAATACGAGGTTCAATACCAGATATACAGGTGATTGGAAAACCGTTCTTCCCTAACTTTTAACCGCAGGCATCCCCAGATACCCGCAGGCCTCTGATGGTGGTAAGGGCGAGATCCTTGAACTGTCCTCAGAATGTCACAAAGCCTATGTGAAAAGGGTGCCCACGAGATCAATTAACAAATGCTGAAGACCAAAATCTTTACAAATAGAGGGTCCAGTGGGGACAGGGGAGGTAGGGAAAGGCAAGGAGATGTGAGCAACCACAGGTTAATCCAGGTCATTTGAAGGTAAGGAAACTGAGGCTCAGAGAGGCTAAGTGACTTGCCTAAGGTCACACAGCTAATAAATGGGAGATTGAGCATTGAGGTCCATGTTTTTCTCACTAGAACTCACAGCTCCTATGTGGGCATGTAAAGCACCAACTCAGCAATGCCCAGATAACCTTTAAAGTTCTGTCAGACCCTCAGAATCTATGGACCTCACCCATCCTCCCTGAAATGACATTTCCCATATCCAACCTGCCACCTCACTCGCCTCCAAAAGGTGAGATGATGCAATATCTGTAGAGAGGTGGAGATGTACAGATCAAACAGGCAAGAGGAAATTATTTGGAGTTTTAGGGTTCTGTGGTATCCAAGTGCCTAGGAAATTTGTAGTCAAAAACAAACTTCTTTTCCTTATGCTATGATTTGTCTCAAAAGCCAGGGAAGAAATCAAAGTCTGTGCGACTGGCACAGCCCAAAGAACTGTACTTGGAGCAGTCCAAGGGAAACAATAATTCACAGAAATAAATCCAAATGGATAATGAACAAATGAAAGGATTCAGCATCACTAATAAGAAAAGAGGCACAAAGCAGCACATTGTCTTGTTGGCACAGAGAACTTTTTTACATTGCAAGCTCTGTATTGGTAAAGGTGGCAAGACTAGGGTCTCCCATACTAAGGGTGGAGCATAAGCTGGCACGACACTTTGGGAAACGACTTGGCAACAGGGACTCGAACAAGTATTTGTTCATTCACGTTCACAGCAGCATTATTCACAATAGTCAAAGGTGGAAGCAACCCAAGTGTCAACTGATGGATGAATGGATAAATAAGATGTGGTAATATACACCCAATGGGATATTAGTCAGCCATAAATAGGAAGGAAACTCTGACCCACGCTACAACATGAATGATCCTTGACGACACATACCAAGTGAAATAAGCCAGTCATAAAACAACAAATACTACAGGATCCCACTTATATGAGTAGTCAAATTCACAGAGACAGAAAGTAGGATGGTGGTTGCCAGGGGATGGGGGAGGGGGGAATAGGGAGCTAGCGTTGAATGGGAACAGAGCTTCAGTTGGGGAAGATGGAAAGGGTTATGGGGAGGGATAATGGTCATGGTTGCCCAACAGTGTGAATGTACTGAATACCACTGAACTTTACACTTAAAAATGGTTAAAATGGTAAATTTTATTTCATTTGGGTTTTTCCACAATATTTGTAGAATTTAAAAAAGAACACCAGAACGTTAAGGTGTGGAACAAGAATGCAAAATGCATACCGCCACGCTGACTGTTCCACTGTTTATAATGCAGCAAAAGCTAGAACATCTAAACTTCTGATACTAGAGAAACAACTGAATAAACCATGGTATATTTGTACAAAGGAATGTTACCCATCTACAGAAAAATGTTTTCAAAGAATCTTTCATGACATGGAAAAATGGTCCTGATATAAGGCAGAGTGGGAACAACAGGACTCAAAGCTATTTATATTATGGTTCTAATCATGCTTTACAAACAAGCCTGGGTAAACTGCTTGAAGGAAACACACCACTGTTTTAACAGTGATTATCCATTATACATGGTTCTACTTCTTTGTAATTTTCTGTACTTTCCAAGTCTTCCTCATAAGCAATTATTACTGTTACTCCCTCTCCCTCACCCCCTAAAAAAGGAAAAGACATACACCAACGCCAATTGCAGTACAGGGTAGCAGTGGTGACGGTCGTGGTGGCCAGCAGCATTGGGAATCTACATTTGTGGTACCCCAGGCATAGTGCCCCTCACATACAATCTCAACTCTCCAACGGCGGAAGTCTGCCTTTTCTTCATACGTGAGATTTCTTCTGAATGTGCAAACTATTTTCTAGTCCCCAGTTCAGCAAGAGTCTGGGAATTGACCTAGTGGTGAGCACAGCATGGAACTGAGTTAGATCCAAACTTTGCTATTCCCAGACACAGAAGGCAAACCATCACTCATGTTTTTTCTAACAAGAATCACTTAAATCATAGAGCACAAGGAAAGAAGAATACAGTCTTTTCTTTTTTCAGTCTCTAAACAGCTGTCAGGCTCTAAAAGCTAGAATTGTTTTCTCTGGCACTCAACTTAAAGAGAGAAAAGGTAGATGAGAAACACGTAACTATCAGGGATGTATTCCAAAGAGCAACTTGGTGAGGACGTCAGAAGGTTTAGAAAGATTCAAGTCAATCTCCCCTTCCAACTTCTGGTGTTTTCCTACCCAGCAAGAATCAATATTTAGGAATAGAGGTCCTCCTGTAGAGCACAGGGAACTATATTCAATATCCTGTGATAAACGGTAATGGAAAAGAATATGAAAAAGAATGTATATCTGTATAACTGAATCACTTTTGCTGTACAGCAGAAATGAACACAACACTATAAATCAACTAGACTTCAATAAAATTTTTAGAAATATTTAGGAAGAGAGCTCCAAATCTTTGTATGGATCACGAAGTATCTTCAAAGATCAAAACTGGTTCAGCATCCAGTTGTACTGGGTTGTTCTGCAAGTTGGCATTTGCAATAAGATACATATGGCAACTCTCAGTGAATCGTAACAATCCGCTCTCCCTGAGAAGATGTTTACGCTACATCATTTTTGAGGTAAAGCTAAATGGAGCCAGCTACGTCCCAACCCCAATTACTTCTAGTCAGGTCTCCCCATTGTAAGTATTTTGCAGTAACACCCAATGGCTTGATCCACTCCAAGAATCCTGTTCCCACACAACAGTCCCTGTATGAGGAGGCCTGCCTGTCCCATTACACGGCTGCGGGTGAACAAGAGCCCTTCCCGGAACAGAAGGCTTCCAGGGAGTGAAAAATCTTTCTATTTGAAGTAGTTTCCAGGTCACTACTTCATTGGAGGGAAGGCACAGAGTATGTCAGAAGGGGGATGGAAGATGCATAGCACAGGCTGGTCTGTAAACACTGGTGCTTATTTGATAGCTTTTCGAATCAGATCCTTTGAAGCAATCGAGGGGGTGGGCGGGGAGTGGCGGTGGAGGGGCGGCTCTGGACTGAAACTTTCACGATGATAATGGATTGTTTTTATTCCAAACTCTTTGCTGACTTTGGGTATTGGCTAGATAAGCACGAAGACAACACTTTTCAGACCTCATCCACTGTGTCTTATCCAGTGCACCATATTTTCTAGCTGGGCCAGGAAATGGCTATCAGTTCCAACTCAAGAGAGGAAAATAACCCAAGGGGCGTCCGTTTTGTTGGAAGGGATAGACAAAGGCCGGGCTCAGACACCCTCACTCAGTGGCTATGCCTCCGATGGAAAGGAAGCTGCCCCAGTCACTGAGGCAGAGATGAGGAAAGACTGACCAAGAAGAGGCTGGGCTCTGTATTTTCACATGCATTGAGGTCTCTGGGCTGGGAAGGTCTTTGGGTCATGCATCCACCCACTAGACGGTCACCCGGACTCTAACAGAACACCACGCAGCCAGCCCTTGGCATGGCTGGAGGCCTCAGACTCTTAGTGGCGGATGTCCCCATCTTAAGCTGAAATTGGCTGCCCATGCATTTCCATCCACCGGCTCCAGTTTCACCTTCCTGTTTGACGTGCTAGCCCCACTGAAGCCAAGAAAAAGAAACTGAAATCTTTTCCATCTGAAGTTGACAAGTCTCTTCATCTCTCTGTCCCCTTTGCTTTCAACTTGGCCCCTTTCCCTCCCCAGGACCAGAGGGAGAGGCCAGCCAGTCACTGCTTAGTACCCTGACCTTGGTGGGAAAGACCCTAGGCCCGGTTTCACAGAACCTCTGTATCTCCTGGAGATTGGAAAATCTTGATTTCCACGACCATGCTTTTTGGTCAAGAATGGCAGAGGATGACCTGGATTCCCAGGTCTGGTTAAAGCAGGCTGGAATCTTCCAGAAAGTGGATGGATCCCTGGTCAGGACATGGGTATTTCCTGCCTGGGAGAACCTCTCCCTGTGACTGGAAGCAAGCCAGGGCAATGCACGGATCAGGGGTCCCTTTCCTGCTGAGGAGACTCTCAAGGGGAGCCAGAGGAAGCCATTTCAATTACTTTGAGAAGCCTCAACTCTAGGTGGGCAGGGCCTTACCTGTGACAGTCAGATACCCAGATCAGTGGGGGAGGTGACCAAAAAAAAAGTGAGTGCCTCAGGGTGGTCCCTGAAGTACCCTGGCAAGTGGACAGCCCCTGACCCTTCTGCAGTCTCCTGCCAGAAATGGTGGGGTTTTTCCCCAGGACCCCTGACATACCTTTAGGGAAAAAAAGGTAGAATTCATTGAGCGACATCTCACTTTCGATTTGCAGAGAAATTAAATATAGTGAAACGGTTTCATACGTGGATGCTTTGTCCACCTCGGCCCATCAGTTCCTTTCCTTTCCTTTCCTCTAAGGGTGCTGAACACAGGGCATCTGAGAGCTGATGAGATCTGGGAAGTACCAGGGGCACTTGAGTCTCCCTCAGCAACACACTTCTCCTCGGTCATCTAACCCCTGCTTCGGGGGCCTCGAGGTTTCCACAGGAAGCGAAGAAAGAGAATATACACCAAAGAAAGATCCTGGAGACCGGGTGTGTTCCAAGTGTGAGATCAATTTCTTTTTATTGCCATCTTAACAAAAATACTTGGGAAGGCAATCTTTGATTCCAGCATCGGAGGGCAAGGCAATGCCAGGCAATAGTCAAGCCATCGGGCTGTCGGACAGGGGGAGCAGGAACCCCCAGAGAACCACAGGCTGGGAGAAGGAGCCCAGGACACAGGGACGTTGCAGTTGCCCTCCATTCTCCCGCCACGGGGCTAAGCTTGGGCTGGGGTGAGAAGCAGGACTCCAGGAATGGCGGCAGCAGGCCCTGGGCATAGCAGTCCTCCCAGCCCCCACCCAACTCTGGCTCTAGGGGGCAGGTGTGGCAGGATGGAGGGTTGGGATATGAGTCAGCCTCAGGCCAGGGAGCAAAGAGGACACACAGCTGAGCTGCACCCACGTCAGAGCTGAGCTTGCATCCGCCACTCCCCGCCTCCCGCCCTAACTCTAAGAACCGGGCTCTCTCCCCACACTCCAAACCCAAACACGAAGCTTCGAGATGTGTGTAGCTAATGCATACGCAGCCCAAGCAAGCAGAGGCAAGGCATGCTGGGACCTGGAACGGGACAGGAGCCCTGCTGGGCTTGGGAGGGGCCAGAGGAGGGGTCGCCTTCTGGATCCCGAGACCTAGGCCCTACTTCTCCCCAGCCACTGGCTGCCAGCCTTCGTGCCGGGGCGGGGTGGGGTGGACTCGCGCCCTGAACGCTGCTGTGGCCTCCCACTGAAACCCCGAAGAGCTGGGCAGGGGCAGGAGCAACCCCCCTCCCAAGTCCCACATCTGGTCTCTGACAGGGGAGCTGGAAAAGTCCACAGACCTGGCTTCCAGTCCTGGCCCCGCGACCGACTACTGTTTCATGTGTATGAAATGCAGATGACGATGGTGATAAAGTTGATCACAGTACCCGACGCGGCTGCCTCGCGCACTGTCCTGAGGACCCACTGAGATCACACGTCTGCGAGCGCAGGGAGAAACATACAGTGCTCTGAGAATGCCAGGTAGTCTTCCCCTTCCTCCGACGCCACCCCCCTCTTCTCCCGGCCCCACAAAAGGCAAGCATGGCAGCTGAGCACACGAGCGAGGGCAAGCGGAAGGCCAAGGCTGGGGCGCCACCCGCCGGGGCTCAGAGCCCTGGGGGAGGGGAGGACAGAGCCCTCCTGGAAGGGCTGAGCTCTGCTTGCCCATTCTCAGGCCTCACCCTCCTCGAAAGCAGCAGCCTCAGGGCCGGGGAGGCTGATGCGGCAGCCCTGAGGACGGAGAGCGGGATTCCATTTGGATGCCCCCCACTCTCGCTCCCCCTTTCCCTGCAAGGCCTGCTGCTGTGGGGTGCAGACCAGGAGGAGGCCGACCCTCAGGCCAAGCAAGCATCAGGCAGGCAGCTTCTCCTGCATCTTGAGCACCTGCCAAAGATGAGGGAGTAGGGCTGAGCCCAGGGCAGCCAACCTGTACGCAGTGAGGAGATGACAGTCCCCCCAACACCCTACAAGGGTCTTCGATCCTGGACACAAGAGACTGGCCCCTGTCTCAGGGCCAGACACCCCTCCTCCATCTCTCTTCCTCCCAGCGCAGACTGGCCGGCTTACAAACTGTGCTTCCTCTTCCGAGACCTGGTAGTCCGTGCGTGGGCCGGCGCTGGGGGCGCCTCTGGGGGCTCCGCTGGGGGAGCCTCGGCCCGGGGGGTGGAGCCTGCGGGCGCTGCCCCGTCAGGCCCCCGCTGAGATGCCTGGACCCCATCCCGGATCTCTGTCAGCGTCTGGCACATCTGGCTGACACGGCTGGTCAGCTCGGCCATGGCCTGGCCGATGGCCTGCATGCCACTTGCCATGTCCCGGTGCACGGTCACCAGCTCCTGGCAGAACTGCCGAAACACCTCAGTCTGCTGGGTGTGGGTGTGGAACAGCTGCCAGTCTAGGCCTGTGCTGGGTGGGCCGGTGTGTGGCCGAGGGGCCCTGCAGGTGGCCTGGGCCTGAGGCGAGGGCCGGGGCAGGGCCTCGGGCTTGCGGCCCACTGTCTCGGACTGGTCAGAGGAGGAAGAAGAGAGGAGCAGGGCGGGCCTGGCCAGGCAGGCCTCTTCCTCTGGCGACGGCTGCAGGGGCCCCCGGAGGGGCTGCCTCGAGGGCCCGGGCGTCTCCTCATCTTCATCATCTTGGGGGACAAAAAAACAAAGAAGGGCAATTGATTACAACTGCGAGAAAGAAGGCAGCCCTGGGCTCGGACGCACCCCCCAAAGTTACCTAGCCTCCCCCCACCCTGCTACCCCTCAGCCTCGTTCGGCACCTGCCCCCCCCCCAACCCGTAGAGAAGCACCTGCTCCCTAGATCCCTGAGGTGCTTGGGCCAGGCACGCCTGGGGAGACAGGTGAGCATGAACAGTGCCCAGGTCCCCAGGTCCCCTTCCTTGTACAGGAACAGCAACTTTCTAGTGGGACCCCAGCCCCAGGGATGGCACGTCGACCCAAGGGCTCACTTCCTCTCTCTGCGGCTCAGTTTCTGCAAAGCAAAGGTAACAACTGCTCTGCCTACCTCCCCGACCACTTGCCCACCTAGCAGGGTTGTTAAGACTACACAGGAGGACAGACAGAAAGGCACTCTGCGAAGCTCGAAGAGCGACACCTGCCAAAAGGTACTATGATGCTCTTGGCCGCCCTGAGTTCCCGCCTCCATGCGGCCATTTCTGAGCTGCTTGGGGCCACCTTGTGGGCCTGCTGGAATCTGCAGCTTTAGGTCATAGAGGGGGAAGCTGACAGGCTGGAGAAGGAAGGGAAGGGATGGCTCTGGGACAGACAAGCCCAGATGATGCAGAGCAGATCTACCTGGGCGACCAGCCCTGCCGTCCTCTCAGCGCCCCAAGGCAGGCTACCCGAGCAGACACACCCCTTCTACCTGGAGCACCTGACGGCACACAGGGACCATCAGACAGACTGCTACAGGGAGGGGCCCAGCCCTGCACACGCGGGTCTCGGCGGCTCTCTCGTGAGCTGGTTCCCACAGCAAGAGCGAAAAGTATACAGGCTGACCCTCCTGACAGGCACACCTCCCTGCCTGTACCTGGGGGGCTGAATTCAGAACCACCCCAGGGGAGGTGACAGGAAGACAGACAGATTCCCGTTGCCCTGAGCCGCATGCCTCCGAAGGGTCCCGGCATCTCACTTGGGCCAGCACAGCAAGAGAGCCTAGTGCCTCATGACCCCCACTTGGCAGACACCCATTCTGGAAGGGCAGGGTTGAAAGAAGTGGGACGGGCTGCCGTGATGCTGCTCCCTCCCTTTCAGGGCCTCATTCTACCCAGCCCCTAGCCAAGTGCCGTAGCAGCTGGGAAAAGGAGGCCTGGACCAGCCTGCGGTGGAGGGGTCCTGGGCCCCCTACCCAGTTCAGGTCACATTTGGTAACCTCATTACCTGTGGTCTCGGGGAGACGGAAGGATGAGCAAGACAGAATTTAAGGAACAGACTTCACCAGATGCTAGCCTTCTCCCTTTTCTCATAATTAGGTAGCATCATCCTGAAACTCCCGGATACACTGATTCAGCGGGAGCTGGCAGACCCAGGTTCAAGTCCTCATTCTGAATCAGGCTCTGAGACCACCTCTGTGTCTGGAGCTTAACTACCTCATCTGGACAACATGGAAGGACCGGATGATCTCCTCCTTCTTTCCTAGTTCTCAATATCTGACTCCGAACGGCCACCTGTCAGGAGCCCCGGCCAGACAGGAAATTAGCAAGCTCCCTGCGGCAAGGGGCCTGGGGAGGGGAGGCTGGGTCTTTGTGAACCATCTTCCCGAGGGCTGGTGTTCCTGGAGCCCTGCTGCCCCACTGGTCTCTCACAAGCCAGACAGCCTCCAGCTGGGACCGCGGGCTGCGAGTGGGGGGCAGGTCTGTGCAGAAGCACAGCTGAAGGGGGTGCAGCCCCAGCAGGGAAGGGCCTCGAGTGCTCCCCCTTCTGGTGAGCCCCGATAAGCACTACAGCCCCAAAGGACGCCCCGTGTAGGCCAGGAGATTCCACACCCCCCAACCCTTGGCATCCAAGTTCATCCTGAGACACAGGAAGCAGAGGGGAAAGAGGGAGACGAGTGCTGGGGAGCAGAGGGGTGGAGGGGGCCATGCAGAGGGGACCCAGAGCACAGAGAGGGGGTCCTAGTAAGAGCCCTGGGGCGGGGGTTTGTGGGGGGCGTTGGTGGGAAGAAAGAGGCAGAGTGCAGAGAGGAGAGAAGGCAGAGTGGCACCGCGGAGGGGAGTGTGGAAATAACACAGAAATAAAGACACTCGGAATACACAGACAGAAAGGACTGAGCTTTCGGGGCCTGGGACTTGGCTGGCTTCCTCTCGCGCCCCTCCCCCTCGCCTGCTACACGGGGCTTCCCTGGCTCCTCTCTGTTCCTGGAACGTGCCAAGCGCCTTCCTGATGCAGGGCCTCGGGGCCTCGTACATGCTGTTCTGCCTGCGAGGCCCTCCCCTCCCCTGCGCTGCGCCCCACGGCCCACGCGTACCGGCAGGCTTAACTCTTCCTCACCCTTGGTCTCAGTTCAACTGTCATTCCCGGGAGCCTTCCCCAGCCTCGGTGGATGGCCAGTCCACCGCTCCTGCGCTCAGACGGGCCGCTACATAATCTGCAGGGTCGAATGCAACACGAAAATGCGGGCGCCTCGTTCAGAAACTAGTCTGAGTTTCAGGAAGGCAACCGAGGAGCAGTCAGCCCAGCTCCGGCCTTGAGAGCGACGGGCCGCACACCCAAGTAGTCAGCCCTGCTCTCAGTACCTCCTGTATTTGTCCTTCATGCCTTCTTTCAAATTTCCTTGCGCAATTATTTAATTAAAGTGTGTTTATTCTCACGAGTTTAAGGAACGTCCCAAGAGCAGGGGCAGGGTAGGTTTGTTGTTTTTTTTTTGCGGTACGCGGGCCTCTCACTGCTGTGGCCTCTCCCGTTGCGGAGCACAGGCTCCAGACACGCAGGCCCAGCGGCCATGGCTCACGGGCCCAGCCGCTCTGCGGCATGTGGGATCTTCCCGGACCGGGGCACGAACCCGTGTCCCCTGCATCGGCAGGCGGACTCTCAACCACTGCGCCACCAGGGAAGCCCTAGGGTAGGTTTTATGCCCATCTCTGTCTTCCCGGCTCCCAGCGCAACTCCCGGCATGGTGTTCAGGAAATATTCTCGAATGAGTGAAGGGAAAGAGGTAGAGAGGACAGAAGTGGGGGAGGGAGGGAAGGACGGAAAGACTGGGCGAGGCAGAGGGACAGGAGAAAGAAGGCGGGTGCAGGGGACTCCGCCAGGAGTGGGTGGGGAACAGGCAGGGGCAGCCCGGGGAGGGGAGGCGGGTGGTACTCACAGCTGGTCGAAGGGCTGTCGGTACCATCCAGTTCCACCCTGGGGAAGCCGCGCCCGGACCGGGCTGTGAGCAGCGCTGACTCGATGGCCCTCTCGTGGGCAGTGAGCACGATGGCGGGGGCCCGGCCCCCGGCCCCTGGGCCCGACAGGGACTTCTGCATGAAGGCCAGCTTGTCCTTGGTCCTCCGTTTCATGTCATCCCATCTGTGCTTAATGTCCTTGACGGAGCGGGGGACCTGGCTGACGGAGGTGATTTTCCGAGCTATGCCTTCCCAAATCTTGTCCCTGTCGGCATGGGACAGCCGCATGGTCTCCCTCCCAAAGAGAACCGCTTCGTGGTGGGTCACCTCCGTGACCAGAATGTCCAGCTCCTCCTTGGAGAACTTGGGCTTCCTCTTACGCTCAGCCAGGGGCACCACGTTCCTTGGGTTGAATATCCCACAAAGCACAATTGGGTAAATGACCGTCAACGCGGAAGGCCTCCTCCTTCCTAATTGCCGGCCCCCAGCCGGGGAGCCAGGAGGCACCTGGGCGCCCTCGCCCGCTCACCACCACCACACCCTCTTCCTAGCGACAGGCCCCTTCCACTGCTCCTTGGAGGGCAGGAGGAGATGCGGCGTACTCGATGGGAGTGCTGGACGGAGCCGGACGCCTTCAGTTTCAGGCCCTGCCTCGCCTCTGACTAGCTGTGAGAGCCATGGCCGCTCAGCAGCCTCTCCTGGTCCCACTCACTCCATCCGGAACCCGAGTAACAACTGCACCAACCTAGGGGCTTGTTACTAAGGAGGCAAAAGCACAGCGATGTGAAAGAGCTTTAAAGCCCTGAACGGGAATAAAGGATCCTTACTGGGGTTAGGGTGAGGCCATTGCCTCTACAAAGCGATCTTTACCTAGCGCCATAGACCCCGGTGGCTTGGAGGAAGACCTTTACGCAGTGAGACTATTTACAGTGGGCTTCCATGGGGTGTGGCCTCGCTGGTGATGCCCATGATTAGGGCGTGGCCACAGAAAGCCTGTTCTGTCCTGCGGCTCTTCCCCTTCCCAGGCTCCCCAGCCCCCACCTCTGGGTGTGTACAGGCTCCCCTCCCACTGGAGCGCTGGCTGGCAGCAGCTCCTCTGGGGGCGGGCTGCTGTGCTTTTGGGCAGCTCATGGGTAGAATGTGAGGACCCCATGAGCACCCATCGGGAGACAGGTTCCACTTTGATGGAGACCAGGAATGACCTCGGCTTCCATCTGCACAGAGCAGCCAGGGGCCCCGGGCATGGGCACAGCACAGCCCTGACCCCTCTGGCCTGGCACCTACGTTGGCTCTGCAGCTCCGTATCTCCACAGTGTGGTTCTGTCCACTCTTTAACTCATGCCCAAGGTCCCAAAGGTCCATCCAAGAGAAGAACCTAGGCTATGGAGGGAGCCTGGTTCACTCCTCTGGCAGGTGCCGAAGCCACAGCAAGACGCAAGGGCACAGAGATCCTTCAGCCTTCACCTCCCCCCCAGAATATCACAGCCCAGGAGGCAGGAGAAGGAGTCCGAGACTCTGTCACCTGGCCAAGACAGTGGCAGGGCCCGGGGCTGGGGCCTGGGCCTTGCACTCAGACAGACTTTGGATGAGAGGCTGAGTCTCCTGTGCAAACCCCATTTCCCCCAGTACCACCTCCAAGACCTGCCAGGAAGGGCTTCCTAATCTCACCATGTGGGATCAGGAAATTCTTTGTTGGTGGGGGAGGGGGCATCCTGGACAATGCAGGATCTTCATCAGCATCCTTGGCTTCTGCTCGACAGAAACCAGAAGCATCTACCTGCAGAGGTGTGACAACCAAAAATGTCTCAAGGCGCTGCCAATGCCTCCCGGGGACAAGAGAGCCTGTGGCTGTTGGCCACTGATTTCATGAAGGCAGAGCACCCACGCTCATCACGCGGGCGCCCGTTCTCTGCCTGGCCTACCGCTTCGGGTTTGAGGAGGTTAACCAACTCCATTCGATCATCTGCGAGAGCCTACGCTGTGACAGTGCTAGTGAAAGTGTCTGAAAGTTAGGAGGAGCTGTACAAATGGAAGCCTTACCTGAAGGGGAAAGGAGGGTTCCCAGGATGAACTGGCTTCCCCCTCACTCCAACTACCACCAGAAGGCCATCTCCCTGGCAACAAACCATACACCCAAACCCAACCTACTCCTTGAATCTCCAATGAGACGAGGGCCCACCATCTGCGACAACCCTGGCGCCACCCTGGATCAGAATGGGTCTTAGAGCAGGAACAGGATAGATCCCAGGCCAGCAAGATAGCAGTAGCTGAAGCCACCCCACACAAGGCCCAGGAAGCCATGCTGTGCCTGGTCCCTTGTGTACAAGCAGAAGCAACACCGGCCTAGACGCTCAGAGATGTTCTGCTACTGACTGACTGCATGATCTTGAGTAAGACCCTGCCCTGCTCTGGGCCTCAGTTTAGCACTGTAGCATGGAGATCAGAACAGAGCAGTGGTTCTCAACACCAGCGGCGCATCGTAATCACTCTGGAGAGCTTTAAAAATGACCAATGTCCTGGGCTCAGCCCCAGCCTGATTAAGTCAGAATCGCTGGGTGCTAGATGTCCACTCAGTTCGTACAGATGATGAAACCCCTTCTTTGCGGTTACCGTAAAGCCCTGTCCCGGCCAAAGCTTCAGTGCAGAAAGGTCTGACCCAGACTTCACTCAAACACACTCTCCTTTGCTTGCCTAGAGCCACACCGGAGCTACAGGCCAGGGGTCTGGGCCATGCAGCCCATCTGACGACCTGCCCGACACCTGGCCCCCACTTCCCACTTCTGAGTCTTTGCTCACAATGTCCTCAAATGAAAGCCCAGCCCCTTTGAAGGCCCAGCTCAAAGGCCCTCCCCACCCCTGCTTTCATCTGAGCCCTCCCAGCGCATTGTCCATGCCTCCATCAAACAGCCTTATTAGAAAAAGCAATTTCCACGGCGGAAGGTGTGAGTCCTGGGAGGGCCAGGGGGGCAGGGCTGGGCCCACCCATCTAGGGCGCCCAGTACAGGCTCTGACTCGCCACAGGTGCTCAGGAATGGGTGGTGAGTTGCATGTGCTAAGCTGACCTGCACCCGGCGGTCGCGGAGAAGAAGAGAGCAGAGGTGCCCGTCCACCTTCTTGGAGCCACTTTCAGGGCATGGCTGACCTGATGCTGTGAAAGGGGGCTGGGGAGGGGGTGCCTGTCCCCACAGCACAAGGCTGGGGCCCGCCTGTCCCTCGGTGCCTCTGCTTCTGCACCTGTTAAATGACGATGAGGACAGTGGCCCCGACAAATAAGAGGGTGAATCCTTAAGTGCCCCGGACAGTGCAAACTGCAGGCCACACACCAGCGGGCCTCAGGTGGGAGCCCATGTGGGCAGTGGGGCGCCGGGGAAGGGGGCTGGAGAGCTTACCATGGCCTCCCCACCTCAAACCCATTTCTCCTCATTTGCTTGGCACGTCTCAGGGTTTAAATCCAGCAATCTCCCTCTTAGCGAGGCCCTAACTGCCCTCCCTCCAAGCACAATCTCCTCAACCTCCCAGCCCCCAGCCCCCAGCCCCACGGGGCACAGAACTGCACAAACACCGACAGTGGGCCTGATCCACGGCACGGTTCTGCCCCTGGGTCCAGCCCTCTGAGGCCTCCCTTCCCTCCCAACCCAGCTCCTAACCCCCGTCACAGCTCCTGAATCCCAGAGAGAGGCCACCAAGGAGACGATGAGGCAAGCCCGGCCTCCCACACTGCTGGCTGACCCCACCAGGCAGGGCCCCCCAGCACACCACACAGGCCAGCAGCACAGAACCCAGAGGAGTGCCCTCGGTCCCGAGCTCAGCTCGGCCGCCTCTGGGTGACCCTGGACCCGTCCCCTGCTCTCTCTGGCTGGCCGTGAAGGATCCTTCTGGCGCAAACCTCTGTCCCAAGCAATGGACAAAACCAGTCTAGCAATCGAAAACTGAGCTAGAGACTGTGCCCTTTTCTCTGGGGGGCTTTTAAACAATGGCTGAGGGCTGCACTGGGATGATTCCTGCACCCCTCCAGCCGGACTCTGCCTGTGAGAGGTGTCACAGTCCTGTGGCAAGGACACGCCTCCCCACCCCCCTCCCGCCCCCGACTTGGGAATGCTGTCAGGAGCCTGGGGCCTAGGGCTTCCAGAAACACTGACAAGGGTGTCCCAGTAAATGACTGGTCTGGCCACAGGCCTCCTCCAGAGCCCCCTGAGGGAAGCCTGTGGGAGCTGGAGGGTTGGTCCCCCAGAGCTAGACACGTCCCTGCAAAGAGCAGTCCCGGGGCCTTCAGGGACCTCTAGCACTGGAGACCCTAAAGGCCCAACATGCTCCCTTGGCAGAGTTCGGGCAAGGCTCCCGGGAAATCAGCAGACAGCAGGACTCACCTCATCCAGTTGGCTTTAGTCTCATCTGACCCATCAATGGACTTGTAGCGGTTGTTCTTGTCCACAATCTGGAAGACAGAGAGAGAGTCTCGAATGGGCATCCTCGAGGGTGCTCTCGTGTCTCTGGACTCCTCTCCAGACCAGGGCCCAAGGAACCTTCCCGAGCTCTCCCACTGCTGCAGGACTCACCCCTGAGCTGGGGCAGGAATCCCATCTCCCTCCTCTATCTTGATGGAATACCCAGCAACATGGCCAACAAGCGGCATTTCCAATAGCATCACGTTGCACCGCCAGCTAAATTCAGTCCTTCCCCTCTCTCTATGGTTTCTGTGGGAGACAGAGGCTGGCACTGAGTGACTGGGCATATGTGATTTCGGAGGGCTTCTCCTCTCCCCAGTCTCCAAATGTTCAAGAGCCTCAGGGTTTGCAATGGGTCCCTTCATCTTCTATAAAATTGTCTTTATTTCATCATCACTTTCGAATCAGAGTTCAGCTGGATATGGAATTCTAGACAGATGAACTTTATTTTCTTCCAACAAATAAAGACTGCCAAAAAGGCTGCCATAGGCGCTTAAGCAACCTACTGTCAGTCTAGTGTTGTTCTTTCACGCATAATCTGTCTATAGTAAATTTTAAGACTTCCCCTGTATTCTTGATTTTCTGCAGTTTCACTATGTGGTTTTGAAATGGAGATTTACTTTTTAAAATTCTCCTCATTACTGGTCAAGCACATTACTTGATAAGGACTTATTTCAATTCTGGGAAATTCTGAGCTATTGTGCTTTTGAGTACAGCTTCTCAGTCATTTTCTCCAGTCTCTTCCAGCAGAATTTCTATTAAACAGATATGGTAGGAGCCCAATCTATTCTCCATGTCTTACAACTACCCTTTCATAATTTTCCCTCTTTATCTTTCTGGGTGATGCTCTCAGAAAATTTCTCAGAACTCTCTTCCAATTCACTCATTCTCTCTTTGACTTTGTCTGGTCCAGAGTTTATCTGTCTGCTGAGGTTTTTCCTTTCTTTCTGGCCTTCCTTTTTATTTTATTTTTTCCTTCCATTTTAAATGACTACTTTTAATGCAGTGAATATTTTTCATTCCCAGGATTTTTGATCGGTTCTTTTTCATACCCATTTTTTCTTATTCTGCCTCTTTTTTGTTTCATAATGTTGTGTTCCTTCTTCTTCTAACAGCTTTATTGAAGTATAATTAACATATAATATACCATTTGATAAATTTTGACAAATGTATATATCACAATCAAGATAACAAACATATCCATCACCCCTAAGAACTTCTTCAGGGCCCCTGTAATCCCTCCCTCCTGCTTCTCTCCACGTCTCCCTTTCCCAGTCCACAGGCAAATAGTAAGCTACTTTCTGTCACCATAAATTACTTTGCAGTTTTCAAGACTTTACACAAGTAGAATCAAATGGAAGGCATGTCTGCCTTCCTTCACTCAGCACAATTATTTTGAGATTTGTTCCTACTGATGTGTGTATCAGAGTTTATTTCTCTGTATTGGTGAGTAGTATTCCACTGTTTTGATGTGCCACTATTTTTTTTTTTTTAATCTCCTTATTGATGGACATTTGGGTTGTGTCTAGTTTTGGGCCATTACAAATAAAGCTGCTAAGAGACATCACTAATAAATCTTTGTATAGACACATATGCTTTAATTGCTCTTGGGCAAATAATTAGTAGTGGAACTGCTGGGACACATGGTAAGAATAGGTCTAACTTTTAAGAAACTGCTAAACTGTTTTCCAAAGTGGTTGCACCATTTTACATGCCCACCAGCTGTGTGCGGGATTTCCAGTTGACTCACATCCTTGCCAATACTTGGTATGAACAGGCTTTTTCATTTTAGCCATTTTGATAGGTATGAAGCAGTATCTCATTGTGGTTTTAATGTGCATTTCTCTGATGACTAATGATACTGAATATCTTTTTGTGCACTCATTTGTCAGCTGCATTGTCTTCTCTGGTGAAGGGTCTGTTCAAATCTTTGGCCCATTTTTTAAATAGTGGGGCTTTTTCTTATTGTTGAGTTTTGGGAGTTTTTAAAAAATATATTTTGGATACAAGTCCTTTATCAGGCATATGTCTTACAAATATTTTCTCCTAGTCTATGGCTTGTTTATTCACTCTTTTGGTGGTGTCCTTCTAAGAGCAGAGGCTTTAAATTCAAACAAACAAATAAAAACTCACTGTCTTTTTCTTCCTAATGGATGTTATCCTTACTTTATTTCTTTGAAGATCCTAAGGCTGTGAGTGTTAATTATCTGTTATCCCTTTCATCCACAGTAACAGAACCCCTGGATTATAACCGAATACCTGGCTACCTGTAATAACAGAATACATTTCTTGGCTTCTCCTCTGGCTAAGTTCTGGCCAATAGAATGTAGGTGGAAGTGTCATGTGTCATCTTCCTGAAAACTTCTTTAAAATACAGCTGATAGGGCTTCCCTGGTGGCGCAGTGGTTGAGAGTCTGCCTGCCAATGCAGGGGACACAGGTTCGAGCCCTGGTCTGGGAAGATCCCGCATGCTGCGGAGCGACTAGCCCCGTGAGCCACAATTACCGAGCCTGCGCGTCTGGAGCCTGTGCTCCGCAACAAGAGAGGCCGCGATAGTGAGAGGCCCGCGCACCGCAATGAGGAGTGGCCCCCACCTGCCGCAACTAGAGAAAGCCCTGGCACAGAAACGAAGACCCAACACAGCCATAAATAAATAAATAAATAAATAAAATTTTTTTTAAAAAGGCAAAATTCCTTTAAAAAAAAAATACAGCTGATATATGCGCTTCTACTATCCTGCTGCCTGGAATGCAGATGTAATGGCTGGAGCTCTAGCTATCAACTTGGACTATGAGGCTATAATCCAAGCATTGAAACAGTGATTAGCTGGATCAAGCTTGGTTCCTGAGGACTTAATACAGGCTCAGAAGGTATTCATAGAAGAAAACTTAATTCCTGTTTTGCTTGAGCCACTGTTATTTTGAATCTCAGTGACTCACAGTCAAACCTACTCCTGATTCAGATCCTAGTTATTTTAAACTCATTTTCAGAATGTGCTACTATTTTTATTTTAATTAGAGTGAAATCATTTGTCATTGTTTTTGAAGGCTGTCTTTGTAACATTAGTGTTCTTCATTAGTTCTGGAGGTTTGGTCCAGAGGCTCATCTTGAGTAGGAGTTTGTCTGCCTACCTCTTGCTTTTTCTCATTTGAAGCAGTCAACCTGGCTCCCCTCTCCACCTCACCTGGGGCACTTCTATTTCATAGTACCCTACAGGAGCTAAAACTGATTGCACTAGACTAGAGCCCTACGGGCCTTTGTTTTCAGTTCTGTGATCACTTCATGTTTCTCTCCTTCTCTCTCTCTCTCATTTTTTTTCTTTTTCTTCTCTTTTTTTTTTGGCTGGGGCTCAAAGTGTGAACCCTCAGTCCATCTGAATTGCAAGCCCTCGTGCCCCCTCCACACACATCTTCTTTACCTATACTCTTTCTCTGGACATTCGCATCCATTTCCACACTCTCAATCTGTTCATTACTCACAGATTTTCATCTCAAGCCCCAGGTGTGAATATCTGATTTCCCATGTGACACGCCCCCTTGGATATCTCACTGGCTGCTCAAACTCACCTCAGGCTCCACCCCCAAGCCTGTTCCTCTCATTTTCCCCATCACAGTATTTGAAACCACCATCCACTCAGGTTTCAGAAAGAAAGTCATCCCTACCAAACCCCAGTGAATTGTAACACTTTAAATGAATGAACTGTACAGTATGTGAATTATATCTCCATAGAGCTGCTAAAAAAAAAAAAGGAAAGTCATCCTTCATGCCTCCCTCTTTTTTAAATTTTATTGAAGTATAGTTGATTTACAATGTTGTGTTAGTTTCTGCTGTACAGCAAAGTGATTCGGTTATACATACATATATTCTTTTTCATATTCTTTTCCATTATGGTTTATCACAGGAGACTGAATATAGTTCCCTGTAATATACAGTAGGACCTTGTTGTTTATCCATCCTACATATAATAGTCTGCCTCTGCTAATCCCAAACTCCCAGTCCTTCCCTCCCCCACCTCCCCTCCCCCTTGGCAACCACAAGTCTGTTCTCTACAGCTGTGAGTCTGTTTTTGTTTTGTAGGTATGTTCGTTTGTGTCGTTTTTTTAGATTCCACATACAAGTGATACCATATGGTATTTGTCTTTCTCTTTCTGACTTACTTTAGTATCATAATCTCCATCCATTTTGCTGCAAATAGCATTATTTCATTCTTTTTCATGGCTGAGTAATGTTCCACTGTGCACATGCACCACATCTTCTCTCTCCATTCATCTGTCGATGAACATTTATGTTGCTTCCATGTCTTGGCTATTGCAAACAGTGCTGCAGTGAACATAGGGGTCATGCCCCTCTCTCTTGATCCCCACATATCTA
Organism: Delphinus delphis; assembly: GCF_949987515.2. Classification (NCBI taxonomy): domain Eukaryota; kingdom Metazoa; phylum Chordata; class Mammalia; order Artiodactyla; family Delphinidae; genus Delphinus; species Delphinus delphis. The sequence continues at coordinate 95,688,821 of NC_082690.1, read as the reverse complement.
ATCCCTCAGCAAGTCCTCCAAACCAAATTTCAAAACTGCTCCTGTCTCCACTGCTTCCTGCCATCATCAGCTCTCCTCCAGACAACTACAAGAGGTCCCTACTAACCTCCCTGATGCCATTCTTAACTCTCCACTGATTCTCCTCAAAGCAGCCGGAGGAATCTATTAATGTAAATTAGATCATGTCACCCACCAGCTCAAGAAGGCATACACTGTACTTACAATAAAATTCATACTTAGGTTCACTGCCTTGAAGGCTTGTACGACCTGGTCCCTGCCTACCTCCCAACTTCTCTCAGGCCTCTCTCTCCCCCTTTACTTTTCTGCAGCCACAATGCTGTAAGAGTGAGACTTCACGCTGCCTGCCACCTCTTTTCCCCACTCTTAAAAAAAATGATATTCATGAAATATCTCAAGCATTCAGAAATTATAAAGAGTAATGTAACTGACCACCTTGTACCCATCAGTGAGAGCCAAAAAAAATGACCACCAGCATTTCTGTCCCGGACCTCTGTCTCCTCTTGCTTCAGGAAGATACATAGCTGCTGTTGAAGACCATCTCTGCCTCCAATTCATTCTCTTTCCCACCCTCCCTCCGACCTGAAGCTGGAAGGGAACCTTCTCAATTTTACTATACAAGGATTTCTTCTAAAAACAACGTACAGAACCATTTTGCATGTTTGTACAGTTTACAGAAATGGCACCCAAGTGAAGGTATTATCACTTTGGCAACGTTTTCTAAGTTTCGCACGGCTGGTCCCTTCCTATCTTTTGGGTCTCGGCTTCTGTCACTTCCTCAGAAGAAGGTTTTCTTGACCTGAGCCTCAGGTAGGTTCTCCCCTTCCACACCCTGACCTCCACATGCCTCTCTCAGTATTATCTCTATAACACTGTCCTGTTGCTTCCTTTTAGAGACCCAATTGCAGGGTTTGTCTGCTTGCCAATGTGGTAACTGACTGCCTTCTCTTTAGACCATAAGCTGGTGACGGCCAAGTGCATGGCTATCTGCTCATGACAGTGGCCTGGCCCCGGTTCCTACCACGGGGCACGGCACACGGTAGAATACTGGTTGAATGAATGAAGGATTGGATGAAGAGCCAAAGTATATACTGTTAATACTTGAGTATAAAGGAAACGAGTGGCGTGCTGGAGCTGGCTCGTACTGGCTAACGAGAGCTGACTGCGAAATTTTCCAGAATCTCATGAACCAGTTATGAAACACAGCCAGCATTAAAAATTAAATTACATAAACTTACAATTCAATACATTCTATTTTTACGAAGGTAATATATACCCAAAGCTTCCTAATGATTTTACTATATTTTACGATATCAGTGTTCTCGAGGGTACTGGCATCTACCGTATCCGCATGGTAGAGATACTATAGAATAACTGTCACGATATATCTCTTCCCAGCTACTCATTTCATGCCTTCATGTTGGCAGCTTGAAACCAGCCATGCTGGGAGCCTTGACATCAAGAAAACTGGCACATGTATCCTGCAGTACAACCATCAGCAGGCAGCAGGTTGCTAAATATTTGCTAGCACATCACACCATATGTTTGTATGTGCTTAGACAGTCTGCGAGATGCGTTTCAAACTCTCACCTCTGGTTACCTCTAGAGGGGAGGGCAGAGGGAAGGAGGATGAAGCTTTTGCTCTGTTTGTCTAGCTACAAGACTATACTGTCTCCGTGGCTTAAAACTCTCAGACAAAAAAGAGAAAACATGCAGCTCAGGCTTCCCCTCCCCTGGCAATCTCCCCAGATGACACCCCAGTCTACAGGGACCTTCCCCTGGAATCTCAGGGAACCCTGTACTTTATCATAATACTAACCACCCTTCATTATCATTTTCAGATTGCTCCTTTCTCTCTGCGGGGAAAACAGAAGCATCTGTAGGTCCCGCAGCCAGTAGCAAGAGCACCTAGTGGGTAGTGAGAGTCGCGGAGCCCGAGGAATCGGCTAGAGCCTCAGCGTCACCACCGACGAGCTGAGTGGTCTTAGGCAAGTGACTTCCCTGGTCAGGCTTCAGTTTCCTCCCCTGTAAAAAGGGGTAAAAACCGACCTTGCGGCACTGCCATAATGACTGATTTGGAGGCGCTCCATAAGAGGTCGCTGTTAGCACCGTGATCGTAATGGTGATTATTAAAGGGACCAAATGTTCGTTCTGATTAATTCTGGGTGGTAGGGGTCAACAGTAGTTGTAATCAGACTTTTTGCAGCTTCAGCTGGGCCGAGAGGCCTGAGTGGGAGCCGTGAGGGACACAGGAGCTGCCTGAGGTCTCTGTTGCTGGCTTCAGATCCCCCTAAGATCTCCAGGTTTGCTGAGGGATGTTTCTTGGTTTATCGTCCCTGTCAGTCAGGATTTTCTCCAATCGAGCATTCATTCATTCAGCAAATATCACCAAGGGAGCAGCTACAGTGACAGGCTCTGGGGATAAAATGGTGATCTGGGAAGACAATGTCTTTGCTCTCACAAAACTCACAGTCCAGGGGATGCAGAAGAGAGGCCACTGTGCTGTCCCGTGGTCAGCAGTGTGGTGGGGAATTCTGTGGAACACGGGAGCGCAGAGCTGGAGCCCTGTACCTGGTGGTCAGTGGAGGACTTCTCGGAGGGTGTGGAATCTAAGCTGCCGTCTTGGAGAAGAAGAGGGCGAGGGGGTTCTAGGTGGAGGAAGCAGGGGCGCGCAGGATCACGGAGGGTATTTAGAGCACATCGCATGTTACTGATTAGCCCTGCCATCCGAGTAGACAGCGGGCTGTGGGCCTCAAGTCCTGCGACTGAGATGGTCCACGAAGGCCCGGTCAGGGCCAGATGCTCGGGACCAAGCCCAAGAACACTGGTTTCCCAGCATCCTCCTTTGCCTCATCCTTCAAGGTCGATTCCTTGGCCTTCTGAACCCAGCACTTCCTGGACCAGCCCAGACTCTGAACACTGTGATGTGAGAAGGACTTTGATAACCTGGGCCTGACCAGAGAAGGACGACCTGCATGGTAAGAGGGTCCCTTAGACTGGAGAAGAAGAGGCTAGAGAAAGCAGAGCCGTCATCAAATGTGGGAAGGACCACAATGTGGGGGAGGGCAGGCAAAACCAGGACCACTTAGAGGACACAGGCCTGAACTCGGCGTGAGGAATATGCATGCAGAACGGTCCTAAGATACACGTTCTAACATGCAAAACCGTCCTGCAATGGAACAAGAAGCCTTGTGAGGTGGTGAGTTTCTTGTTACTGGAAGTATTTCAGCAGCAGCAGGATGACTCGTTGTCAGGGAAGCGGAAGAAAGAATTTCCCCACTGAGTGGAAGTCTGTCCTAAATGACGTATAAAATTCTGTCTAAGAATTTTATGATGCTATGTGGACAGATCCTCAGAAAATAATATAAAAAAACATAAAGTTTGGCTCCCTGGGTCAAGCATGGGTCCATGTGGACTAGAACACTATTTCTGACCATGGTAATAATTAACAGAGACATCAATAATAAAACGTCACCCGCTGCCATTGATGGAGCGATTTTACTGTGCCAAGTACTCTGATCTCATGAATTCTCACAACTCTATGAAGGTAGCTACAACTATTATCTCCATTTTACAGACTAGGAAACTGAGGTTCAGACCCAGTAGGCAACTTGCCTGAGGCCACAAAGGAAATGTGTGGGGCAGCTAGAGTTTAGGCTCTGCAGGTACAGCCCTTGCTCTTAAGCGCTCTGCAGAGTGATGGATGTCACCCCAGGCTCCCCCGAATGACCTCATCAGAATCAACCAGGATCGTGTCCTGGGGCCCTCTCCGGTGGACTTCCAGCTTTGCTGCTGGTTTGAGCAAATCATTATCTTTCGCATACTGATGCGAAGGTCGGCATTTTAACAGGGAGGAACATTCTGCTTTGCGGCAGAACGTCTGCCACAATCGAGGATTCACTGTTGGACTCCTCTCAATAACCAGGTGCTGGCAAGACTGGATTTTTAAAAACCTGATTTGCCTGCCACTTTCCAGGAACCCAACGAATCCATAAAACGTTCTGATTTTCAGCTCTGCAACTCCTCTTAGAGCAAAGCGGTTACAAAAACGATTTGTGAAGCCACTGACAGTTGCCAAAGCTCTTTCACATGTCTCAGATGCTCCTCCCAGAAGCCCAGGAGGCAGGCGGCATCACCTCAGTCCCTGGCCACTTCCGAGGCTGGCTAGCTGAAACGTAGAGAGATAAAGAGGCCGGCCTGAACTTGAACTTGAACGCTGGCTCCTGCTATGCCCAGAAACACGGAATGAAGAACGCTTAAATTGAAAGGGGGCCTCTGAGATTATTCAGGGCGTGGGTTCCTAACTTGGTGTCTATGGATGGACTTTGGCCAGGAGAATGGGGGGCAGTCCCTTAAAATGTGCATAGCATTTTATGAATATACATGAGTATAACCCCCTAGGTATACGAGCATATGAGTATAACCCCCTAGGTGACTCAAGAAGGCTCAAGAACCATGATCTAACCCAGCCCCACACCTCCCGCACCACCATTTAACCGATGATGGAATTAGTACAGTCAGCGCTAGGTATCTGCGGGTTCCACACCCACGGAGTCAACCAACCAAGGATCAAAACTATTTTTAAAACTTTTTTCCAGAAGTTCCAAAAAGCAAAATTTAAATTTGCCACACACCAGAAACTATTTACATAGCATTTACAATAATTTACATAGCATTTACATTGTATTAGGTATTATAAGTATTCTAGAGATGATTTAAAATACACAGGAGGATATGTGTAGGTCATATGCAAACACTGCACCATTTTAGAGAAGGGACTTGCGCACCCATGGATTTGGGTATCCATGGAGGCCCCTGGAACCAATCCCCGCCGATTCTGAGGAACAACTGTACGTACTTCCTTTCATTATTCTATTTATCAAATTTCAAAAAGGCCCTGGAGACCTGGTAAATGAGGCATGTTTACATACAATCCCAAATTCCACATCCAGGTTTTGCAACTGTAATTTCAGTCATCCCCCCCAGCCGGTCCTGAAACCCACGTGAAGCTGACTGGAGATAATACAGCTGCAACGTGCCCATCACCTACTACACACCAGGCACGCGACAAGCATGAATAATAGCAACTCATGGGGTACGTTCCATTAGATTGTGCATCCCCATCTGATGGATAAGAGAACTAGAGCTCAGAGTAAACGGTGACCAGCCCCAAAACACGCTTCTTTCAAGTGGGAGGAATGCGAGTCCAGAGCCCCGTCACCAATGCAGACAGCTCTTCCTTTCCCAAGTCCCTCTGCTCTGTCTGGAAAAGGCACCCACAGAAACGACCACCCTCTACCCTGAACACACTCAGCCTCACTCTCCTTGGTAATAAATCTGGCTGTTGGTGAAACTGATGAGATGAGCCCTTGGACCAGGACTTGAGGAGCGGGGTCAGGAAACTGGCCTGAATCCTGTCTCTTCATTATGCCTGACATGAGGGTCTTGGGGCAAGGGTGGGGGAGATAGCCAGGAGAATGTGCCCATCTGGGAGGCAGCAAAAATGCAAATAAGAATGGGCATGCTGTCAGACAGAAATTAGCGAGCAACAAACTTTATACATCATGCTACAGACCTGAAAGGTCTTCCTGGTTAACAAGGCAGAGGGAGGTGGTGACAGAGGCAGAGGGAGGTGGTGACAGGACAGGTGTGAAACTCACCCCGTGGGGTTATTCAGAACACAACCTGCACACCCATCATGGGCAACTCTCCCTAATAACCAGTGAAATGGACAAGAGACAGAAAAAAGCAGAGAAAAACCCAAAGGCCCACAAGGAGATATCGCTTCACACCTACTAGGATGGTTAGAATCAAAAAGACAGGTATCAGTAAATGTTGGAAATCAGAAGAGAGAAATCAGAGCCCTCATATACTGTCGGTGGGAATGTAAAACGGTCCAGTCACTCCGGAAACAGTCTGGCAGCTCCTCAAACAATTAAACATAGAGTTACCATATGACCCAACAGTTCCATTCTGAAGCACAGACACAAGAGATGGGAAAACATATGTCTACACAGAAACCTGTACACAAGTGTTTACAGTAGCATTATTCATAATAGCCAAAAGGTGGAGACAACCTAACTGTCCGTGCAAGAATGCACAGATAAACAAAACGTGGTATATCCACACAGTAGAATATTATTCGGCCATAAAAAGGAACGATACCTGTTACAACGCGGACACACACCTTGAAAACATTAAGCCACGTGAAAGAAGCTGGTCACAGAAGACCACACAGTATATGATTGATTCTGTTCACATGAAAAGTCCAGAATAGGGAAATTGATAGAGACAAAGAGTAGAGTAGTGGATGCCTAGGGCTGGAAGGGAAAGAAGGGAAGAGGCGGGTAACAGCTAAAGGATGGAGTTACTTCCTGAGGTGATGAAAATGTACTGAAACTGACTGTGGTGATGCTGCACATATCTGGGAATACACTGAAGACCATTGAACGATACTTTAAATGGGTGAATCGTGTGGTACATGACTTCCATCTCAATAAAGCAGTTTAAAATACCTGCCAAACCTTCAGCAGCCATCAGACAAGGAAAAGGAAACGACCTTACGTCACTGGCTTGAAAAGCCTTCCCCAGAGAAAAGGGTGTGTCCGTGGCAGTGGGAAGACCGACAGACGTCACGTGGGCATCTAGACAGTCACATTTGGGGTTGGAGATTAGGAGCTCAAGCTTTGGTTCGGAGACCTGCTTCCACACTGCATGGCCTCAGACAAGTAACCTGGCCCTTTAAGCCCCAGTTTCCCAATCTGTAAGAGGGGAATGATAACACCTATCCCATAGAACGGTTGTGAGGATACAAGAATTAAGCCACACAAATCCTTCAGTGCCCAACGAACAACAGCAATTGTTGTTGCTATTATTATGATGCTTGCCCACCAACCCTAACTAGCATTTGCTGAGGACCCACCGGGGTTTAAGTGGTACTGAATTTGGCTCTGAGGGTATAAATCAGACAAGACTTCTCCTGGAGGAATTTTCAAACACCAGGAAACCCCCAAACCCCTATTGTTAAAGCCAGAAAGTTCACTAGAGATGAGTGTTTCTCAAAGTCGGGTCTTTGGATATGTTCTCAAGATCCAAAAGTTCTAAGAATGTTTAATTCAATGTTTTCCTTAAAAAAAAAAAAATCAATACATGGGAATCCCCATGAGATTTCTGCCCCACAAGAGTACTGTGCTTGTGGAAACTCCCTGGTGGTCCAGTGGTTAAAACTCCATGCTTCCACTGCAGGGGGCCTGGGTTAGATCCCTGATCTGGGAATGAAGATCCCGCAAGCCCTATCGCGCAGCCAAAAAAAAAATTAAAAAAGAGTATTGTGCTTGTGACTGAGTTGGCACCCGTGGTAGGTTGAATTCTTGGCGCAGCTCTCGCCCCTCCCTATCACCCTGGCCGTGTGACTCCGCACTAGACTCTGTCTTACAGGTGGCCCATACTTCTTCACTCCTTGACCTTGGGTTCAGCCACGTGACTTATTTGGCCAATGGGGTGTTAACACGCACGATGCGGACACGGGCTTGAAACGTGCTTGTGAGGGTGGGCTTGCCTCCGGGATGAGAAGAGCTTCCCCAGGGAGCCTCCGCCTCTTCAGTCTGGGCCCAGAACAGACACACTTGGAGCAGCCTTGGGCCTCGGTGAGCAGCCAAGCCCAACTAAATCAGCCCAACCGCAGGGAACCAGTGGACACACCAGAATCAATGAGGATCTGCAATCAGCCAGCAGATACCCGAGCAGGGCTAAATGATTGTTGTTCTATACGCCAGGGGTCAGCAAACCAGGGCCTGCAGGCTTAATCCAGCACCCCCCAATTGTTTTGTACAGCCCACCAGCTAAGAATGGTTTGTACATTTCTAAATGGTTGAAAATAAATCAAAAGAAGACTATTTCATCATGTGAAAATTACGCGGAATTCACATTTCGGTCTCCATAAACAAAGTCTTACTAGAACGCACACACCTCCGGCTGCTCTCACACCGCAATGGCAGGATTGAGTAGTGTGACAGACACGGTATGGGCCACAAAGCCTAAAATACTTACTATCTGGTCCCTTAACACAAAAAGTTTACAGAGCTCCATTCTATTCCACTGCTTGTCCCATCATAACAGCTGACTGTACAACACCAATTATGACTACTTGCCATGAGCCGATGAAAAAAGAACAGATACCAAGTTTAATATGGAAATGATGCATTCTGGCAAAGACTAAGACACATCGTGGCAGTTGCATTAATGAAAGATTTCCCGGGGGCTTCCCTGGTGGCGCAGTGGTTGGGAGTCCGCCTGCCGATGCGGGGGACACGGGTTCGTGCCCTGGTCCGGGAGGATCCCACATGCCGCGGAGCGGCTGGGCCCGTGAGCCATGGCCGCTGATCCTGTGCGTCCGGAGCCTGTGCTCCGCAGCGGGAGAGGCCACAACAGTGAGAGGCCCGTGTATCGCAAAAAAAAAAAAAAAAAAAAAAAAAAAAAAGATTTCCCGGTGTTTTAAACAGAGACAAACAAAGAAAAGTGTCACGTGGCACACAAAAGCACAGGCATGCCCAATGCGGAAGAAGCCGTGTCTAAGTAGTATTCACCCTATAAACAGCACGTTAGTTTCAGTAACACATTATCCAACACAGGACATTGATTTTGTTCATTTGAATTATGTTGGTTTGTATAGTTCTGTTCATTTTATATTTTTAAGTCTGTCTCGGGTTTATAGTTGTTTAAAAGCTATAAGAAATGTGTTTATCTAGTTTTTTATGTTTAAACCTTTTAAAGTAACTTTAGAATAAAATTAATGTAACACTGGGACCCCATAAAGAATAAAAGTCAGACACCTGACCAAAGTGCCCATGAAAAGATGCTCAACATCACCAGTCATCAGGGAAATGCAATTAAAACCACAACGAGACACCAGTTCACACCTCTCAGAATGGCTTTCACCAAAAAGACAAGAAATAACAAGTGTTGACGAGGATGTGGGGAAAAGGGAACCCTTGAGCACTGTTTTGGGAATGTAAATTGGTGCAGCCAGTATGGAAACCAGTATGGAGGTTCCTTAAAAAATGAAAAATAGAACTGCCATATGATCCACTAATTCCACTTCTGGGTATTTCATCGATGGAAACTTAACACAAAAAGGTATCTACACCCCCATGTTCACTGCACCATTATGTATAACAGCCAAGAAATGGAAACAACCTAAGTGCCCATCAACGGATGAACGGATAAAGAATATGTGGATAGATATACAAGGGAATATTTTTCAGCCATAAAAAGGAAGGAAATCCTGCCACGTGCAATGGCATGGATGGGCCTTGAAGGCATTGTGCTAAGACAAGTGAGATCAAGACAAATGCCGTATGATCGCACTTATATGTGGAATCTAAAACAACAAGCAAACAAACCCTGAACTCATAGATACAGAAAACGGGTGATTGCCAGAGGCGGGAGGTGGGGTGTTGTCAAAATGCAGGAAGGGTGGTCAAAATAAATTACTCCTGGGTATGTGATGTACAGCACGGTAACTATAGTAAAATATATACATATATTTTAAAAAGCGGCCTCAATATAACAGAAGTGCGAAACACAACTGCAGTGCAAGTGCTGCGGAGACAAGGAATGTTGAAGGTCAAGTTAGAAGCCGGCTTATAGTGAAAATTCAGAAGAGTTCAGAATAGTTTTTCATGCTTTATTTTTGTTCCATATAATAGAGTTTGAGAATTAAAGACTCAGTTCCAGCCAAAACTAGTTCACTAGCATATTATATTTGGGGTTGGGGGGGGATATCTTTGGTTTGGTTCATGATTCAGTAACCAAACTACCAGCATTTATAAAAGTTATACAAGCCAAGCCACTTAATGCTTCTGATATTAAGAGGAATCTTAGGGTTGAGGTACATATTTTTATTCCTGGAAAAGCTGATATTGAATCAATAGTGTTTTAAGATCCATAACATCTTAGAACATGAGAAAAGCAACTTTATTCTAGCATCATCTTCCACTTTTCCTTCTAAGCACATCCTGTACCTCTGCTATACCCCATTACCATTCCACACCTCAACTTACACATGTGCCCCGTGTTCCCTCATTTCCTGACTCTGTTGGCCACTCACTTCAACACATCCCTCAAAACCTAGTTCAGGCTTAGAAGCAAGGACACCCCAGGAGCAATGCACACACCTAGTGCCCAGAGATTTGAATTCTAAATACCATTTCTCACTAAAGCAAATTAGAGCTCCTAAGAGAGATGGCTAGAACATCTTCTTTGGGACTTCCCTGGCAGTCCAGTGGTTAAGACTCTGAGCTTCCACTGCAGGAGGCACGGGTTTGATCTCTGGTCAGGGAACTAAAGAACCTGCATGCCACGTGCCATGGAAAAAAAAAAAAAAGACCTTCTTTGCACAGGAAGTAAGGAAATACTAAAAGAAGGACAAGAAGCCAGTCTGAACGGGTTCCTGTTGGCCACATCTAGGGCAATTTAAAGCTCAAAATGAATAATGACGGGAATGGACTAGAACACACTGAAGAAAAAAAAGAATCCTTGAGTCCATACTGCTACTAAAAATAACTTTAAGGAATGGGGTGGGGGAGAAAGTTGAGCACTTTTTTTCCTAACAGAAGAATGTCAAGTCATAAGTGTAGAAGGAGTGGTTACAAATCATTTTGAACCATGAAAAATAATTGATACAGGCAAGAATCATCAATAGTTGCTAAAAGCACTGGGTTAAAGAGAAGACAAACGGACGTCACGTGTTCCTGCTATCTGCAGTGCGAAAGACAAAACACCCTCTGTGCCAAAAAATCTATAATCTGAACCTATCATGAGGAAACAATCAGACAAATCTAAACTGTGGAACGTTCTACAAACAACTGTCCTGAACTCTTCCAAAGCAGCGATATCGTGAAAGAGAAAACACAATGCAGGGAAACTGTTCTAGAATAAAGGAGACTAATGAGACATGACAAGTAAATGCAACGTGTGATGCTTGAGCGGGTCCTGAATGGAGGGAAAACTACCAAGGCCGTTACGCAAGGCAATTGGGAAAATCTGAAGATGGATTGTAGTTGAGACAGTACTGTATCCATGGTTAAATTTCCTGAATATAATAATTATATTGTGATTATACAGGACAGGGGTCAGCAGACTACTGCCGGCAGGTCAAATCCAGCTCCTCATCTATTTTTATACAGCCTGTGAGCTAAGTGTGGTTTTGCTTGTTGTTTTTTTAATAATTGAAAAAAAATTTTTTTCGTATAATTTCATTTGTTTGATTTTCAAAACTTGTGAAACTCGAATTTCATTTGAACTTACATGAAATTCACATGTCAGTGCTTACAAATAAAGTTTTATTGGAACCCAGCAACGCTCATTCATTCATGTGCTGTCTACGGCTGCTTTCATGGTACAAAGGCAGAGCTGGGTAGCGGTGACAGACACTGCATAGCCCGTGAAGCCTGATGTCTGGAACTACGTCTCAAACAGTTCAGAAAAACCAAACGAAAAAGAATGTGTGTGCGCGCGCGCGTGCGTGCACGTGCCTATAGGTAGATATATGGAGAGAGACTGAAGCAATTGTTATAAAATGTTAGCAGCGGGCGAATCTAGATGCAGGGTGTGTGGCTGTTGATCATACTATTCTCATACTTCTGTAGAGTTTGAAATTTTCAGAATAAAGAGTTAATAGAAATTAACAAATCAGCGCGAAACTCACTTGCTCAGACTCTCACACACACACAGAAGCCCAACCTGTTTCAAATGGGCCTTCTTTTCTTCCTGGACCCGCCCCTTGTTCTTCCCTTCTCTGAGCCCCACCCCACCCCCTGCTCCCGCTGACATCTTGCACTGTTGCAACTGTCTGCTCAACACTTCATCTATCCCAGCTACTCGGGATTTCTCAGACTCTGTTCTGGAGGGCGTCATGAGCTTTTGCACATCCAATTTCAAGTTTTAAAATAAATCTCCATTTTTACGATGGAAGCTGAAATGGAAAACACTGAAACCCCATTTCACGTCTGCTTCTCCCCAGAACAGTAGGAGCCTGGCAGGCAGAGAGGCTGGCTGACTGCGGGGGAACAATCCCACCACACAGTGTCCTCTCTATAAGGAGGCCTGGGAAATCTCCCATCCAGTCTCTACCCAGAAAAGGAGACCTCCTCGGGAGCTACCTGGGACTTCTCGAGTTATGGCCAGAAAGTACTGGTAGCTAAGCAGGCTTGCCTTTTCCCAGTGGCTGCCGGACTGGGACCTTCTATAGCTAAAAGTGCACGCACAGGTCATTATGGTATGCATTTTTAGTCTCATTCCTGGCTCCATTTAGGGTCTCCACCCTTGTTTTTCTTTCTTCTCTCTCTCTCAGTTTTAATATGCTATCATGTTATATTTGATATATGCTGCTAGGCTGCCCTAAATCCCTTCTGGAACCAGACTGGGTCTCAGTGAAAAGCTGAAACAGAAACCCTGTGCTGGCCTCCTCTTTCTCTGCCTCTTACCAAACCATATGGCTGCCTGGCGCTCCCTAAGCATCTCATGCCTGCAGCATCGTCTCTGGCCTGCAGCGCCTGAGGGCAGCCTGGCAACCTTGGCAATGACTTATGGAGTCTGTGATTTCCAGTGAGATGAGTAAGCAGAGGAAGTGGAATTTCTTTTCTAAACAGTCAGAAGTGAGAGCAAAACTCCTTCCAAGGAGGCCAGGCCATGAAGGAGAGATGCAAAGTGGAAATGGCCATTTGGTTCATCTAAACCCGGGCCCTGTCCCTGCAGCACACTGTACGCAGTGGGACCAGCTTTCCTCCAGGTTGAGGGGAGATGGAGAGGGACCTTGTACTGGGCAGGAAGGATGAGTGGAACAGAGTCGACCAAGGCCAGGATGTAGGCATAGGCCCGACAAGTAAGGCAGGTGGAGAGGACCAGGAGGCCGAATGGGAAGCTGGGTTCTGGAGGCACACTGCCCAGGTTTGAACCCCAGCTCAGCTACTCACTAGCCGTTTAGCTTTGTGCAGAATGACTCATCCTCTCCAGGCCTCAGTCTTCTCAGCTGTGCAATGGATAGAACAATACCTGCTTCACAGGGGCATCGCTAGGACCAAATGAGACCATCCTGTGAAGTGCTGAGTACAGACCCAGACACGTCGTAGGCGCTCAATAAACATTAACGGCTATGCTTATCCTTACAGCACCACCGTCGTTTCTGCTGGAGGGGACTCTATATACTGAGTTATGGAAGGAAATGTGTTGTGTTGGATGGAGGCCAGAGCTTTGGAAGGCAGGCAGAAGGTCAAGAACAGACAAGTATAGCTTTGGGACAGGATTTGACAGATGAATGCAGTTTATTTAGGATGTGGAGTTTCCGGATCCTGGTCCAAAGTCAGGGCCGTGGTTCAGCCCACCTTTCCCCCCCTCGCACCATTCAGCCAACCCATCGTCTGAGCAGGCAGAGCTGTTCCTCATTCCTGCTTTTCCCCAGCTGAGGCCGCAACTGAGGACAGACACACAGACACACACACAGGCTTCAACGCCTCTCACTTCTCTGCATCACAAAGGTCAAAGCCTCCACGTGGTCCTGCGACCTCCAGCCATATTGTCCCTGCACCCATGCGTATGCCGCAGCTCAGAGGCCCATGGAAGGAACCTCCAAGGAAGCAACATTGCTGCCTCTGGCCCTGCCCCTGAACAACAGGCCACGAACAGATGGAGCTGGTCTATGATCACGCTGCAAACTCCAGAGCTTCCTATTATCCCTTTTCTCTGGACCCGGACCCATGCCAGGCCACGAACCTGGGGAAGCTATCTGCTTTAGAGACTCCAACCTTTCCCGGCTGGGCTGTCCCAAAGGGTAGACTCTGATGGGAAAGAAGGGGACCCTACTAGCCCTTCCCTGGGCATGACGCTAGATTTTTCTCCCCTGAGATTTTCCTGCAGGCTGAGAAGGCATCAGCCTCCTCTGCTGAACTCCTAGCCATCCTTCAAAACCCATCCCCAATTTGCCCAGCCAAAACCAACTCCCCTTCTGCCTACCCCTACAGCCTACTGCAGCACCACAATCACCAGTAAAACTCTGGGTCGGGAATAGGCCTCCTGCCTTCCCGTCTACCTCAGTCCCCGCTCCCTGTGGCTGAACCAAAGCCTCTGTAAAAACAGAGAGCAGGGCTTCCCTGGTGGCGCAGTGGTTGAGAGTCCGCCTGCCGATGCAGGGGATGAGGGTTCGTGCCCTGGTCCGGGAGGATCCCACATGCTGGGCCCGTGAGCCATGGCCGCTGAGCCTGCGTGTCCAGAGCCTGTGCTCCGCAACGGGAGAGGCCACGGCGGGGAGAGGCCACGGCGGGGAGAGGCCCGCGTACCGCAAAAAAAAAAAAACCAAAAAACAGAGAGCAAACTTCTTGTATTTGTGTTACCTCCAGAACTTCCTGCTCAGTGCCCAGTGCATGGGAGTTGCTGTGTGTCTGTGAGGACAGATTGAATTTGGACACATAACCACATTCACTGCTCCCCCTCCTTAGGCATGTCTCCCCATGATGGAACTCCTTAAAGCCCCAGGCATCATGGAGGGATGCTGTCTTTGAAGGAACCCAAGGTCTGCCAGGTACCAGCTACGGGAGTTGGGGCTGCTTGCTTGACCTCTTCAGTCCCGGGTTCCCTTATCTGAACGAGAAGGGCAGCCAGCCACCTCCACCTGTGGGACTGTTTTGAGGGAGAATGTGGTATACACCTGGCATATAATAATTGCTCAATGAGCAGCCAGACTTTGAAAACAAGCCAATCACCCTTGCTGGCTCCCCCTCCTCACCTCCCACTCACATCTCGATCCACGGCAATGTGGCTTCCACCCGTGAAACTTCCCCTGCCGAGGACACCAAGACCTGTGAGCCAATAGGCTCTCGATCCTCAAGCTTCTCGCCCTCTGCAGCACTGACCCCACTGCTCAACCCTTCCCAGGGCTTCCGCTGCATATATTTATATGCTTGGTTTTCCCTCCATACGCAGGCATCTGCCCTCGGCTGCTGACCCACACACACCGACGTGCCTCGGGACAGCGCCACCTGGGCATCTCGAGGGCATCTCCATCTCTACCCATCCCAACCTGAACTCGCCTTCTCCTCAGTCTCAGGCTGCCACCTCTCTGCACATTTTAGCAGACGTCCCCCCAAACACAAGCCCACCGGATTAGTGCCCTACTACGGCTGTAACAAACGGCCACAAACACGGTGGCTGAAAACAACACAAATTTATTGTCTTCCTTTTCTGGAAGTAAGGAAGCCTAAAATCAAGGTGTTGGCAGGCCTGAGGTTTTTTCAGGTGGCTTGAGGGAAGAATCTGCTTCCTGGCCTTTTGTAGACTCTGCAGGCCTTAGCTCCTTCTCCATCTTCAAGGCCAACAGCATAGGGTCTTCCAATCTTTTCTCTCTGACTCTAACTCTCCTGCCTCCCTCTCATAAAGATGCTTGTAACTGCAGTGGGCCCACCCCATAAGCCAAGATAATTTCTCCATCTCAAGGTCCTTAACTTGATCACGTGTGCAAAGTTCCTTTTACCATGTAAGATAACACATTCACAAGTTCCAGGGATCTGGACATGGCCATCTTTGGAGAGCCATTGTTTGGCCTACTATAGTCACCTCCCTTCACCTGCTCCAAATCTCCAGGATATCCCTCCAGGGACAGACAAAATGTTGGCCCACCTCCTTTCTACAGCCAGTGTCTCCATGTGAACCTTCTTAGGTAATATAAAAGCTTACCCATCACGCCTTATCTCTACTGTATATTCAATCATTTCTTCAGCAGGACTCCCTCCACTGGGTTTTTTAAGGAAGTTAATGTCTCATTAACAAACTCCCTTGACCCCAGTCTTCCCTCAGCCATCACCCTTCCTGTCTCTCTCCTCCACGTATTTCTAATCAAACTTCTGAGAAGTGACTACACCAGTCACTTCCATTCTAATGAGGTTTCCATCTCATTACTCTTCTGCAGGATTTCTCAGCCCTGGTACTGTTGACAACTGAGGCCAGATCATTCTTTGTTGTAGGAGGTTGTCCTATGTATTATAAAAGGTTTAGCAGCATCCCTGGCCTCCTACTTCTAGATGCCAGTAGCATGTCTCCATCTTAAGTTGTGATGGCAAAAAAAAAAAAAACCATCCAGACATTTCCAACTACCCCAGAAAGGGGGCGGGGGGTATAAATTGCCCCAGGTTGACAACCACTGGCTTATAGTAACAGCTCTTGCTAAAGTCACCAGTGACTTCCCTGGCACTAAATCCAGTAAATGCTTTCGAGCCCTTCTCTTGCTTGGCTTCTCAGCAGAGCTGGACATTGCTGGACACTCTGGCCTTCCCACCCCAGGCCACTCTTGCTCTGGCTCCCCTGCAGGATCGAGCTCCCCTGCTGTACCGCTCACCGTTGAAGTTCCTCAAAGCTTAGCCCTTAGGCTGCTGCACCTCTCGCTCAGCCTGTTCTCCCTGGGGGCTGCCCTCCAGCCCTCTGGCCCCACGGATCACCTATGCACAGGTGACTCATGAAGTAACATCTCCAGTCGTCCTTTCCAAGCTCTGAACCCATATATATAAAGCTGCCTAGTTGATATCACTACTTGGATATCTTGGCATCACTCAACAAGATATCCAAGGCATCACTCCAAACTCAACAAGCCCCAAACCAAAATCAGGATCTTCCCCTCAACCCAGTCCCCTTCTGGCGTTCCCCATTTCTCACAGAAATTCACCATTCCTGACCTGTAGGGAGAGGAACGCTGCAGGAGTTGTTCATGACACTTCCCTCTCCCTTACTTGGGCCAATAGGTCTCTTCCCAAGTCAAATCTCTTTCATCTCTGAAGTAGTTCACAAACCAGTTCACTTGTCTCCATGTCTCTGCCCCACCCTAGCTCAACCCTCCACCGTCACCGACTTCAAGAACGAACACAGTCCTCCGACTGGGGTGCAGACGTCCATTCTTGACCAATGCCTCCACCCCATCAGTTCTCCAGCCTGCAGCCAAAGTCACCCTTTCAAAACATAAATGAGAGCTTTTCGCTGTTCTTAAAATGGAGAACGGAAGTCCCAGTCTGGCCCACTGGGCCCTACGTGACCCAGCCGCTGTCTCTTCCAGGCCCGTGTTTGCTGCACTCCAGGCACACTGACCGCCCAGTTGCTCAAACGTGCTCTCTTCTGCCACAGGACCTTTGCTCATGGTGCTCCATCCATCTTGATGCCCCTCACCAAGCATCACCCGGTGGGAATTCTCCTCCTTCAATCACAGCTCAACTGTTAGCAAGCCTTCCCCGACTCCTGGCCCCATCAAATCCCTTGGTTGAGCACTTTTCTCCTAGCCCCACTGTCTCTCCATTACCTTTCAGAGCCATAATGTTACATTTATTTTTATTTATTTATTTATTTATTTGTGCGGTACGCGGGCCTCTCACTGTTGTGGCCTCTCCCTTTGCGGAGCACAGGCTCCGGACGCGCAGGCTCAGCGGCCATGGCTCACGGGCCCAGCCGCTCCGCAGCACATGGGATCTTCCCGGACCGGGGCACGAACCCGCGTCCCCTGCATCTGCAGGTGGACCCTCAACCACTGCGCCACCAGGGAAGCCCCATAATGTTACATTTATTGATGCTTATCTTATTCTTTAATTTCTTCCATCTTCCCCACAGTAAATTCTATGAGGGCAGGATGATGTCTGATCTGGTCCACCATTGCGTCCCTAGAGCCAGCCCAGTGCTTGACACAAAGCAGACCTTCAAGAGGTGTTTATTTAAAGATAAATGAATCATCTTCCTACCCCCAGCCTGCCTCTCTCTACTGTCCCATGTCCCCCTATCTGTGGTCAAGTTTGGTGCCTGAAAGTCATCATTGATAATTTTCCAATCTGAAAATCCCTCTTCCTCACCTTCACATCCTGTCTATCAACGAATCTTGGGGATTCTCCCCCCTAAATCTCTCAAACGTGCCCACCTTTAGCACTTGAGTTTAAGCCACCATCTTTCCAGATGCGAACTCCCACTCCAGCCTTTCACCTAGAATCCCAATTCTCCATTCTGCAACCTACCACGTCACACCTCTGCTTGAAACGTTCCGATGGCTTCCCCTGACCCACAGGATGAAGGATGCACTTGTCACGGCCTATGAAACACAGCATGATCTGGCTCCCACCTCCCTCTCCTGCCAATTCTCGCCGCTCTGCCTCTCAGGCTCACTGCTGCTGCCCCACCGGACTTCTTAGGTTCCTCTCTCTCAGCTGTTCTACCTACATGGAGCATTTTTCCATCCCCCTTCTACTAACTGCTACTCATTCTTCAAGTCTCAGACCAGAGGAAGTCTTGACCAAACCCCTCAAGTAGGCCAAGAACAACAATAATAGCTGACAGTCACTGCGTGCTTACTAAAGGCAAGCACGATTCTAAGAACTTTGCAGCATTAACTCATTTCATCTTCACCATCAGCTATGATTATCCTGGCACAGAGAGGTTCAATGACTCATCCAAGGTCACATTAGATAGTAATTAGCAAACCTGGCTGACATGATGAACTCAGGCTCCAGGCCCCAAATCCCAGAGCTCTGTGAACGCTGCCATCTCCCTGTGTACCCAGAGCGTCCTGTATTCCCCCTTCAGTAGCAATTTGTCACAAGCGCATGTATTTGTTCACTGCCTGTGCTCCCCACCAGACTGTCCACTCCCAGAAGGCAGGGGCCGTGCCTGTCTTGTTGGAAGCTTTCCCTCTAGCATCGGATATCACTGCTTTTTTAGCTGAACGTCATGCTATGCTCCAGGTCACCCACTCCAGAGGAGGGCTGGGGTAAACCCTTCATAAATGTCATAGAATGGCCCGCCAGACACACGCACGAGGATTCATGGAGAAATTGCCCCACCACTGATTCCGCTGACTACTGCCAGATGGGGCTCCTCCGCATGGCCCTTGGCTACCAAGGGTCACAGGGGCAAGGGGACAGCAAGATCCATCATCCACGTGTCCAGGAGTGATGGCAGAAAAGCTCTGGGCCAGGCTGGGCCAGCGTATGGCTCCCCCTGCTGGTTTCCTTCCATGTTCGTGGCACCCTTTTCCGAGGCACAGCCCAGGAGACACTCACCAGCCACGAGAAGAAGCCAGCTGATTTGTCCTGGGTGGAGATCTGCCCCTCATAGGGGCCGAAGATGTGGCCCTTGGGGATGACCTCATTTATGCAACGCACGTCATTCTCCCCACTGGCTTCCTTGACCACCTCCATGCCCTGGGGGATGGTGAGGGCCGCCCGGTCTGGGATGCCCACAGGCACCGGCGTGTCGGACACAAACACCGGGGGACCATGGTTCGGGCACTCATCCACAAAGTACTCCTGGCAGGACTCGCAGACTGGAGGGATGGAAAGAGGAAAGAGAGCCTCAGTTGGGAGGTAGGACCCCCATGGAGGTGGCTGAGGGGCTGATGGGAGGCCCACCCTGAGGACAGCGTGAGCCAGTGGAAAGTACACAGCCTGGGACTCGGGAGTCCCAGCCCTGGCTCCACCCCAGCCAGTCACAGGCCCCTGAGTCTTCAGTAGTGATAACTCACTCCCCTCCCTGGGGACTCAAAGGACACACCCACCAACATCAAGGAAGCCAGTTTGAAAAAATAGAAGAAAGATCATGACTGGAGTCAAATAGGTCTGGGTTTGAATTGCAGCTGTGCATCTGTGAGCTGTGGGACCTGACGCAGGTGGTACTTAACCCTCACCCAGTCTCAGTGTCCTCCCCTGGAAAATGGGACCAAATAATGGACACCTCAGTGGCTAACGGTGAGGATTAACTGAGGCCTGGACCTGTGTCTGGTACATAATAGGTGAGTGTCTATCTTCAGTATTCTCACTGCAAATTCCCTAAGCAGAGATGGGATGGAGGGGGGGTGGGGGGGCGGTGAAGGGCACGCAGAGTGGCCAAGAGTAGCCCCAAGCTCCACTTACACCAGAAGTCCACTTGCTGGAAGCTTTTGGGCATGATGAGGTCACGCTTCCCCTTCAGTTTCCTGGGCTCCACTTCCATGGCGGAGGGGTCTGGTCTCCTAGAGCTGGCCAGGACAGGGGCCAGTAGAGAAAGCACAAAGCAATCAGAGTGAGAGGCTGCTGGGCAGGGAAACTGAGGACGTGACCGGATGTGAGGCAGGTGGAGGAACCCCAGCCCACCTGCTTGTTCAGTGCAGTGGGTAGTGGAAAGGTAGGAGTCCTGAGACCTGGGTTCAGGCTTTCTTGGGCCACTACTTGGGTTTTTCTAGAGCCTGTGCTCACCCCTGGTCCTAGGAGTTGCCCAGAGCAGAGTATGGAAGATGAGTAAAGCATGGGATGTCTTCCCAGGGTCTCCCATCAACCCAGCCCAGCAATGCTCCCCCCCTTCTCCCTCGCCTGTCCCCACATTGGGGCCTCACCAGGGTTGGCCATACTCCTGGTCGCGGAGCGGTGAGCAGACCTCTGTCTTCACCACCGTCACCATCTCCCCCACGGCTGCCTTGGTCTGCGCCAAGCACTCCTTCATGTTCTCAGTCATTCTGTCCTGGGGACGCGAAGGCGGGACCACCACAGGAAGAGGATCAAAGAGACAGGGGAAGAGGGGTGAGTGGCAGAGAGGGCAAGCGGGGGTCTCCTGGAGTCTGGTTACCCTCCCTGCCATCCCCAGAGGAAGCGCTTGAGAACACAGACAACAAAAACAGCTGTAGCCCAGCCAAGAGGAAATGCCATTTCTATCCCGGGCTGGTCCTGGGGACGACTGGAGCCACCAGCCCCATGGGGTCAGGGGCCGGGAGTAGCTCAGGCCAGGAGGCAGGGCTGAGAAGCACAGCCTGTACCCCAAGACCAAAGGGCAAAGGGTACGAGGGACCCACAGGAGCCTCTGCACAAAACCCTGCAATGGGGAGCAGGGGAGGGATCGACTCAAGTCCAGCTGGGGCCAAAGGGGGCAGGCAGATGAAATGGGCCCCGAGCGCCTGGCTGCACAGCCCCTCACCCAGGGGCTTCCAGGGAATGCAGCCAGGCTCGCTTCGCCAGCTCAGAGCAGGTACAGGCGGGGCCTGGGGGTCCCCGTGTGGGCCGGCCCTGACTCCAAGCCCCACCCAGCTCTCTCTAGGGGAGTCTCCCTAGCCCGCAGCTTACCGCCCTCCTCCACCACCGCGCTGGGCTTCAGCCCCTCCCTTGGCACCCCAGGGTCCTCATGCCAAGCCCGGGGACACTCTTCTGGCCAGAACAGCGCTCAGCTCGGGCTGGGAGCGCGCTCGGCCCCCGGACTGGGCGAGCAGCGTGTGTGACTCACTACCCGGGGCCCCGCTGGCCACACCCCTGCTCCTCGGCTAATCAGCCCCCTGCTCCCCACCGGGGCCCCAAAGCCGCCGGCAGCGGGAGGGGTGTGGGGAAACGTGACGGCCTGCCCCCTTCTCCGAGCCGGCGGGGACTGGGGGCGCGCGGAGGGGGGCGGGGGAGGCCCGGGCCGGGCCGAGAAGCCCCGCCCCAGCCCCCCACCGCCCCCCCTGGGACCCCCCAGCTCCTGAAGCCCGCGGGTCATCCCGGCTGCGTGTCCGGCTGGGAAAGTGTGAGATCCCGAGATCCGGCCGGCACTGCGCACCGGCCGGGAGCAGGGGCGGCGCGGGGGGCCGGGGAGGGCGCGGGCTCGCTCTCTCCCTCTCACCAACCTTCCCGGCGGGGCGCTCCCTGCCCAGCCCGGCCCTGCCCAGCGCCCGCCCCCCGCCCGCCAGGCCCGGCATTCCTTGCGGGGGCATGTGGCTTCTTGCCGGCCCCGGGGGCACGCAGTTGGCTGGCGGCCGGGAGGGGGGCGCGCGGGGAGCGAAAGGAAGCGGGCGCCCGGGAGGGGGCCCCGCCTGGGAGGAATTCCAGCCCCTCCCGCGGGCCTCGGCCCCCACGCGGGCCGGGGGGCGCCTCGCGGGCGTCTGGTGAGGATGATAGCGCCGGGGAGGCTGGGCCCCGCGGCCCACCGCGCGCCCTCCCAGCCTCCGCAGCCCACTCGGCACGGCGGCAGCGCGGCCTGCGGCGCGGCCAGAGCGGCAGCGACACCCAAGTCGCCGGCCACGCACCGCAAGCCCGCCCCTTCCCCACCTGCGCGGCCTAGGGTGGGGACCGGCGTCTGCGAGGGGCCCCAAGGTTGGTGCTTGGCTGACCTCATAGCCCACGAAATGGCCCCCAAGCCACCCGTGAGGTGGGCAGGGGTTGGGAGTCAGCGAGGCAGGAACCTAGAGCTGGAAGACGTCCAGTGACTCGCCCAAGGTCACGCAGCCCGTTCCTGGCGAAGTCTGCACTGGAGCCTAGGGCCTCCTCTGAGTAAATGGGAAACAGCAGGACCCCGAAATGTAAGCGTTTTGTTTCAGGACTGGTTCACTTTCACGCCACACCCTCAGTCCAGTCTTCTTCTAGAAGTATCACCCGAATCACCCTGGGGTGGGTGCAGGACTCAGCCCATAGGTGCAGCTGCCAGGTGGGGGCAGGACCCAGTGGATTTATAAACAGTCACAACACCCCTGCCCTAAGGAGCACTTCTCAACCGCATGGACAACATTTACACGCAACACATCCTGAGGCAGCTGGTCTAGAGTTTAGGAGCCTTGCTCCTAGAGCCCACTGCTTGTGTTCAAATGCCAGCTATTGGCTCTGTGACCCTGGGCAGGTGTTAAGGACTGAATGTTTGTATGTGCCCCCTCAGAAAAAAAAAAAAAAAAAATCCATAATCCCTATGTTGGATGCCCTAACCCGCAGTGTGCCTGTATTTGGAGACAGGGCCTGCGAGGGGGTGATAAAGGTTAAATGAGGTCACAAGGATGGGGCCCTAATCTAATAAGGCTGGTGCCCTTAAAGAAGGGGAAGAGACACCAGAGCACCCCCTCTCTCTCCACCAGGTGAGGACAGTAGGAAGGCAACAGTCTGCAAGCCAGGAAGAGAGCCTTCACCAGGAACCAAATTAGCCAGCACCTTGATCTTGGACTTCCCAGTCTCCTGAACTGTAAGAAATAAGTGTCTGGTGTGTAAGCCACCCAGTTTATGGCATTTTGTTATGACAGCCCGAGCTGACCTGGGCAGCAGGCTGTCTAACTTCTCTGTGCTTCCATTTCTTCATCGGGAAAATGTGTCAAATATTAGATTCTATCACAGACGTTGCTGTATTAAACAGACAGAGACGTGTTTGGAGGGAGCTAGGGAGCTAGGCACCGTCTCTATACATCCACTGAGTAAAGCTCATCAGGAAGATGGGTATGTGTGACATCATTAAGGAGTGGCTTTGAATTCTCTCCTTTGGATTGGATTTATTTTAAGTCAGTCATTTGCAGACTCTGCCACTATCATAGGAACTGACCGCTCGGGACCATTTTGCATTGAGCTCTCCTGTTCTAGCCCCTCTGCCCTCCCCCGGCTTCACCTGTATGCCATGCTCCACCCTGCCAGGGGGGCCTGTGAACTTGCTGTGTATTCCACCTGGAACACACCTGGAAAGCTCCTACCTCTTCTTCAGCCCTCACTGCCCCCCCATCCATAATACCCTCTCTAGCCCCATGTCCCTTTCCTCATGACACTTGTCACTCTTAGAGCAGTCTTCTGTCAGTATGATTATTTGATGAATACCTGTTTCCCATAATAGATTAGAAGCTCCCCAAGGGCAGAGGGCAGGCCTTTTTGCTCACCACTGAATGGCCAGCACTTGTAACAGTGAGTGCCTGACGTCAGGGCAGAACAAGTGAAAGGCAAGCCGTATGCTAGGGCATGAACTTTAAGGAGGCACCCATTCTCAGGGTCATGCGCTTGCAGGGCTGGCACCCGAGACTGAGTGCCTCCTTCAATTGTGCACCCCTAGGTGCCTTGCTTGCCTTACCCGGGTCTCAGCCTTGCCTATCACATAGCATATTCTCAATAAATGTTTGCCAAGTTAATTCATGACCCAATGACCCGTCATAACTCACTGTCTCCCACCAATATGTTCTTCTGGCCCCTTTGAGTATCTCAACTCTGTAAGAGACCTCAGAGGGGGAGATAGGGTGGGTGGGTTATTGTTTTGAACCCTCTTCATGGGGTACTTTCTCGTGACCTCTGCCAGGCAAGGTGGGGGAGGCTGGCATCGAGAGGCAGTGAGGGACAGTGAGAGTGTGATGGGATTAGACTCCTGAGGCCTGGAGCCTGAATTTGATAATAAGTGTAAAGTATAAGCTGTGCAACCATGGGCATATGACTTCAACTCTCTAGGCCTTAGTGTCTTCCTTGGTAAAATGGAAATAATCAAAATTGCCCCAGAGAAATCACTGAGACAAAGGCTGGGTCAAGGTCTTGGAAAGAGCCAAGTGCTAAGGGTTTGTAAGGGATATTAATCCCTTACTGGCTCTAAACTGGCTGCCAGAGGCAAGGGGGTGAGCAGGAAGAGAAAGGAGAGGGGGGATGGAGGGAAGAGAGACCGGGGGGAAGGAAAGGAGGGAGAAGTAGGCAATAGTATGGGAATAAAGGCTGGAGGGGAAGAGGGAGAGGAGAGAAAATCGGAGAAAAAAGGTGGAAAGGGAGAGGGAGACTCAGAGAGACAGAGGGAAGAGGCACACAGACATTTTTCTAAGTCTTAAATGGTCCTGGGGAAAACATCCCCTTATAAAAAAAAGCATTCATTTGAATCTCAAAGTAGAGATGTCTGTGGGCCACGTACTTTCATGTCTTATTTTTCATTTACATCCCACCTTCATCCCATTAAAAAAATTGTGACGATTTATAACATAAACTCATACTCAGCAGGACAGTTGAACAACCAGAGACCTCATGGAGAGGAGTGATGCCAATTATACACAGAATCTGTGGTAAGATGTTTAGTGATCTAGCTTTCCATTCAGTTCTGAGCCTCCTGGCAGCTAAGGCAAAAAGGGAAACACGATGGGTTACAAAGTGCTCATTATTTGATACCTATTTATTGACTGGCTGCACAATTAAGTTCTTTTCATTCTTGGAGGGGTCCAGCTGCCTGGAGAACCAGAATCAACTCTCACTTACATAACTGGTGTGTATTACAACTCCTTTCTGTGTCTGTAGTGAAGGCCATGGGGGCAGGGAGGGAGAAGATGGGATGTGGCAGGACTGAATGAACTTCCATTTGGGAAGAGAGGAAGAACACGGGCTTGTGTCCTTCATTAGGTCCAGCTCAGTGGGCACGGTAAGGCCCCAGCCAGGTGAAGCTCCGGCAACTGCTTCCGCAGACTGCTCTGGCCCTGCTTGCCCAGAGAGGGGCTTAGGGGAGGGCGGGGTGGGGGTGGGGGTCAGCAGGCCTCGTAGAGGACTCCAAGCTGCTGGCAATGCTCCCTCTCAGCTGGCTCCTCTGAGTCTGCACCCGCAGAGATTAGGCATGTTGCAAACCCAGCAATGAGATGCAGACCCAAGAGGAGGGGGCAGAACGCGGCTCAGGAGCCTGCAGCTCTGTTTTCACTCTTGGCAGGTTGCCAGGGTCCTGGAATGCCCGGCAGCCAGTGTGGCCAGAGGACCAGGGGCCTGTACCCACTTGGGTACCCTAGAGGCTAGCGCCAGGAGAACCTGGCAGGCCTGCTCTTGTACCCCCACAGCATTCTGTGTTGTCTCCCCGATGACAAAGGGACACGCAGTGAGGGGGCTGGCCCGAGTTACACAGTGACCTGGGCTGGGTATCCCAAGCCTTGGCTCTCAGTCCTGACTGTGCCATAAACTTTTATTTATTTACTTATTCATGGCTGCGTTGGGTCTTCGTTGCTGCGTGCAGGCTTTTCTCTAGTTGCAGCGAGCGGGGGCTACTCTTCCTTGCGGTGTGCGGGCTTCTCATGGCGGTGGCCTCTCCCCCGTTGCGGATCACGGGCTCTAGGCGCACGGACTTCAGCAGCTATGGGTCCCGGGCTCTAGAGCGCAGGCTCAGTAGTTGTGGCTCACGGGCTTGGTTGTTCGGCCGCATGTGGGATCTTCCCGGACCAGGGCTCGAACCCGTGTCCCCTGCATTGGCAGGCAGATTCTTAACCACTGCGCCACCAGGAAAGGCCCTGTGCCATAAACTTTTTAGGTGATCCTGAGCAAGCTCCTGCCTGGCCCTGAGCCTCAGTTTCCCCTTCCTGAAAAATGAAAGTTCCAACGTGGTTCTTAACAGTAAACCATGGGGATAATTGGGGGAAAGCATGGAATTATTACAGGGAGTTGTTGGATTTATATGTCCAGCAAGCTCTGCCTATGGAAAGAACAGATTATATGCCTTGAACTCATGCATAAGACAGACTTGCAAATGTGTGTAGATACTTCTGCGATGAACTAAAGGTAAATTTATTTAACAGTGTTATTGATTCATAGAAGCCCTACGGCACCATGTGTTTTGTTAACCAACTGATACCAGCACAGCCACTCAATAAGCTGTGTAACCTTGAGAAAATTCACTATCTGCTCCACCTCGGTTTCCTCATCTGTCCAATGGGACAGATATCAGATCCTGCCTCCTAGGGCTGCTTTACAGAGCACAGTGCCTGGCATATAATAGGTACTCTATAGATATTAGTTCTTCTTATCGTCCATTTTATTTATTATTTTAAACGTGTAGCACACATCAGGTGAGCCTGTTGGTGAAATTTTTTTGACATTAGAAGAGGGCCTTGGGCTTCCCTGGTGGCTCAGTGGTTAAGAATCCGCCTGCCAGTGCAGGGGACACGGGTTCGAGCCCTGGTCCGGGAAGATCCCACATGCCACGGAGCAACTAAGCCCCTGCGCCACAACCACTGAGCCTGCGCTCTAGAGCCCTCCAGCCACAACTACTGAGCCCACGTGCCACAACTACTGAAGCCCGCGCACCTAGAGCCTGTGGTCCACAACAAGAGAAGCCACCGCAGTGAGCAGCCTGCGCACCACAACGAAGAGTAACCCCCGCTCGCCACAACTAGCGAAAGCCCGCGCGCAGCAACGAAGACCCAACGCAGCCCAAAATAAATAAATTTATAAAAAATAATAATAATAAAAGAGGGCCTTCACGAGTAGTCAATACCCTTAATAGAGAAACACTTTTAATAAATCTATACTATAAAGATGCTTATCCCAATGGAAAAATAAAATGGAAAAGAACGTGAAAAAGCAATCTACAAAAGAAAAGAGACAAATGGCCAATCTGCTTTATGGAAAATCACAAAACGCTAATACTCAAATAAATATAAGTTAAAACAAATAAATATCATTTCTCCTCTATGAAACTGGCAAAGATTAAAAATCTTGATACTAGTCAGAGTTGGCAAGTGTGTGGGGGAAATACCCTACATACCCTACTAGTTAGAATAGAAATCGGTGTAATCTTTCTGCAGGGCAATTTGGCAATGCATATGAAAAGTCTTAAAATGAGCAAAACCTTTGTAGGAGCAGTCCCAAATCTAGGAATTTATCCTAAGGACATAATTAAGTTGTGTGCAAAGATTTACCCACAAGGCTTTCCTCTGCAACACTATTTTTAGTAGCAAAAAACAGGAAACAACTTAAACCTCAAAAACAGGGGAGAAGTTAATACATAACACACAATGAAATATTACACAGCAATTAACAGTGCTTTAGAAGAATATTTATTGACACGGAAACAGGCTCAACATACTGTTAAAGAAAAACTTAAAGTTATGAAGTGAAAGAAGCCAATCTGAAAAGGCTACATCCTGTGCGATTCCAACTCTATGACATTCTGGAAAAGGCAAAACTATGGAGAGAGTAAAAAGATCAGTAGTTGCCAGGGGTAAGAGGGTGGGAAGGGTGAATGGGCAGAGCACAGAGGATTTTTAGGGCAGTGAAACTACTCTGTATGATACTATAATGGTGGATACACGTCATTATACATTTGTCCAAACCCTCAGAATGTAAAACACCAGTGAGCCTTAATGTAAGCTGTGGCCTTGGGATGATAATGATGTCAGTGTAGGTTCAGCATTTGGAACAAATGTACCTGCCTCTGGTTTTAACTGTATAACCAACAGCTGAATGCCTGCTGGGGTGGCCACCGGACTGGCCACATAGCTGAGGACTGATGGGTCCAAGCATACCTCCGGCTCTTGGAGTCTGGGCTAGTCCTCAGACTAATGCTGCTGTCCATAGTGGGGGAGGTTCTGGAGGTGGGGGCCAGGAAGCATAGGGAAACCCTCTAGTTTCTGCTCGATTTTCCTGTGAACGTAAAACTGCTCTAAAAAATAAAGTCTAGGGACTTCCCTGGTGGTGCAGTGATTGGGAATCTGCCTGCCAATGCAGGGGACACGGGTTCGAGCCCTGGTCCGGGAAGATCCCACATACCGCAGAACAACTAAGCCTGTGCACCACAACTACTGAGCCTGAGCTCTAGAGCCTGCGAGTCACAACTACTGAGGCCGCGTGCCACAACTACTGAAGCCTGTGCACCTAGAGCCCGTGCTCTGCAAGAAGAGAAGCCACCGTAATAAGCCCGCACACCACAACGAAGCGAGCCCCCGCTTGCTGCAAATAGAGAGAAAGCCTGCGTGCGGCAACGAAGACCAAACGCAGCCAAAAAGCAAATAAATAAATTTATTTATTTAAAAAAATAATAATAAAGTCTATTTTTTAAACGAGAGTTGCAAAGATAGATACAAAATAATTCCATATAAAATGTATATTTAGCTATATGGATTTGCACACACAGATCTGGGAGGATACGTATTGGGATATCACTAGTGGTTAGTTGCGGGGCTTACGTTAAAGAGAGTTTCTGCTTTCTTTTTGCTAAAGAGAAAAATAAGTCACTTAAAAAATTTCTAAAGGAACTCTTCATACTCATTTAGTTGAGAAATCGCCAGAGAAGATAATAACTAAGGTTCTTCCATCTTTACCCACCTGTCATTAGACACTGAGATCGAACCAATTATTTGGGAGGAAGGAGGATCCAAAGACTGAACACCAGGCATATTGTCCCTTGATGCACATTGGATGGATGAAGGAATCAATCAGTCGACCAACTGAGCAATAAGGGCCCCAATATTTCAGCCATGAAACAACTCTGTTTTAATCTTTTATGATTCCCATTTGAAAGACATACTGCATGTATTGTATGATAATTCATTCATTTTCCTAGTTTTTCTAACACACACAGGTTATGTGATAACTAGGGTGAACACATGGGTTCTCTGCTGTCATTCTAAGCAAAAGCAAAGAAATCTGGCACGTTCATTCACGTGTCCTGCTGGTTACAGGGAGCCGTGCGATTTTCATTACACTTCTCTATGTTCAAAACATAGCTCGGCGGATAGAATACTATGCAGAATTGAGACGACCACAACTGCATGCTGTAGTATAGATGAGTCATAATACCGAGAAAAGAAACGAGACCCCAAAGAGTACATGCCGTATGGTTTAATTTATAGAGTTAAAAATAGGCAAAACTGTGGTGGTTACAGGTGTTACTGGTTATCCTTGCAAAGAATTATTATAGAAATGGGCAGAAAAGGGGGTTCTAGGGTGCTGGCCATGCTCTGTTTCTGGATCTGGGTACTGGCCCCTTGGGTGTGTTAAGTTTGTGAAAATATATTGAGCCATGCTCTTATAATATGTGCATTTTTTATATGTATGTTAATAATAACAAAGAAAAAAATCTGCAGGGGCCCTCAGGGCAAGGAACTCCCGTGGCGGGACCTCCAACCCCATCCAGCCCTTGATTTTGCAGCTGGGGGAACTGCGGTCCAGCCAGGTGAGGCTCCTGCCCCAGTCATGGCGGATCTGGTTTCAGGCCTTTACCTGCGTGGCAGTTTCCACTGAGCATCGGTGGTACAGCTGGCTGAGGCCTGCAGAACACACTCTCCCAAGGTGGTTCCTCCTGCAGAACCTTTTAGAGGTAATATGTTTACTCCATGATGGTAAGACTTTGATAAGGACTTGGGAGAAACAGTGTAAAGGTTCGCGAGTCAAATGGAGAAGCTGGCGAAGGACGCCACCTTCTTTCATGAGTTTGCTTCTTACAGCGGATGCTGCTAGTGGCTTACCGGGATCCCATTCCGCCTTTCCTCCCACTAATGGAATTGGACTCTGTTCAGATGCTACACCTTCCTCACCGGACCTACTGCCCTACCTTCGCGGCGGGGGGGTGGGGGGGTGGGGGGGAAGCACGCAGCCTTTGTTGCAAATGGCCGCCACGTCCTGTGGAACCTACTGCCCTACCCTCGCGGCGGGGGGGAAGCACGCAGCCTTTGCTGCAAATGGCCGCCACGTCCTGTGGAAGACCCCAGCAGGAATCAGGCTTAGGATGACCTGGCATGGCAGAGCAGCGGAAAGGTGTGGTATAGTCATAAATATATCTGGTCTTTGTCCCCAGCTCCTGGAACAGAGCTCCTAAAGCCCTTGGCATTTCCCAATAGGAGTGTCTTCTGTTATTCACAAGGAGCCCCTTGCTGTCACACCTGAGTTGATGCTAATGAAGTGACTTAGGATGGGGCCCCTTGATAGACCTAAGATGGGGCTGATCACCAGAAAGACCAAGAGATTAGAGTTAGAACTTTCAGTCCCATCCACTGACTTGGGGGTGGGGGTAAAGACTGAACTCTATGAAAATTCTTAAGATTCAGAGAGCTTCGTGGTTGGTGAACACGTCCGGGTGCTGGGAGAGTAGCGCGCCTGGAAAGGGCATGGAAGCTCCACGCCCCTCTCCCCATACCTTGCCCTATGCATCTCTTCCATCTGGCTGTTCCTGAGTTGTATCCTTTATAATAAACCAAAAATAGTAAGTAAAGCACTTTCCTGAGTTCTGTGAATTGTTCTAGGGAGTTATAGAACCCGGGGAGGGAGACATGGAAACCCCTGATTTATGCTGGTCAGAAGTATGGGTGGCCCAGGACTTGCAAGTGGTGTTTGAAGTGGGAACCATCTTGAGGGAGTGGGCCGCCAACCTGTGGGATCTGTGCTCATTCTGGGTAGTTAGTTTCAGTTGGTGTCGAAGTATCAGAGCGTGGTTTGTTCGGTACTGGAAAACACACCAGAGACGGGGACTTTAAATGACATGGTTAAGGCATTAAATCAACGGGTCCTGATATCTGTCCTACTTCTGCACTTCCTGTTACTTCTTTTTACTCAAGCCTGACTAGGACAGGGTCTCTGTTACATGCAGCCCTAGCCATCCTCACTGGTACCCTACCCTGCCAAAGGTGCAGGCTCCACCTACCCGCAGGTCCGCTGGGGCTGGGATCGGAACTCTGGCTGTGCCTCTGTAAAGCATCCTCCCCGATGGTGCCTTGGACTACAAAGGGGCAAAGGGAGCGGCTGCAGCATTACACCCCCAGCCACCCCTCTCCCCTAAGCCCAAGATCTGACCTGCAGCTATAACCCGAGCTCTCTCTCTCATGCACTGCTGGTGGGAGTGTAAACCTGGTACCTCTAGGGAGAGCAGTTTGGCACTGGGAACCTTTCAAAAATGCACATAATCTTTGATCCTGCAATTCCACTTCTAGGAGTTTCTCCGAGACACATGTGTAAGGGGATTCATTGCAGCACTGTCTGGAAGCGCAAGGAACAACCAGCGTGTCCATCTGGAGGTTGGTTAAATAACTGATAGCATAACCATACAACAGGCAGCTGTTTCAAAGAAGGAACTGACGGAACAAACTCCATCCCCTGCTTCCACTCTGCCCCTACTGTCCATTCTCCACCCCACAGCCAGGGTGAACCCATTACAACCTAGGTCAGATCAGATGGCCCCCAGCTCAAAACCCTCCTCAGAGCCCCACCTCACGCAGAGCAAAGAGCAAAGCTCTTCAGCGGCGTGCCAGCCGGACCCAGTCTGCCCTCACGCCCTCTGGAACTCATCTCCTCCTACTCCCCTTTCACGCCCACCACAGCCCCAGAGGCTGCCTTGCACAGCCTGCAACAAGACACGCTTCGTCTTGAGCCTTTGCACTGGCTGTTCCCTCTGCCTGGAATGCTCTTCCCCCAGGGACCCACAGGGCTCACTCCTTCACGCCCTTCAGCCCTTTGCTGAATATCACATTCTCTGGCCACCTATATAAAATTGCAGCCCCCTCACGCTTTCTACCCCTCCTTCCTTACTTCATTTTCCTCCAGAGCACTAGTCACTGTCAAATACATGCAGTACTTATTTATATTCCTGGCTGGCTGTCTCCCCGACAAGAATGTAAAGTCCAGGAAGGCAGAGATATTTATCTGTTTTGTTCATTGCTGTATCCTCTGCCACTAGAAGAATGCCTGGTGCAAAGTGAAGCACACAATACACACATGTTGAATGGATTACATAATTCGTGGTGAAAACAAAATCTTGGTAAAGAAGACTTTGTATAATTTGAGAGGCAGCAGAAAATGGCGGTCTGAGACCAGGCTGACTACGTTCAACCCCCAACTGCGTCGACCACTGTGTGCTGTCGGGGGAGTTCCTTAACCTCTCTGTACCTGGAGATATTCATAGCACCTACGTGGTAAGGCTGTTATGAGGATTAAATGAGTTAGTATTTGTTATCTACCTAGAATGGTGTCTGACACAAGCTGAGTAGGCTATATAAATGGGTGTTACATAAAATAAACATACCCCGTTTTAATAAAATTAGAAGGACATACACATGCATACGTGCTCATGTGTGCACAGAATAGCTCTCGGCTACGACAGCTGCTGTTCCTGGGATTGCCAGCTGAGGGAGGAAACTTCTCACTGAATTTTACACCAGATCCATGCATTTCTAATTTAAAAAATAGATTAGCAATGCCTAGGAGTTGTCAATTGTTGAGGCTGGGTGATAGGTACCTGGAAGTTTATTATACTCTTCTATCTTTTTTGTAGAGTAAAAAAGTTTTAGAGTACGTATCAGTATTAATAGTCTAAAAAAGAAGTCCCAGGCTACCCTGCCACCTCCCCTCCCAGCATGCCAGCGAGTGGAACAGAAGGGAAAACTGCATCTGCTGATGGAGGGAGGGTGGGCAGGGGTGGGGGTCGGGGCTCCTTCCAGCCACCTGCTGTCCCCACGGAGAGGGACCCTGAAGTCCAAACAAATTCCCTGAGTCCCACCCGGCTCCAGGATTCCAAGCACCAAGTCATCCACACAAGGCTGGGGGAGAAGGGCTGTGCTGGGAGCGCTGGGTCAGGCTGCAAGTGGCGTAGGGTCTCTGGGCTGAGCTACCAGGGGCTCAGGGAGGCCACGCCTGCAGACGCCAAAGCGGGAGGAAGGGAAGGTCTTGATGGAAAACGGCCTGGACGTGTACATTCATTGAAGGACAATCAGAGACGGCCTGCATTGATTGCTTGCAGGCAGTCTGGTCTGTTGGGAGACCAGACTTGTCCTCTGGTGTCCCCCGCTCCTTACCCCTGTGATGCTAAGGCAGAGGGCACGCAGTCTTTAAGCAATCTGCCCCCAAGTCACACCTGCAAGTGTGTGACTTTAAGCAATCTGCCTCTTAAGGGGCAGGGCTGGGGAAGGTGTGCTCTCGCATCTTACTGCCTCCTACAGGCTGTTAGAGCTGAAGGACGCACCCAGGCCCCTCCTCTCTAGACAAGGAAACGGGAGGCCCAGAGGCAATGACTTGCACAAGGCCTCCCAGAGGAAGACTCTGGGAGATACAAACCCACCGCCCTCCAGCCTGTGCTCGCAGCCCCTCTCCCGCCCCGCTCTCCCTGCCCCTCTCCACAGCGCTCTTAGCGTCCTCGCCTCTACAGTCCTTCCGACCCACCCACCCACGGAGCTGGAGCCTCTATTTAGCCAGGTGGGACCCTGGTGAAACACCACGCGGTGTTTTGGCCACAAGGAAAGGGGTCCTACTGTCCGTACCATGACTCCCAGAGGGAAAGGCCTGTGCAGGGAGGGGCTGCAGGGCCCTCGGGGGGCCCCGTGGGCCTGGTGCCAGCCTTCACCTCTCCTGCAGTCTCCTTCAGCTCCCTCCCCTCCT
The DNA here is from genome assembly GCF_949987515.2 of Delphinus delphis. Classification (NCBI taxonomy): domain Eukaryota; kingdom Metazoa; phylum Chordata; class Mammalia; order Artiodactyla; family Delphinidae; genus Delphinus; species Delphinus delphis. Next base: position 95,654,979 of record NC_082690.1, on the reverse strand, counting down.
TGTTCCATCTGGCCCTGCCGTTCTCACTGGCTGTTTTTTCGCCCAGTCCTGCCCAGAATCTCAGAATGAAAAGAAAGTTCAAAAGTCACCTAAATCTTTGCTTCTTCTGGCGTGGTCCACAGACCAGCAATAGGGCCATCACACGGCACTTGTTAGAAATGCAGAGTCCCGAGCTCCACCCCAGACCCCCTGAATCAGAGCGTGCCTTAAAACAGGAGATTCCCCCAGTGATTTGTACGCAGAGTTGAGTTTGAGAAGCGCTAGTCTAAACTGCAAGAGGCTGGAAGCCGCGGTGACTATCATCACTGAGCGCGCTTGACACCTCCAACAGGGAACCAGGCGGCCAGGCCACCATCCCATCTTCGGACAAGTAAGGGGTGTGTGTGTGTGTGAGTGTGTGTGAGAGAGAGAGAGAGAGAGAGAGAGATGGAAGGGGTGGTCCGCCATGGGTCCTGAGCGTCCCCTGCTGAGTTTATCAGACTGCAAGCCCTCACCATCCTCTGACCTCTGACTGTGAGCCATTTCCGTAGCTAGTCACATAGGTAACTAAGTAGGTCACGGTGACCACAGCATGAATGCTACCATACAACTGCTCGCTCCCCGGGGAAGGGGAACCAGCTTCTTTACCGCTTGCTACAAAAGGTGCCGAGCCCTCTGCCCTGAGCTCTTCCAGTGCAATGTAAGAGCTCTGGGTCCATCGTGTCACCATCTGGGTCCATCGTGTCACCCGACGGGACTTGGAGGCACAGTAACCGGGGCTACCGTGCGCTTGATCCTGCTGTCTCCCTCCTGTGCTGGGGGTAAGAAGCTGTCCTGCTGATCCGTGGAGTCTTGGCCACATGTGGCATCCACGCCAGATTAGGGTTCTTTCCTACTATGTGTGTGTGTGGAGGTGTGTCTGTCTGTGTGTGGGTACCAGGAGTGGCCATTTATGAAGCATTAATTATCTTCCCACGTACTCATGGAAAGGCTCACACACGTGGGTTTATACGAGGACCTCGATTTGAGGGGAGTCAAAGGGAACCCGGTCCTTCTTGAGCACCTGCTTTGCGCCAGGTCTTGGCCAGGTGCTCCACTTTTTTATTATCTCACTTAATCCTCTTCGCAAACCTGCAGGGTGGAGTCTATCCCCGTTTTATATTTGAGGAAACTGAAGCTCTACCAGCGGCTCAATCCTGAAACAGTAACAAGCATAAATGATCTGGACACAGGCAATAAAGAAGTAAACAAAGAATGAGATGATTTCGGAGGATACCTGTGAATGCGAGGCGCTGTGATCACTAATTATTATAATGATTGTGTGTCAAGCTGGACCGAACAAACAGTGTCCCGGGGCTTCTCCGGCTGGGCTGACAAGCTCCGCCCGGAGGAGACACTGCGGGACCGTGACACTCTGTAGGTGGGTGCTGGGGCGGGTGGGGGGTGAACCTGGCAAGGACCAAGGACAGAAGACCTTCATCCTGGTCCTGGAGGAAAAAGGGGCACAGATGTGGCTGATGCCAGGCTCTGTGCCCGGTGTTCTACACGTACCGTGGAGGATACTCATTTATTCGCTCTTGGCTTTTCCATGCTATGGAGTGCCAGGTACTGTCCTAGGTGCTGGGAACCTGGGGTGAACTAGGTCCCTGACCTCGTGAGGCTTGCAGCCTGGGGAGAATGTCTGTAGGTTTCTCCACTAGCATCCATTACCCGTTCTGGCACCAAGCCCCCTGGTGTCCTTGGGGAGACCCCTTTTCAAAATGCTTCACTCTGACTGGATGGCCCAAAGGCCAACCCACCAGGGCTTATATCTGTCCATCCTAGTGAATGGTGTAGGGAAGGGTAAAGGGCCCGGTTAATCATGAGCTGCAGTTTGGGGGTTTTGGAGGAATCTGCTGGGAAGAGGAACTCTGAAAAAATAGAATGTAAGTACGGATCTGCTGGCTGGCAGCCACGGTGCCACCACACACGGCAGCCTGCCTGTGAGTGGAGCCAGTACAGAATAAAGCAGGGTAGGATAGACAGGCCGAGTCCTGGCGACACTCTGTGAGCCCTGGATCCAACTGTGCCTGAAGCCGTAGATGCTCCTGGACTTCTCACTTTGCGGAGCCCGTAAATTCCACTTTTGCCTAATCCTGTTAGACTTGAAATTCTGTCTGATTGTATTTAGTCCTTTCAACAATCTACTGAGTACACTTTTACTTTACTTGTTTTTCAGACAGAAAACGGAGGCTCAGAGAGGTTAAGTGGCTTGGATAAGGATGCACTGTAACTGTCTGGAGACTCTCCAAGTCAAAGCCCATGCCCTTTCCACTACCCCAAGGTGGCAGTGTAGAGGGAGATAAGCTGCAGTTGAGTGTGAGGTAGGGTCTTCCATGTCAGGGAGTGAAGGGACCTCCTAGGAGAGGTGGCCCCTGGGGGATGATTAGAACAAGACTTGCTCTAATCAGAGACAGGTCTGTAGAGAGGCAGCAGAGGAAAGGATCCACAGCTTACAAGCTAGTGGCTGGTGTTTTTTTTCCAGTTTTTATTTTGGCTTTAGTTGCCAACTTTAAAGAAACATAAGATTTCGTGTAAAAACATGGATGTTCAGCTTTTCTGGAGAACCAGAAGTACTAGCAACGCTAGGTAGGCGGTCTCACGTGGCAATAATTTGCCAGAGTTGGGTGACGGTGGCCAAATGGGCAAAGCACTTACTTTCCAGATCTCCGGCCAGCCCGTGTCATTCAGGGACGTCCCCTGCCTGGGCTGGGCTGCTGAGTGTGTGGCCTGCATGGCAGAGACCAGAGTGCTGTGCAGACGCTGTCCTCTGAGAACCCAGCCTCAGGTGAGAGGAGGGCGCTGGGGAGGGACCACGGTGGGCCCCCCGCCTCTGTCCGCTCTGGCTGCTCCCAAGTCCCCAGGGCCCAGAACGGTCCCTGGTAGGGGCTCAATGCACCCTTGGTGGAGGGAAGAAGAAAATGAGAGTGTGAGCTGGGAGCTTCCAGGACCACCTCACAGCGACCTTACAAACCAACTCCAAGAGGCACCTTGGCGTATAAGTCAGGAGCAATGTGGGCTCTGGCGTGGGCACAAATTGCGGCTCCACCACATATAGCTGTCATCTGCGGAAGTTATTTTCACCTTCTGGGCCTTCAGTTACCCCTCCATAAAATGGAGATGATAATAATCAGAGGGTTGTCGTGAGCAAAATGGTAAGCAGTCAGTAAGTAACTGACTTCTTCCATGATTCGCTGACCTGAGATAAATGCCTTCCCCTCTCTGAGCCTCAGTTTACCCGAGGCGGTTAGATTTGATTTTCGGCTTGAACTTACCAGCTCTGGTATTCCGTGACTATGAAAATTCAGCATTCCTGCAAACTCCCAGAGCTGGGCCACAAAGAAGCACCCTAGCGGGTCCCAGGGGTCTCTCTGCTAAACCGCTCCCCCACTGAGGTCAGAACACACCTGAATGTCCATCATGGTATCACGGTATAACCATTTGATTCCAAATTCATTTAGACTTAGCCAAGTTCAGCCCCAGGACCTGCTGTGGCTCATTTATTCCAAATCATAACCCAAAGGCACAGGGACACAGCCGCAAGGAGCCGGCCCTCGGGGGCCCTTTCAGGGACCCCAGGGTGTCCTGTGCTTGCTTCTGAGCCCGCAAGCAGGGCTCTCGGCACAGGCGTTTCACTGCGGCTGGCGCCCGGTCATCCAGTTGGCAGAGCCGTTTCCATTTCTCTCACACGCCCCCGGATGGGAAATGATTCATGAAAACCAAGAAGGTAAAATTAGCCCAGAGGCTGCCGAGTAATTTATACAGCCAACAGCCCCAGGAGGGAGGGAAGGCCCCCGCTGCCAGCTCAGTGTGGCCTCCTGGGGGCTGGCGGACACCAGCCTGGCCATCAGGAGCCTCTGCCTCTGGGGTCTTCTATTTCTGGACTCAGCCTCCAGGGCTGTTGGCGAGGCTTCCGGAGCTTTCTCCGATCCCTTCCACCCCCTCAACAGATCTGCTCGTGACATTAGGGACCTGCTGAGTGTCAGCGGGCGGCTGCGGAGACGCGCATGCGTTTCACCCTCACCTCAGCCTTGGGGGGAAAGTTTCACCTCCTGTCTCACAGGTGAGGACACTGAGGCTCAGAGAGGCCAGGTGAGTGGCCAAAGGTGTGTGGCAAAGCTCACATTCAAACCCAGATCGCATGGACCCCAGAATCAGTGCTTCCCCCCATGCGGGGTGCTGTCTGCCGAGCCCCAGTTTCTCAGGTTGGGGCGAGGAAATGGACCTGGTGGGGTTCCCTGGCAAGCCCCACCTCATCCTGCCCTGTGCTTCTCAGTCTCAGGACTATTTAGGACGAGGACCTGGTCCTTGACTCCAAGCCCAGTTGTCCCAACTGGCAAGGTGGAGAGTCCCCAGTATCCTAGTATCTTCAAAAGGGGTTGAGGAAATGCCAGGCTGGGCCCTGAGCCATGAATCATACCCCTACCCCTAAAAGGGAAGGACAGAACAGCAGGTGTCGGTGAGCCCCATGGTCCCACTTCATGGGGCCAGACACCAAGGCCCAGAGAGGGGTAGGAACTTACTCAAGGCCACACAGGAGATCTATGGCAGAGGATGGGATGGACCTGCATCTCCTGTGTCCCACTGCAGAGAGCCTCCTGTCAGAGCTGTTCACAAAGTGAGCAAATCTGAATGGGGTTCCCAGCATGCAGGGGCAGCTGAGGCGGGAGTCACCCGAGACCTCCAGGGGCCCTTGATCTGGTTCTTCCCCAGGCATCTGCCCCCAGTTTTGGAACCCACAGTGAGGAACCAGAGAGGGCCCCTCAGAAGGCGGTAGGTGAGACTCCACGCCTGTGGGAACCTGGGTGAGTCACCTCGCCTCCCTGAGCCTGGATGAAAGACGGGCACGGGGAACTGACAAGAAAAATGTGTGTGTGAACCACCTAGCAGGCTGTGAGCATCCCACAGGAATGCAGGGGTCCCACACGAGCACCGTCACGGCGCTCACCCTCTGCCCCCCGGCCCCCGGCTTTGCCCAGAGGAAGCCCAAGGCCAGCCACGGGTGACACCCCACAGCCACCCATGCAGAGGGAACTTGCCTCTGTCCCCGGGGCTGGGCAGCTGCACGCCAGTGAGACAGCTCAGAGCCACACCCCACTCCCAGGGCGGTTCAGAGCAGCTCAGAGGCACCGTCTCCCCAGAGTGACCGCAGCTGCCGTGGGCCAGCCCTGAGCACAACACTTTCAAACATCACCGCACTGGACCCTTCCCATCAACGCTGGAGAAAAGGTGGCTGGGTCCTCCCTTTACTGACACTCAGAGAGGCTGAGTTGCTCGTCCAAAGCCTCACATCCGTTCATGCAATTATTCACTCGACAGGTGTACGCCGAGGCCCACCGTGCGCCACGCACGGCGCCAGGATGAGACAGGCATGTGTAGCCCTCCTGGCCATGAGAGGCCTTGTGGTGTTCACGGGCAACCTCGAGCCACTCTGCTGGGATTCCAGTCCCAGCTTCACCCCCATATGTCCTTGAGAAGTCACCTCTCCGCACCTCAGCTTCCTCAGTAAATGGAGGATAAGAATGGTGTCTACCTCATGAGGTTATTCTGAAGATTAAGTGAAATATTATGGGTCAAGACCTAGAATAGCACCCGGCACTTAGTAAGCACTCAATAAACATGAACAGTTACTGTTGAGCCAGGACGCAAGCCCACCTCCCTCTGACACCAGCAGCCATGCTCTTAACTCAAGGCTAGGCCGGCTCAATGTCCGAGGTGTGACCCAGCAGCATGACTGGTGAGGGGCTACAGTAAGAATCAGAAGGTGGGTTCAAGTTTCCCCTCTGCCAGCCACCAGCTCAGAGCAGCCCCTGGGCCTTTCTGAGCCTTGCTTCCCCCAGTCTTGGCCTGCAGGGTGGGCAGGAGAAGAAAGCAGCTTGGGGCCAAGAATAAAACGTACCCCATGATGGCTGCCCTCCTGCCTCCCTGGGCAAGTACCCAGAGTCCCCAGGGTTGCTGCTGCACACCACAGGACAGGCCCAGAGAGCGAGCCTTCTCCCCAGCAGGGCACGTGGCCTCAGCTGAAACAGCCGCACTGTCCCCTGCCACCTCTGGCTACTGAGAGGGTTTGTGGCTGGTGCCGGGGAAGGGCTGGGCCCCGGGCCACCGACGGTGCTTCTCACCTCTCAGGAAATAATCCCAAGCCTCTGTGCTCATTGACCACACATGCCACAGACCAGAGGGCAAGAGGTCAAGAAGGGCTGCCCTGCTGGGCACCTTCCGCCAAGATCTCACGTTGGGTGGCCTCGTGAAAAAGAACCGAACAAGGAGCCAGACGGCCTGGGTACATTCCCAACCCTGCCAGCGGCTGTGTGGCTTTGGGAAAGTCACTTGACGTCTCTGGGCCTCTGATTCCACATGTGTGAAATGGCCTTGACCAGGCTGCCTAGTTCAGAGGGTGGCTGTGCAGAGCTGGTTAGTTGGTGGCATAAAGGTGGTTTTGAACCTGAAAGGGGGTCGGGGGGATGGAGGTGTGAGAAAAAAGCAAAGGGGCCATCCTTTCCAGCACTAAATATACAGTCACCTGCAGAGATTTGCCCCATGGGCTGAAAGGTAAACCCAGGCCTGGACCGGCCAGTGTGGCCCAGAGGGGCCCCGGGGCTCTCAGGGGAGAGCTTGGCCCCAAGCTGCTTTCTTCTCCTGCCCACCCTGCAGGCCAAGGGAGATCAAATCCCCGGCCACAACAGGCCCCATTGAGAGTCGGTAAATCTGCCCGAGGTGTGGGGTTATGTTACCAGGTTCCTGGCCACCACCACTAAGCAAAGGGTCAGGCTGACCTCCTTCCCTCCCAGTAGGCCCTGATCCAGAACCTACAGGACCAAGCCAGGCAGAAATCGGATCACCCACTGCATTCCCAGGCAGCAGCCTCCTCTGGGAAATCAGTGGACAGTGGGATGAAGCTGTCGCAAAGACCGGAGCCATCCCAGGCTGCCCACGGGAACACAGGCCCTCTGCCCACCAAGGTGGGCCTGGACCTAACGCAGACAAGAGACCCCAGGATAATAATATTATTATGATTTTGTGAGCATTTTGCACCTTATACACGTTAGTTTACTTGGTCCTCACAGAAGCACCATGGTATGCACGCTATTGTCAGCTCTATTTTACAAAGGACGAAACTAGGCACCGAGAGGTTAAGTCAATTTCCCAGAAACACCAGGATTTGAACCAAGGCATCTGGATTCCAAAGTTCACTTATCACAACAGCCACCTGAGAGAGGAGTCATTCAAAAACACACCTTTTGAGTAACGGTAGAAAAACCCAAGTGTGAAAGAGAAAAGACTCCAGGGGCCACGGCCATTGTTTCCAGCTCTCTGGGGACTGGCAGAGGGCACAGGAGCAGATTTTCTCTCTGGCTAAAGAAGGGATTCAGGAATAGTGGGAGACCCACAGGGAGACATTTGGTTCTGTGCAAAGCCTCAGGGGACAGATTTTTAGATACTGCACAATAATTTGTTAAAAATGCAACTGGCAGGCTTCCCTGGTGGCACAGTGGTTGAGAGTCCGCCTGCCGATGCAGGGGACGCGGGTTCGTGCCCCAGTCTGGGAAGATCCCACATGCCGCAGAGCAGCTGAGCCCGTGAGCCATGGCCGCTGAGCCTGCGCGTCCGGAGCCTGTGCTCCGCAACGGGAGAGGCCACAACAGTGAGAGGCCCGCGTACGGCAAAAAACAAAAACAAAAAAAAATGCAACTGGCTCCTATAACCCAGCAGTAGCTGCTACAGATATGACCAAAGAGGCACAAGAATAAAATCAGAATCAACCTAAGTGTCCAGCAGTAAGAGAATGGATAAATAAATGACGATCCTCGCCATTGATATACTACTGTATATTAGTTTAAAAAAAAAAGAAGAAAAACAATACGGTAAGTTCACTGTGTAAAACTATGACTAGATTTCCTAGATCCAATGTTAAGTGAGAAAAGCAATTTGAGGAATGAAACCATTTGTTTAAACACACACATGCATGCACACACACACGCACATGCTATAATGGTACATATTCCTATAGGTTCTGTGTGCAGTGCATAGACAAAGATCTAGATGGATATATAGCAAAGTAATAACAGTGATGATTAACCTTGCAGAGGAGGCTGGAATGCTACGGTTATCAAGGAGACTATATTTCGCTTTTTAAATATTATTTGATTTTTTTATAGCAAAAATGTATCCGTATATCCCTAATATAATGAAAACGTAGTAAAACAACATAAAAAAGACTCAACGAGCTGTCTTGGAAACAGTGAGCTACTGGTCCCTGGAAGCGAGCAAGCCTGTGCATTGGGGTGGAGGGATTTACCACAAGGATAGGTGGGTCCAGTCCTTCTGGGCCTCACAGCCTCATCAGGGGAGTAGAGCAAAGCCCTTACTGTCCCCGCATCATGAGTGCCTTTAAGGAAGCACAGAGAACCAGATCTTGGAGGAGGGAGAGGCCAGGAGTTGTGGACGCTCACTGCGACACAGTCAGAGGCACACAGGCCAGCTACCAAGTCCACCTCCAGCTGTCCAGCTCCACCCCTCCCCTTCTCCCAGTAACATCCAGCCCTGGCCCCTCTGTCCCAGCAGCCCCCAGCCCTTGGCCAGCATGTCTGGCGTCAGCCTCAGACTCCCAGGGCAGGGGCCATGTCTTTGGGAAGACCTCACATTTGGGGACAAGAGTTCAGGAAGGAAGGGGGAAGTGGATGTGAAATGCTTACAGGGCTGAGCGCCCCTGACTGTGACACTGAGCCCAGGCAACAGCCCAGGTCACAAGAGGAGCCCTAGTCCCCAACAGGCTGATCCCTAGCGCCAGCCAGACCCCTAGCCCTAGTCAGGCACGATAACAAGCCAGGAGCAGTGAAGCTCTTACCTTCAAGACAGCTACAGCGTCAAGAAAAGAGTCAGGCGATACAGCTCTGAGTCCCAGCTCGGCCCCTGACTTCCTACAAGACCTTAACAGTCACTGAACCTGTGGAGCCTCAACTCCCTCATCCGCAAAATGGGCTCACAGTATCCACCTCCCAAGCCTGCTGTGCAGATGAAATATCATCCGTGCAGCCCCTCTGTGAACCATACGGACCCCCACAAAGCACACGGCCTCATCCGTGCCGCGGACAGAAAAGGAGGTGGCAGCACCTCATCGCCAAAGGCAGCCACGCTTGCTGCAAGACAGCAGTGAGTCCAAAAGGGCAGGGGAGCCTTTCTTGGCTACCGTCCTGGGCCGAGGGCCAGGGTGCTTGCGGGGAGGGCAGGGAGCCACCGACAGGTGCCAGGGAGGAGTCTGGTTTCTACCTGAAACTGGGGGAAGGGGCTCCTGGGAGCCAGGCCAGCGAGTCCTCGCCTCACCGCTAGCCCAGGGAGCCGGGGCAGGGGCGGGCGACAGACCCACAATGGGAATCAAGGGCAGGAAGAGCAAAGCTCCGTCACTGCCAGAAGGGGCGAGCAAAGGGCCGGCCTTGGAGGATTCCACCTGGGAGGCAACGCAGTACGGGCCACGCAGAACTGGCTCGGGGTCCTGGGAGGAGAGGGGCTGCTGAGAGGCAAGAAGGTGCCACCTCGCACTCACAGTGAAAAGTACCAGCTCTGGGGGAGGGTGGGGCAGCAGGACGAAGCCTGAGGTGGTGCAGCTGCCCCAGAGCTGTCCCCTCCTGCCTCAGGGAGACCCAGGGCTGTGGCAATACTGAGTCCAGCGTGGGCCCAGCCCGCGGCACAGAGGGCCAGGGAGGTCTGAGGACAGAAGCCTCCAAGCATGACCAAGGCCACTGTCAAAACCAAAGCACCAAACGTAAAAGAGAGAGCTAGTGGGAAGCAGCCGCATAGCACAGGGAGATCAGCTCTGTGCTCTGTGACCGCCTGGAGGGGCGGGATAGGGAGGGTGGGAGGGAGGGAGACACGAGGGAGGGGATATGGGGACATATGTGTATGTACAACTGATTCACTTTGTTATAAAGCAGAAACTGACCCAGCATTGTAAAGCAATTATACTCTAATAAACATGTTAAAAAAATATATGTATATATATATATATATAGTTGGATTAGTATCTACAAAAAAAAAAACCCCAAAGCACCCCAATGACTCCTGCGAACGCCTCCCCAGCCCCATCGGGCAGGATCCCAGGCAGCTGGACTCCCCGCTGAACGGCAGCCAGCCCGCGGGAGCTGCAGGGAGGGAGCCAGAGGCTGGGCCACCTTGAACAGGGCCCCAGGGAGGAGGGCGTGGGTGGGGCTGGTGGGAGGGGCGCTCCGCACAGCTCCCTCCTAGGCAGGCCACCACGCTCTCCGTGGACCTGTGGCCACACGCAGGCCCAGGTGCACGTTGGTCTGTTCCCAGGGGCCCCGGGACAGGGCAGGTGGCCTCCTCTCGGAACAGGAGTCTGGGCCGGAGCTCAGGACCATAGCAGCAACTCCGCTGCCCCGACACTGTGCCGTCTGCTGCCGCCAGCTGGCCCAGGTGGGGACATCAACTCTCCCTCGTCACCTCAACCAAGTGTTCACCCCCTCAGGTCTCAAAGGCAGGCCTCAGCTCAGCTCTGGCCCATCAGAGTGTTCATGCAGGAAGCCACTTCAGGCTGCCATCCACTGCTCACCTCCTAAACGGACCCAAGCCATCACACACCAGGCTCCTGGCACCTGGCCAACCCCCAAACTCAGCTGCAGACCTCAGGCCTCGCTCCTCTGGCCCACACTGACTCCTAGGGGGTGGCTGCCACAGCCCCTGTGAGCTCGCAGCGCTGGGAGCTTAGGGCAGTGGGGACAAGACGGTTCAGCCATGGCCACCCAACCACCAGATGCCACCCCACTGGCCAGGACAGCCTGGGAAGGCCCGCTGCTCACGCCAGAGAACAGCCTGCCTGTCCAGCCACGGCTGACTCCCAGGGCAGCCAGGGACCAGCAGAGCTATGGGGTCTGCTTACTAGTAACCTACCCCACTGGGTACCAAGAAGCAGCCTTCCTCAAGGGTGAAGACCAAAAGGAAACTCCACCTGACGGCCCCGTCAGTCCATTAAAGCACCTACTCAGCGTGACCTTACCTCCCACCTGAGTCTTTAGGTCTCAACTCCTTAGCCTGGCCTTCAGGGCCTTCGTGGGCTGGCCCTAACCTGCCTCTCCAGCGCCATTCAGCCACCTCTTGTCCAAACACCCTGCTCACCTGCCGTTCCCTAAACCCTGGGATCCTCACGTTGCCTGCCTTTGCACATACTGTTCCCAGTGCTGACAATGTCCTTCCCTCTTCCTCCACCTGGCAAACTCTTACTCCTCCTTCAAGGTCCAGCTTGACATCACTTCTGGGAAGCCTACCCATGCTCTCCCTCCCCTACTGCCAAGGCGGAATACTTGCTCCCTTCCCCACCCTGTCTCTGAGCAGCAGGGCACTTCCTACCTTCAACCACAGTTAGGATCTGGGCCAGAGCTGCTCAAACTATTTATGGTAAAGAAACTTTTTTTTTTTTAAGTTTTCCAATCTGCTGCCCACTGATGCTTTTGTAAATTACAATAAAAAATGGCGTGGCAGTGTCAAGTTGCAATATGAGTTTCTCAACACTTACTCTAATGCCTGTACCTGTCTCACTGCAGACCAGTAACACAGAGCTCATGGACGGGCGGTAGTCTGCAGACCACCCTCTCCATGGCACAGGCAGGGCTCTGGGCTCCTGGTGCAGGACCCATCAAATTATGTCTATGTTCGGACCTCCAGAGCCCAAAGGGGTGCTCCATGAACATCTACTGTCTCAAATATTGCATGGCAAGGTCCCAGCAACCCTGTAACAGGTGCATTACCTGTGCTAGGCATCCCCATTTCTCAGGTGAGCACGTAGAAACACACAGAGGGTGACGGGCCTGATGTCACAGCTGGCCCACACTGGATCTACCCAAAAAAGAATTCAGAGTAATGACAGTAAAGATGATCCAAGATCTCAGAAAAAAAATGGAGGGACAGATCTAGAAGATACAAGAAATGTCTAACAAAGACCTAGAAGAACTGAAGAACAAACAGAGATGAACAACACAATAACTGGAATGAAAACTACACTAGAAGGAATCAATAGCAGAATGACTGAGGGCGAAGAACCAATAAGTGAGCTGGAAGACAGAATGGTGGAATTCACTGCCATGCAACAGAATAAAGCTGGCCCACACTGTACCCTCTCTGTACTGCCCAGCATCACAGGGGCAGACTTTCGGAACCTGCACGCCCTCCAGTCCACCATCCCACCCCCAGCACAGGCTCCTGACAGCATTTCCCACTGCAGTAACAGTGAGCCCCATGCAGTGGTGAAGAGCTCAGCCTCCGGAATCAGACCAGACCTGGGTTCACATCCTGGCTCAGCCTTTCACAGCTGTGTGGCCTTGGGTACGTCACTTCACTTCTCTGGGCCTCCATCTTTCCTCTGTAAACTGAGGCTAATAGCACGAGTCAGGCAGCACCCTGCTTCAGGCAGAGCCCACACACACCTATAAGCGCCATTCAGGTCTGGCTGTTACTGACGTGTATGAAAGACCTGGGATTACCCAGCCTGAAACTCTTGACCCGGGTCTTCCCTTTCTGCTCACCCTCCCTGAAAGACCCAACGTCTTCTCTTGGGAGTAAATTCTTCCTGGCTGCTGAGTTTGCTGATCTCCTTTGGTGATCTCACCGCCCTGCCACCCCCCCAGGCTAAGGGGCTTCTCCCTTCTCACCCTGCCCCCCTCCCTGGGACACCTTAGCCTCTGATCCTCTTCACCTCCTCTCCAAATACCAGCCCCCTCTGGAACAGCTGGTCTGAGGAGGGGCCCTGCACCATCCCGGGAAATGCCCCCTGTTGGGTTGGGTTAGAGCAGTGAAGAGCCAGGCTGTGAGGTGGGGTCGGGCCCCAGCCTGCAACTCCACCCTCACCCACCCAGAGCCCACCTGCCCTGTACCTTGGGCCACGACAACGCTGAGTCCACCCCGGCTGGGTCCCGGTCGGCTGTCCCTACAAGAGGCTCACTCCCTGCTGGGGCTGAGGGTCCGGTGGGCTGCTCTCCACGCCCCTCAGCCATCCTGGAGCCTCTCAAGCTGGCTATCTCCAACCCCTGGGCATCGGGCAGCAGGATCCCTTCCTGGTCCTCAGCAATTTTCCTTGGGGAAAGTACAAGATAGTGGGAGAAGCCACTCTGGGAAAGCTGACATCGTGGGCGTGGTTCCATATTTACTTGCTCAGTGACGTCCACTGCAGCCCAGCCCGAGACAAGTTGATATCCTGCCTGCTGATCTCTCTCGCCCCCAGCCCTGCCCAGGAGAAGGAGCCCACTGGTCACCAGCCCCTCCTACCCCGAGCTCCTTCCTGCACATCACCCAGGGTTGCTGCCTCTGTCCCCTCAGGACGGGGTGAGCTCCTGCCGCTACAGGTATTCAAGCAGTGGCCGGGCAGCCTGTCCTTTTGGAGGGCTGGGCACGAAGACTAGGCCAACGCTCTCAGAGGTCCCCATCCTGCTCTAATTCCAGGAAGTGGAGGCCTGGGGTGCGGAAGAAGAAGTGCTAGATGTGGGGTTAGAATTTTAGCTCGGTCACTCCCTAAATTGTATGACCTCCAGCAAGTCACTTCCCATCTCTGACCTCAGTTTTTTCAGCTATAAAATGGGGGTCATGAGAGCTGTTCTGCTTGCCTCAGAGACTAATGATAAAGGATTTGGGAGGAGTTTGAAGTCAAGAAGAGAGTCCTGGGTTGCCCTTATGGATCAGGTGGGGTGGGGAAGAAATAGGGGTGGAAGGGAAAGCCCTAGAAGGCACTGAAGGCTCCAGAAGCCCAGGTTCGCCTCACTTTGCAAACAGGGTCCTCACCCTCAGCACCCACCCCTGATCTGAGGCTGATGCTGGGGTGCAGGGTGGCCAGCAGCCCTCTGTCCTTCTCCACCTCTGCTCTCACAGCCCAGAGCCAGTTCACAGGAGGCTCTTAGTTTGTCCGGATGCACCAGCAAGACCTGATCCATGAGGTCCCTGGGTGGGGAGAGGTCCCTGGGTGGGGAGAGGGTCCTGGGTGGGGAGGTCCCTGGGTGGGGAGAGGGTCCTGGGTGGGGAGAGGGTCCTGGGTGGGGAGAGGGTCCTGGGTGGGGAGGTCCCTGGGTGGGGAGAGGGTTCTGGGTGGGGAGAGGGTCCTGGGTGGGGAGAGGTCCCTGGGTGGGGAGAGGGTCCTGGGTGGGGAGAGGGTCCTGAAGCCGGCTGTGTAAACCAAGAGCTTATAAATCAAATCCTGGTTTGAAAGCACCCAGGGGCCCTGCTGGGAATTGTTACGTAACACAAGGAGGCAACCCCTAAAGCCTGCTTTGTCGACGTGGGCTTCTCCAGGTGATTGGAAAGCTTAGATTATGACTGTGGGATCTGAAGCTAGTCACGTATCCTCTCTGAACCCAAGTTTCCTCAACCAGACATGGATGTAGAAGAGACCTCACGGGGCCAACGTCAAGTGCCCTGACGCTCAATACGTGTTCCTCTTAACACGTGGTCCTGAAAACAGGGAGGAAAAAGTTTTCTTCCACAGAAGGTAATGCAGGGCTGACATTACCGTCTCCACGTACAGAAAGGGAGACTGAGGCCCAAGCACGGTTGGCCTTGAACACAAGCCTGTGGGGGTGGGTAAGTGTCTGAAGGTGCGTTCCAGTCACCTTCAAGTAGAGACCCCCCATGACTCATCCACTCTCTCACATTCAGGCACTGCTGTCCCCAGAAAGGGGCACAAGGTTATTTCCGTGCCCTAGGGCATGCCTCCCCTGTGGTCATGACCTCACACACGAGGAGGTGGCCCCAGAGCCGTCCCCACGCCACACTGGTGCTCGGGTGCTGCTTCCTCAGGAGGCTCTGCGAGGCCAGCACCATTATCACTCCTGCTGTGCAGACGCGGAGACAGGCAACCCCCAGACAGGCAGCCTCTTACCCACATCTCCCAGCTGCCAGGCGCAGGGGCAGGAATGAACCTGAGGCCACACCCGCCTCAAGGGCAGAGCGCTGTCCCCGCCCACACGCTCCCTCTCAGTGGCCCCCACCTAGAGGCCAGCCCAAGGCACTTTGCTGCGTCTTCTCTGGGGGTGCCATGGCTACTCAGAAATGAAGCCAGACGCACTCTAGGAAGCCTGCAGCCCCCAGAACTGTGCCCCAAACCATCTGCACTGAGCCTCAGTGTGGAGGACCAAGTCCTCACCTCTTTCCTCCACCTTCGCTTTTGGAATGGCCATCACCAAGCCCATGCTCATCCTCTCCTACCTTGACTACTGTAACAGCCTCCTAATCGGCCTCCCTGCCTCCAGCCTCACACCCAAACTGCTGCTGCTGCTGATTTCTGGGACCTAAACCTGCTCTCCGTGTCAGCTTTCTCGTCATAAAACCCTCTGCGGTTCCCAGAGGCCCCACAGACAGAGTGAAAACGCCTCAGCATAGCAGTCATAACCTTTCACAGTCTGGCTGGGATAGAGCATCGGGGTTAGGTGGGAGGGCTCAGGAGCCAGAAGACCTGGGCAAGTTACTCCACCTCTCTGAGCTTTGGTTTCCCAAAGGGAAATAATAGTGTCAGTAGAATGGGGAAATAATAGTACCAATATCAGGGTACTGCTGGGAAGATGAAATAGAAAATGTGTTCTGAAGCACTTTGCACATAGTAAGTGCTTAATTCATTCATTCATTCCACAAATGTGAGGCCTTACTATGTGCTCTGCACTGTTCACGCAGCACTGAACAAAGCTGACAAAACTCCCCGCTCTCCGGGAACTCACAGCATAATTAAAGGAGGCAGCCAAAGACGACATATTGATAAATAAGTAAAACACAGGGCATGTTACATGTGCTATGCACTAAGGAGAAGAAAAAGCAGGCAAGCAGAGGAGGATAAGGGGGCAGGGGTTGCCATTTTAAATAAGAAAGTGCCCACAAGAAGGCGACATTTGAGCAAATCCTGATGGAGAGGAGGGAGCCTGCCATGGAGATAATGGGTAAGAGTGTTCTAGCAGCAGGAACAACCACTGCAAAGGTCCTGAGGCAGGATCAGGACTGGTGTGTTAGTCATATTACTATTATCATCACTGTTATTCTCTTTCTAGCCTCATCTCCCTCCACCTCCTCCCTTACCCACACTCTCCAGCCAAATGAACCACCCAAGCCTCTCCAAGCCATTCCGTGTGCTCATGCCTTTGTACAAACTTCGTCCCACGCTGGAACGCCTCTCCCCTTTCTTTCCAACTCCTACTCATCCTTCAAAACCCAGCTAAAAGGCCTCCTCCTCAGGGATGCTTTCCTTGACTTAGAGTCGATGGCTGTCTCCCTTGCATCCTTCTGCTATAAACTGTGACTGCCTGGTTAACTGCCCACCTCCTCCCACTGGTCTGTGAGTTCTGGAGGGGCAAGGACTGGGTTCCACACTGTACCCCTAAGCCCAGCACAGTGCCTCGCTGTGTGCACTGACCACCTGATGAATGAAGGAAGAATTGAAGGATGCCCCAGGCCTTCCCTCTTAAAGAGCCTTAGCCCCAGCGACACCGCCACGCGTGTGACTGCCCCTGTGAACACTGGCCTTTCCAACGCAGATACAAATCTGCAATAGGAAACAGGCTTTTTAAAAATAACAGCACATTTTTCTTTTTTCTTCATTGTTTTTTTTTTCTTTCTGCACGGCTTATTTTTCCGGCGCAGCCCCGGGGCCAGCTGCAGGGAAGTCCCTCCCAGGCCCCACTCTAAGAACATGGAGCTCTGGGGCCTCTAAGGACTCCTGGGCCAGAACAGGGGTGGAAAGGCACCAGATGCCCTGGCACCGACCACCAGGCACCTCTGAGCCAGGAACCCCTTTTCCCAAACCTCAATGTTAGGTGGATGTTACCTCCTGGAAACTTTATAATGCCATGTGACATTTCCAAAGGGGCTTCTCCTTGGTGGGTCTGGGGTTCCCTGCCCTCACTCCAAGAGGGCATCCCGAGGGAGATGGCATCGGACTGCCAGCGTTCCAATCCTGGCCACACTGCTGTGTAACCATGGCTCCCTTCCATCACCTCTTGGGGCCTCAGTTTCCCCATCTGTGAAATGGAAATAATAATACCTACCTTGTTTTCTGTGTAGGGTATGTGACATGCTTAGGACCACACCTGGCACACAAGAAGCCCTCAGTAGGGCTTCCCTGGTGGCGCAGTGGTTGGGGGTCCGCCTGCCGATGCGGGGGGCGCGGGTTCGTGCCCCGGTCTGGGGGGATCCCGTATGCCGCGGGGCGGCTGGGCCCGTGGGCCGTGGCCGCCGGGCTTGCGCGTCTGGAGCCTGTGCTCCGCCCGTGGCAGTGAGAGGCCCGCGTACCGCGAAAAAAAAAAAAAAAAAGAAGCCCTCAGTAAATATTAGCCGCCTTCATCATCATTCTCTTCATCTTCATCAGCCCTGGATCTCCTACTGTGTGGTCCCTTCACTGAATCATATACTCCACAGATCAGAGACCTCAAGGATCTGTTAAATCTCACCCTCTTGGCCTTTCTGGAATTTTCCCTCGTACACTCTAGAAACATGGTCCTTCTAGGGCATGGACACCTGTAAGTATGGGGAGCTTAGGATCTGAACTCTACGGGCCAGTTTTCCTCCCACGCCTCCGTGCAGCTGGACCCACCTGCCCATACTCCAAGGAAGCAGCGTTTATTAATCCTGTCCTTAGCCCCCAGCACATTGTGAGCCCCCAGCCAATGCTCGGGGATTTATCAGAAGGCATTCCGTGAGCAGCTCTCACGCACAGACACTGGAGGTGCAGCGACACACACACACCAACCCAGGCCCTGCCCTCGCAGAGCTTACGGTCTGATGAAAGAGTGAGACTGCAAGCAATCATTACAACAATAAATGTAAAACTGCTACTAAGACGAGTGCTACAAATACGAGGTACATGGGGCCATGAAAGGCCGTAATAGGGAGTTCAACCTAATCTGGGAGGGCTTCCCTGAAGAGGTGATGCTAAAGCTAAAAGATGAGGAGGAGGCCTACGAGAGGAGTGGAACGCATGGTCAGGGCACAGGGGCAACATGAGGATAGCACCATGTTAGGCTAAACATGGTAAATAGGGGGAGGCAAGATGGTGTCCCCATAGCATCTAGAGGGCAACTTAAGGATTTCTGTGTTTCTCCTAAATACAGTGGGAGTCCCTGAAGGTTTTTCAGGCAGAGGTTGATAGACTCAGATTTATTTGTCAGAAAAGCTCACCCTGGCTGCTGAGGATGAGCTTTTCCTGCGTGTGTATACTTGTCTCTGCCTGGAATGCTCCCCTACTCTCTGTATCAGTCAGGACAGGCTAGGTTATGCTGCAGTAACAAACAACCCCCAAATCTAAGTGGTTTGAAACAACAAAGGCTTAATTATCACTCATGCTGCATGTCCATCATGGGGTACTAAGGGACTCCACTCAGGGAGCAACACGGGGACCCAGGCTAGCAGAAGCAGCCACCACCCCACCTTCTGCCAGTTTCCACACCACAGGAAAAGAGCACTCATGAGGGTCTCACACCAGCAACTAGATGCTTTGGCCCAGAAGTGGCATGTGTCACCATAGTTCACAACTCACTGGCCAGTCACACAGCCCCACCCAACACAAGGGGACCTAGATCCAATCCTACATGTGCTTGGATGAACTGGAAATATTTAGGGGGTAGCATTAAGGACCACCAGACACTCTCCCACTCCATCTTGCCCTTCCCCAGCCTTAACTCATTCATTAGATCACAAGTGTTTCAGTATTCCAGAAGGAGGGACCAGCATGTGCAGGCGAGAATACGGAGTACAGAGAGATCTAGAGTAGGTGGGAGATGAGGCCAAGGAAAGGGTAGGGGCCAGATTACTCAGAGGCTTCTAGGTTATGGTAACAATTTGGTTCTTTATCCCAAAAGCACTGGGAAGACTTCTCAGTGCTTTACACAAAAATGGGGAGCTTGCTGTGATCTTCTTTGGAACAGATCACCCTTACTGCCATCCAAAGACTGGCGTGGAGGGGAGGTCACAGGTGGACAGTTGGGAGGCTAGTGCTGTTGTCCTGGGGATAGACAGTGGTGGCTTGACCAAGACACTGGGGAAGAGAAGACGGAGAGGAGTGTACGGATTCAATTTATAGGTTAAAGTTACCTAGATCTGGAGACATAGTGGATTGCGGTGAGGGAACGGAGACACAAAGGTTTCTGCCTTAAGGACTAGCAGAATGGTGGTAGCCGTGGCCAAGACGAGAGCCCTGTAGGAGGTTTAGGGAGGAAGATGATGGGACAGCCTTGGAATCCGTGTGTTGGTCATAACTGTGAGATGGTCAAGAGAACAGACCGAGGAGGCAGCTGAATAAACAGGAATGACTCCTGACTCCTCATTCAGTGGTCTCTACTTCCTTCATACTTGCCAATAACTTAGAACCAGGGAAACCTCCCCTCCCCTCCCCCACCCAATTTAAGTCCAGGTGAGGAAAGATTCAGATGATTGTAGTCTTAACTTGACACCAAGGAGAACAAATTTATGAAACACATCAATCCAAAGGGTCTGGAGGACAGAACTGTAACTCAGGTCAGAGTAGTATATAAGTGATGGTTGTGATGGCTGATCAGGGCTCCTGGGACCAGTGAGGGGAGCCCCTCCTCTTTGAATATGTCACTAGGGAAGGGAGAGTAGACCCTGCCCCAGCTGCTCCTTGGAGGCCCCGTCAGTTTGGGACTGAATGGACCGAGGTGGGGCTTGTTGGGCAATCCTGATATTCCCAAGAGAGTGCTCTGCAATAATCCCAGGCAGAGAGAACAACACTTCTTACATCATGTGTGGCCCCCGGGCTAGGCATTTTCTCTGTGCTATCTCATATAATCTCACAGCTGACTGGCCAGGCAGGCTATGTTAGCCCCACTTTAGGGATGGAGAAGCAAGGCCCAGAGAGGTCAAAAGTAACCGTGCCAAGTCCAAAGTCGCATATTAGTATGAAGGGGAGGAAGGACTCCAATGGAGAAGCCCCTTTTCATTAAACTAAAGCAACAGCCCTGGGCTCTATTCCCAGACACATGCCCACACAGAAATCTGCTTGCCCACCTCTCGGAGCGTTGGTGGGTGAAAATCATGCCCCGCTCCCCCTGGAAGGAAACACAGCCTGTTACTTTTGCCCCATGGACCTCACAACCCTAACCCCTTCCTTCCTCTCAAGGGGAAATGTGGGCAAAGCCAGCTTGGGTGCCAGAGGCATCATGCTCCATGGAAAATTCTTTTGCTCCAGCACAGATAAAACCCCCATTTTATAGGGTTTCCAGGCATGGAGAGCAATCTCTCATTATTGCCTCCTGTCCCCACGGACAAAGAACTGGGTGTGTTTCCTTCAACCACTCTAAATTATATACCACAGCCTTTCTCCACATGAAGCAAACGTCTAAGAAGAGAGGTTTAACATTCTTCTCCCCGAAGTCCCAGCCCACCCCTGGGATCTTAAGCCCCTATCGCCCAACCCCAT